>NW_028270180.1:62962534-63276034 GCF_037043375.1 Chiloscyllium plagiosum | reverse complement strand
TTAGGCATTGGAGTAGGTTACACATCTGGGAACATTGTAGGGACTGGAGCAAAGAAAAGAGATGGGCAGGGATATCAGTGCTGGAGGAAGTTGGAGATATAATGAACACTGTAGTGGCTGGAGTTTATGGAGATACTGCGATCTGTGAGGGCAGGAGGGGGATAGTAACGCGGATTGTTGTATGCATTAGAGGAGATTGTACAGATTAGGTTTCTATGGATCATAACAGTTGCAGAGAAGGGGAGAGCCGTAAAGATTTGAGAAGTTTTTCTACAGAGAAAAGATTATCGAGGCTGGATGAGACTCCAGAGAAAGAAGGTTTATAAGGCCTGTGTGAGTTACAGGGATAAGGAGGGCTACATTGGCTGATGGAGGTTAGAATATATCATACAGGATCAACGAGGTTACAAAGACAGGTTTTTTTGGATTTGGAGGACTCTCAAGACGTCACACCGAATGACACAGACGCCTTATGACACAGAAGGGGGTCATTTGGCCGATCATGGTTACACCAGCTCTTCAACTGAACTCTCTGCTGAGTAATGATCTCCTCTTTCCCTCACATCGTTTACATATTCATTTTGTATCAACAATCATCCAGATTCCTCCTGAATGTTTCAGTCAAACATTTAGCGACAATGGATCTAAGTGGATCCGCACTACTTGAGGAAATCTTTTTTCCAGGTATAAATCCTCTTTCTAGTTTTGAACCAGTCTTACTCCATCTTTTAATAAGCTTACTATGAGGTGCCCACAGAGGATTCAGGGACAACTCGATTTTGGCTCTCAGTTTTCCCATAATTCCCCTCCCCCCGCTCTACTATCTCCCTCTGAACCTTCAGCATTCCTCCTGGTCCCCAATCGTATTCTCAATCTGATACCAATTCTATTGTTATTCTCCGTCACCATCCTCCCTTTCCCATTTGAGGGACAATTCCTCAAATGGACCCAAGGAATCTCCTCTTTGAAGGGAGCCCATTTTTCAGTTTATCTTTTTCGGACAAACCTGGTGACCCAGTCAAACCTTCCCAGCTTCATTCTTTCCCCATTAAAGGCTGCTCTGAGTCAACTAATGTTTCTCACCTGTACCCCTGTACCTTATCCAATTTCCTGATTCCCCTGTACCTATTGCTCCTCCTTCCTTCTCCCTTTCCTCCTGTACAGTCAAGCTGCTTGTGGTACCACAGACATGGCTCTGACTGCACCCCCCTGAGCGGTCCGCACTTTCATCAGCTTCCAAACCAGGAAACTGAATTGGGAGGTGATTCCAGGATATTCTTCCATTTCCTGAATGTTTCTCTTCGATTGTCTAGTCCCCTATTCCCTTTCTTATTCTCAGCTGTCATGTCTGAAGGGTGATCTGCTCTGTGTGTGTGTGTGGGTGCTATCCCCCTAACTCTCAGCATCACAGTTGTCCCATAGAGTCTCCGCTCACTGTCTGAGCTCCAAGACCCAGTGTTCATATAGGACACCAGCAGGGGCTATGACTTCCCAATGTAACAGAACGCATTTTCCATGTGACAAACATGTCTTGCCATGTCGTAAAATGCAACATGTCTAGAGTAACTTACTTAATTACTTAGAATGAAGTTAACATCCAGGAAATAACAATATGGTTAAGTCCCTTATTCAACAGTAGCTTACTGAGGGTAATGCATTATATTGGCTCAGAACTTTACATCTCCCTCTTATTTCTGAGTTCAATCCTTACTTCAGAAGATGAAAAAATAAATGTGATAACTTCTAGCAATTTACAGACTCGCTAATAACGGTGTATTATCTGCCAATGAACTTACAGACTTTTCTGTGATGGCTCTTGGACTTCTGTCAATCTCAGTGCAGGCAGGTCCCAGCAGCAGACAGTTATCACTGTGACTCCCAGGGAAGTGTAATCCTCCAGCTTCCACTGCACTCTGCTCCCTCACAGGGTCACCGTTTATGTGACTCCCAGGTACGTGTAATCCTCCAGCTCCCACTCCACTCTGCTCCCTCACAGGGTCACCATCTCTGTGACTCCCAGTAACGTGTAATCCTCCAACTACCACCGCACTCTGCTCCCTCACAGGGTCAACGTCTCTGGGACTCCCAGGTACGTGTAATCCTCCAGCTCCCACTCCACTCTGCTCCCTCACAGGGTCACCGTCTCTGTGACTCCCCAGGCACAATTAGGTCTCGATCCTCAGTGCTTATTTATATCCTCCCACTTTGCTGCCTCTGTAACTCCAGGAAAGTTAGCCTCAAGCTCATGCTCCAAGTTGCTCCCTCACATGGTCACTCCCTCTGTGACTCGGTGCTGATTTCGAGCCTCCTGCTCTGCTGCTTCTCCAAATCCAATTCCCAATCAGCCTCGATCCTCGCTGCTAATTAATATTCTCCTGCTCTGTGCTGCTCTCTCTCAGTTTCTCTCCTCTTGTGACTCCCAAGTAATGGTAGACCTCAAGCCTCAGCTGAGATTTCCTTTAGCAAGACATTTGATAAGGATCCCCATGGTAGACTCATTCAGAAGGTCAGGAGGAATGGGATACAGGGGAACTTAGCTGTCTGGATACAGAATTGGCTGGCCAACAGAAGACAGCGAGTGGAAGTAGAAGGAAAATATTCTGCCTGGAAGTTTGTGGTGAGTGGTGTTCCACAGGGCTCTGTGCTTGGGCCTCTACTGTTTATAATTTTAATTAATGATTTGGATGAGGGGATTGAAGGATGGGTCAGCAAGTTTGCAGACGACACAAAGATTGGAGGTGTCGTTGACAGTATAGAGGGCTGTTGTAGGCTGCAGCGGGACATTGACAGGATGCAGAGATGGGCTGAGAGGTGGCAAATGGAGTTCAACCTGGATAAATGCGAGGTGATGCATTTTGGAAGGTCGAATTTGAAAGCTGAGTACAGGAATAAGGATAAGATTCTGGGCAGTGTAGAGGAACAGAGGGATCTTGGTGTGCAGGTACATAGATCCTTTAAAATGGCCACCCAAGTGGACAGGGTTGTTAAGAAAGCATATGGTGTTTTTGGCTTTCATTAATAGGGGGATTGAGTTTAACAGTCGTGAGATCTTGTTGCAGCTATATAAAACTTTGGTTCGACCGCACTTAGAATACTGTGTCCAATTCTGGTCGCCCTATTATAAGAAAGATGTGGATGCTTTGGAGACGGTTCAGATGAGGTTTACCAGGGTGCTGCCTGGACTGGAGGGCTTATCTTATGACGAGAGATTGACTGAGCTCGGACCTTTTTCAATGGAGAAAAGGAGGAGGAGAGGGGACCTAATTGAGGTATACAAGACAATGAGAGGCATAGATAGAGTCGATAGCCAGAGACTATTTCCAAGGGCAGAAATGACTAAAACGAGGGGTCATAGTTTTAAACTGGTTGGAGGAAAGTATAGAATGTCAGAGGCGGATTCTTTACACAGAAAGTTGTGAGAACATGGAATGCGTTGCCAGCAGCAGTTGTGGGAGCAAGGTCATTGGGGACATTGAAGAGACTGCTGGACATGCACATGGTCACAGAAATTTGAGGGTGCATGCATGAGGATCAGTGGTCGGCACAACATCGTGGGCTGAAGGGCCTGTTCTGTGCTGTACTGTTCTATGTTCTATGTTCTATTTATAACATCCCATTCCGCACTGCTGTCTAACAGGATCACTGTTGTGCCTGGATAACCGTGGGAAAGAGGAGGATTAGAAGGAGCAGAGGGTGTTACAGTGATTGAACGAGCTGCATGGGATGGAACAGGTTATCTGGGGAGCTAGGCAAACCTGCAGCAACGAAAGTTTACTGGAAGGCACAGTTAAAGCTGCAGACACTGAAGAAGGCAAAGGAAATAGAGAAATGGTGGCTTGTTCATGACGGAGCTTTGCAGAGTCAAAAGGGCTTTTTCCGAGCTGCTCACAGAGATGTGTCGACTTCAACAAATGCAAATTGACAGCCAGCAAGTCTTGTATGTTACTGGAGCCTGTTGGATGTTACAGAGTTAGAAGACTTGCAGTAACTGGGTGAAATATAAACTTTTGGAGCACTGGCTGTGTCCAAGGACCCTCAGAACATGAGGAGGTACAGAGAATGGGAGCATTCCAAATAGTGGGATTGTCGGGGCTGGAAGTCCTGAGATGGATAAGGAGACTGAAAAGTGCCAGTTTAGCACACACAACCATTGTAATTATAGAGATTTAGGAAGGGAATCTGTGCTATCATTGATTACAGTTATATGGAGAGTTACAGAAGCTGAAGAGATAGGTTTTAGGTGATCATAAGTTTAAACAAGAATAAACAAATTTTAGAACTCTCTAGCACAGATAGGAATGGAGGAGGTGAGATATTGGAAGGAACTGTCAGATTTATATGGCGGAGAGAATGTCAGATATAAAAGGGAGAGGTGCATTGTCTGTATGCAGTTACAGACATGAGGAGTGTTGTAGCGCCTGCTGGAGGGGACACAAATAACAACAGTTCCAACGGCTGATGCAGTGGCTCAGGAAGGCAGTTCACTACCGCCTTCTCAGGGACAACTCCAAATTAACAATAAATGCTGGCTCAGCCAACAAAGCTCATGTTGATGAATGAATGAAGGAATAAAAGATCTACAAGCAGCTCTGAAGTCATTCAGGAAGGCCGTTTCCGCAACCCTTCCCAAACCAGGTACCACTATACTATACCCTGGAAGGACAGGAGCTCCAGGTGCATGGGAACACCAGAATCTCCCACGTGCCCTCCAAGCCACACTCCATCCTCCCAACACAGTGTCTGTCCCTACACCCACATGACTGCAGTGGGTCAGGAAAGCAGCTCACCACCACCTTCTCCGGGGAATTACAGATGGGAAGGTAATGGTAAAACTCTGCTGTTTACAGCCAGACAGAAAAATAAATCCAGCAGTGTGTGTGAAATGAAATTTCCGTTTCAGAACAACATGCTGAGCATGGATAGAGGATTCATCTGATTGGCACAAGACAGAGAGTGTGAAGAAAGGGGTCTTTTTCACGATGGGAACTGGTGATGAGGGGAGCTCCGCAGGGGTCAGTATTGGGACTACACTCTACACGTTATTCATTCAGAGTCTGGGCAAAAGATGCGAAGGGGTACGAGAAATGGGTTTCCAAGGAAGATCCCAGGGATGAAATTCGTGTCAAATGAGGAGCAGGTGAAGTCTCTGGATCTGCACTTGATGAAGTTTCAGAGGCGGCCGCAGAATCTCATTCAAACTTACAGAATATTGAGGGGCCTGGATGGAGTAGACGTGGGCAATATGTTTCCACGAGCAGGAGAGACTAGGGGCCAATAGCACAGCTTCAGAGTGAAGGGAGGACCCTTTAGAATAGAGATGTGGAGGAATGTATTCAGCCAGAGGGTGATGGATCTGTGGAACTCACTGCACCATGGGGCTGTGGGTCCTAAGTGATTCAGTGTGTCAAATTCAGAGATAGCTAGGTTATTGATGAGTAAGGAGATCAAAGGTTACAGGTAGTAAGTGAGAGAATAGAGTTGAGAAACAATTCAGCCATAATCAAATAGTGGAATAGACCCGACGGACCGAATGGCCTAAGTCTGCACCTATACATGATGGTCTTATGGACTGCGCTTCTTCCATAGGTTTCTAAGTGTGCAGTTAGCCTTTTTGGCATATCGTTTACCATACATCCCAGCACCTTTCTGATTATTGCTGTCACCTCTTGGTTTCAGACCAACTGCAGAAAGCTACACCATGGAGTAACGTGGGAATCCTTGCGTATCAATCCAGAAATGTGGCATACAGGCCCAACAGGTCAGAGAAAAGGCAAATGGAATACTGGCATTGATTCCAAAGTGAATTGAGAATAAAATTAGGGAAGGCTTCTCACAACTATAGACGAATCCAATTTGCTCAGTGAGAATACTGTGATCAGGTTTTGTCCCCGATCTGGAGGGAAAATGTCCTTGCATTGGAGGCAGCCCAGAGAAGGGTCACCAGGCTGTTCTTCAAAATGGAGGGATATTGATTGGAAGAGATGGAGAAGGTTGAACTTGCAGTCGTTAAAATTTAGAAAATGAGGCAAAAGTATTGATACACCGAAGATTCTTATGTTCTTACAGATTCGGTGTTTCCCTGAGCAAGGATCTGTAAGCGGAGGTAAAGGGGAATACAGACATCAGAGAAGCTAACAGAGAAAAGCTGGGTTGTAGACACTGGAGAATGTTACAGATTTCGGATGGTTTGAGATCACTGTTGGTGGTAAGAGTTCAGATCGGTTGTCGGGCTGAAAGGTGTCAAGGATTGTTACAGGGTTATCAGTCCTGAAGGAGTTACAGAGATCAGGAGGGTTGTCGGGACTGGAGATTACACAGATATTTTTGGTAGTTTGAGCTAAAGAAGCTTTAAAAGTAAGGGAAGATTGTCGGCACCGGAGATTAGACAGATTGGGTGGTATTTGGAACTACAGGAGTTTATAGAGAAAGGGAGGTTTGGACGGACTAGAGATTACACAGATAGGGGTGGTAGTTGGAGCTGCAGGAGTTTATAGAGACCGGGAGGATTGCTGGTGCCGGGAATTACACTAACATGGACAATAGTTGAAGCTGCAGGAGTGAGTGGGATAGGGAGGGTTGAAGGGGCTGGATCAGTTCACACAGCCAGGGAGAATTGTAGGGATTGGAGGAGCCAGAGATGCTTAGGGTTCTCGGGCTTCAGGAGTTCAGAGAGTTAGTGAGGACTGTGAATGCAGGTTTGCAGCATTCCCATCAGTTACACAGAGATGTGGAGTGCTGTTCTGGAGGAGGTTACAGAAATCAACAGGGTTGCAGACTCTGCAAGATATTACAAAGACAGTGAGCTGTCGTAATTGAGGAGGTTACGGTGACAGGATGAATTGAGGAGTTGGAGGCTGCTATAGGTGTTAAACATGCTGCACGGGACCAATAACCTTACATCGTTCAGGGGGATTGGAAGCTCTGGAGATAAAGAATGAGAATTGCAGCAACTGAAGAATATCACAGAGGTGGGGAGTAACATATGAGTAAGAGGAGTAATGACAGATGAGCTGTAGGCAATGGAGTCAGGGAAGATACAGAGAGATCTAAGGCTTCTCAGTGTAGGATTTAGACAGACAGGGAGTATTTTATGGAATGGTGTTATTTACAGAGATTATGAAGTTGTATGGAATTGAGGAACGAACAGAGATATGGAAGGCTGTAGTTAATGAAAACATTTGTTGATGTCGGATGCTGAGGTTCTGGAAATTATATGGACCAGAAAGCTGGACAATCTGTCAGAGCTTACAGAGACTGGAACAGCAATAGAGCCTAGAGACACTAACACAGATAGGGAGCATTGCACTCACTGGAGGAGGGTTCTGCTTTAGGGATGGTTGTAGGGGAGTGAAACGTTTACACAGATAGGGGGTAAGAGCTGGAGAAGGTTATGGAGATGATAGATTGGTGGGGAGATCGGAGGAACTTACATTGACAGGGCGGGTGATAGCGACGGGAGAATGTTACATAGATAGTAAGTCTTGCAGAAACTGATCGGGAGAGTCACAAACATTGGAGTTGGTTCCACAGATCAGGGGTGTTGCAGGAACCTGAGAGGATTACGCAGATCAGGAGGATTGTAGGTAAGCCACATTTTCAGAGTGTTCCAGGACTGGAAGAGGTTACCAGTTAAGGAGGGATGTTGGAGCTGTCGGATTTCACAGAGACTCAGAGTTTTGATGGGTTTGGGGCTGTTTATGGGTAGAGGGTTATATTCAGGGACATTAATATGGAATGCAGAGGGAGAGTTTAGATTAGATTTCCCAGAGCATGGGAACAGGTACTTCGGCCCAATAAGTCCACACCAACTCTCCAAAGAATAACCCGCTCGGCCTCACTTCTCTCCGAACATGCACCTAATATGATGGGCAATTTAGAATGGCCAATTCACCTGACCTACACATCGTTGGACTGTGGGAGGAAACCGGAGCACCCGGAGGAAACCCACACAGAACCAGGGAGAAAGTGCAAACTCCACACAGACAGTCACCCAACGCTGGGATCGAACCTGGGTCCCTGGCACTGTGAAGCACCATTGCTCACCACTGAGCCACGGTGCTGCCCCAAATTGCAGAATTACGCAAAGAGAGAATGTTTGAGGTGCTGGGAGAAACTGTAGGGAGTGGAGGAGCAAACCGGAGATGTTGTGGTTAGAAAAGGTCTGGAGGTGTTTATACAGATAAGGAGCTCGTTAGGGATGGGAGAAGGTTACTGTGGTCGTGTGGTGCTATAAGCCAGGAGGCAGGAGTGTGATCGGGCCTGCAGAATATCATGTTCTCCTGGGGCTTGTGGAAGGTCCTGGGTACTTTGGTTCAGACTGGAGGACTTTAAAGAGGTGGGTGCACTGGAAATATTGTGCAAGACTACCAGAAATAGGGATTATTGCACGGAGTGCAGGATGAGATTATTGAAATTGGGCATGTTATCGAGACTGGAGCAATTTACACATAAGGAGAGACGTCAGCATTGGTGTAGGTTTCAAATATACAGCGGGAATATAGGAGGGGTGGAGGTTACAGAAATAGGAAAGTTTCTGTGAATTACAAGCATTTACTGGCACAAATGAGTTGGACCGAAAGACATGTTTCCTTGCTGTATGACTCTATCACACAACAGTGTGAGAGGGGGAATATGGAAAAGAAAGATCCCAGGTTTCAATGCGATCTCCTTGAGGGAGGCCTGCTTTCCCCTCTGTTGTACTGATCCTCACTGAGACAGCACAGGCCTGGATTGATAACTGTCAACTTACTATATTGACACAGCAAGGCTCAGTACAGCAGAGATTAAAGTAAACAAGAGGGTGGGGTTTGAGCCTGGGACCATCATGCTCTGTGTTCGTGCTTCAACACTGTATCGATGTCATGTCTTCTGGACCAATGTTCGATCCCTTAAATACACTCTGCTCTGTTCACTATGAGTGATCTTACCTCGCTGCAGGATTTACTGAAGGCTCCAGATCTCAGTCTCCATCTCTCTGGCTGACCGACTGTCTTCAGTGTGGTGCTGGACGAAACAGGAACTGGGAATTCTGCTGAGTCAGGAGCATCCTGAGTACCTACAGGAGACAGAGAAACAGACAGAATGGGAAACTGGACTGATGCAGTGAGGGTTACACAAGGAGAATTGTACTGAGTCCCATAGAGATCTGGAACATCCCAGTCTCCATCCCTGGCCTGTGTGGCTGCATTTCCCTGGAGTGGAGAATTCTGTTCGCTCAGGAGCTGGAGTAGATGCAAAAGGTGCAGTCACCGACATCAATTAAACCCACACAGTGACACATATCACATGGAGAGATACTGAGTGATATCACCAGAGTGCAGCAAGGTATCAGGATCAAACCACGGTCAGGAGTAAGGTGCACTGGGATCAGTACTCAGGGATGAGTGAGCAATCAATGGGCCAGGCAATGACCTCATGTTACTCTCAGTAGACTCTTCATCCAGAATTTAATGCCGGTGTCAGGGATACTCATCTAACTGCTTAATACTCTCTCAGGCAGGAAATCTGTTATAGGCTGCCGGTTTAGCCTACATATGAATTCAGACACAGAGCAATGGGATTGATGCTCAAATGCCCTCTGTAATGATCTGGCAAGCCACTCAGCTCGATGTCTGGTCAGGGTGGGCCTGAGATGCTGGCCAGCCAGAGACAGCAATGTCTCACAAGTGAATTAAAATCAACACTGCTGGGACCAGTGTCCTAGCCAATCCTGTCGGTAGGTTTATAGACAGGTCTTTAAACTGACAGAGAGGATGCAGGGACAGGGTTCAGGTGAAAGGAGTTTTCCAAATCCAAGAAGAAAATGTGCAGACTCGGAACAGCATGGGAATATGGCTGAAGACAAGCAGAAAAGAACAGGAAGAGTTTAACGAAAACTGTTTATCAATGAATCGGTTTGTGATAGGACATTGTGGAATGAGGAAATTATAATTTTTTTTGGAATGGACAAAATATCTACAAAAAAGTAATAGAATTGTGACACAGAGATAAATGAGACTTAGTCACCAAAACAGACGTGATTACAGGGTGAACAAAAGATGGATCATAAATATTCCACAGTAAAAAAACTTCCAGGTCTCAGGCAGAATGGAAAAGCAAGATGGGAACCCTGACACGAATGGATAACAAAGGTATTACAGAGAAAGCATTTGGCCTCAGATTATGCAGCTGAATCAGCCTGAATACAAATTCTGGGTGCAATGTGTCAAAAACACAAGCAGGAGAACAGTTTTTACGCTGCCTTGCAGTACTTCATTGCTCATCCCTGCATTAAACAGGAAATCATTAGAAATTGTCGCAAAGATGGTGTGATAAGTTTTGGAGACTTCATTCTTTGTATAATTTGGGACAGACACATTCGCAAGAGTGATATTATCCGTGATCCTTCTTGAATGCTTTTGTCAGTGTTTCTTTGAATAACACATTGTGCAAATAGCTAGGATGTAACTATCTCAGATCGACTGTTGGGTGATGAAGCTGAGTGAATGAGTAATATCACACCGAGATCCCCCAAGAAATTATACCGGAATTCAAAGAGATTATGACATTTTAAAGTGACCATAAAGCACACCCGAGCATCAGTAACAAAGCCCATCATATGATTTTGAGAGAGAACTGACCAAGGTAAAAAAGGGGAAACAGACTGAAATGTCAGTCTGTAAATGAACAGTGGAAAACATTTCGAGCCAGAGAGACCTCGAGACGTACAGCACATAAACGCACCCTTCGATCCAACTCGTCCACATCGACCAGATGTCCTTTGCGAATCTCGTCCCATCTGCCAGCACTTGGCCCGTATCCCACTAAACCCTTTTTATTCATACACCAATCCAGTTGCCTTTTGAATGCTGCAATTGTACCAGCCTCCATCACTTCCTCTGACAGTACATTCCATACATAACCACACTCTGCGTGAAAATGTTGTCCCTTAGGTCCCTTTTAAATCTTTCACCTCTCACCCTAAATCTATGCCCTCCAGCTCTGATCTCCACTACCCCAGGGAAAAGACCTTGTCTGTTTATCCTATCTATGCCTCTCATGATTTTATAAACCACAGGAATGTCACCCCTCAGCCTCTGACGCTCCAGGGAAAACAGTCCCAGTCGTTTCAGCCTCTCCCGATAGCTCAAATCCTCCAACCCTGGCAACATCCTTGTAAAACTTTTCTAAACACTTTCAAGTTTCACAACATCCTTCCAATAGGGAAAGGACCAGAAATGCACGCAATATTCCAAAAGTGTCGTAACCAGTGTGCTGTACAGCTGCAACGTTACCTCCAAACTCCAATAATCAATGCTCTGACCAATAAAGGAAAGCATACCAAACACCTTCTTCACTATTCGCTTACCTGCGACTCTACTTTCAAGGAGCTATGAGCTCCAAGGTCTCCTTGTTCAGCAACATTCCCTAGGACCTTCCCATTAAGTATACAAATTCTGCTCAGATGTGCTTTCCCAAAATGTAGCACCTCACATTTATCTAAATCAAACTCCATCTGTCACTCCTCAGCCCATTTGCCCATTGATCCAGATCCCGTTGTAATCTGAGGTCACCTTCTTCACTGTCCAGTATATCTCACTTTTTGGCGTCATCTGCAAACTTGTTAACTGTACCTCCTATGTTCATGACCAAATCATTCATATAAAGACGAAAAGTAGTGGCACCAGCAACGATCTTTGTGGCACACCATCGGCCTCCAGTGTGAAAAGCAACCCTCCGCCCCACACTCTGTCTTCTACCTTCGAGCCAGTTCTGTATCCAAACAGCTAGTTCTCCCTGTATTCCATGAGACCTAACCTTGCTAACCAATCTCCCATGAGGAACCATTTTAAACACCTCACTGAAGTCCATAGAAATCACATCCAAAGATCGGCACTCATTAATCCTTTTTGTCACTTCTTCAAAAAACGCAACCACTTTCTTGAGACATGATTTCCCACACACAAAGCCATGCTGTCTTTCCCTAGTCACTCCTTGTCTTTCTAAATACATGTAAATCCTATCTCGCAGGATTCCCTTCAACAATTTACCCACTACTGATGTCAGGCTCACTGGTCTATAGTTCGCTAGCTTTCCCTCACCACCTTTCTTCAATGGTGGCAACACGTTAGCCAGCCTCCAGTCTTCTAGCACCTCACCTGTGATGGTCGATGATACACATTTCTCAGCAAGGGGCCCATCAATCACTTCCCTAACTTCCCACAGATTCTAAGGTACCTGATCACATCCTGTGGATTTATGCGCTTTTATGCATTTCAAGACATCCAGCACTTGTCCTCTTTTCACGACGTCATCATCTATTTCCCCACATTCTAGATCTTCAATTTCCTTCGCCACAGTAAACAATTATGCCAAATACTCATTTAGTATCACCCCCATCTCCTCCCACTGCACACAGAGGCTGCCTTGCTGATCTTTGAGGGGCCCTATTTTCTCCCTAATTCCAATCTTGTCCTTTATGTATTTATAAAAACACCCTTTGGATTCTCCTTAACACTATTTGTCAAAGCTATCTCATGTCCCCTTTTTACCCTACTGACTTGCCTCCGAAGTATACTCCTCCTGCCTTTATAGTCTGAGGATTCACTTGATTTCTCGTGTCTATACCTGACAGATTTTTCCTTCTTTTCTCAAACAAAACCTTCATTCTCTCGTCATCCAGAATACCCTACACCCACCAGCATTTCCTTCCATCCTAACAGGAATACTATATACTGTCGCTGGAAAGCCGTTATCTCATTTTTGAAGGCTTTCCAATCTCCAATGATAAAGGTTTCATTCTCTCAAAATGGAATCACCCCAATTTCTGCATCTCACGAAACTTTCACTTGAAAATAATTTTTTTTAAAAAAAGATCATTCTAAACGAAGGCTTTGATGAGGTAAGCTCTAGTGAGTCCTGTAGATCTGGAGGTTACCAAATGCACGGAGAGTGATTTCTACAAGAGCAGCACCAGGTTACTGTCAGGCACACAGACAGAATGGGCAAATAGATTCACATCGGAGCTCACTTGCCCAGCCTGGGAATCTGAAGCTGTGTGCAGCCAATTCTGGTAAACATTTGCAGAACTAGGTCATCAAGATCAGCCCAATAGTCTAATCAAAATCAAATGAGCCATTCAGACTAAAATATCCTTCAGGTTTCACAATGCAGTCTCGGTCCCATCCTGCAGGTTATATGAAGCCCTCTCCCTCTAATCTCCTGCAGGATCCCCATCCCATCCTACATTTGTACCATCATCCAGGTTCTGCAGCCCTTCCTACCTCCGTAACATGACCCAGACTCTACAACTCTTCCTTCCTCTGCAATGTTCCCCAGAAGGGTACTGGAGGATGGTGGGGATTACAGAGTTAGGGAGGAATATCAGGATTGGAGGAGTTTGCAGTTATTAATAATATTGAAGTGGCTAAAATTGGCTTTGGTAGTTTTGAGGGTTCACCTCAATAAAGGAGGTTACAGAGCTAAGGAGGATTGTCAGGACGGGAAAACGTTTCACAGATTATGAGTCTTGTGGAGACTGGAGGAAGGTGCCAAAATAAGGAAGGTTTAAGATTGAATGATTCTGCAGGAAACCTCTACTGGGTTAAAGGCAGGATTCTTCGTAGTGTGGAGAAACAGAACAACCTTGGGGTCCACGTCCATACATCCTTCAAACATGCCAGCCAAGTTGAAAGGGGTGGTAAGAAGGCGTGTGATGTGTTAACTTTCATTAGAAGGGGGATTGAGTTTAAGATCTGTGAGGTTATGCTGCAGCTCCATACAGCCCTGGTTAGTCCATACTTGGAATATTGTGTTATGTTCTGGTCGCCTCGTTATAGGGAAGATGTGGAAGCTTTGAAGAGGGTGCAGAGATTTATAAGGATGTTTTCTGGATTGGCGGGCAGGTCTAATGAAGAAATGTTGGGGAAGCCAGGGCTTTTCTCATTGGAATGAAAAAGGATGAGAGCTGACCTGATAGAGGTGTACGAGATGAAGAGAGACGTACGAGATGATGAGAGGCATACACAGAGTGGATGGCCCGAGAATGTTCCCATTGTGAAACTGGCTATAACGAGGGGGGCATAATTTTAAGGTACTTGGAGGAAGGTTTATGGGAGATGTCAGAGGTAGGTACGTTACACAGAGGGTGGTGGGTATGTGGAAGGCGCTATCAGCGTTGGTGGTAGGGAGAGCAACATTAGGGACATTTAATTATCTTTCGGATATGCACATGGATTATAGTAAAATGAATTTCTCAAAATGCAGACCTGTGCCCTGTGCCCTGTGGTGTTCCACGGGGATCCGTGCTGGGTCCACTGTTGTTTGTGATATGCATAAATGATTTGGAGGAAGGTATCAGTTGCCTGATTAGCAAGTTTGCAGATGACACTAAGATTGGTGGAGTAGCAGATAGTGATGGGGTCAGTCAGAGAATACAGCAGTGTATTGATCGATTGGAGAGATGGGCAGAGAAATGGCAGATGGGGAGTTCAATTCGGGCAAATGCAAGGTGATGCATTTCAGAATATCCAATTCAAGAACAAACTAAATGTAAAGTCCTGGGGAAAATTGACGTACAGAGAGATCTGGGTATTCAGGTCCATTGTTCCTTGAAGGTGGCAACAGCAGGACAGTAAAGTGGTTAAGGCGGCATACAGCATGCTTTCCTTCACTGGACGAGATATTGAGTAAAAGAGTTGGCAGGTCATGTTACAGTTGTATTGGACTTTGGTTCGATCACATTTGGAATGTTACATACAGTTCTGCTCACCACATTAGCAAAAGGAATTGGATGCTTTGGAGAGGGTGCAGAAGATGTTCACCAGGATGTTGCCTGGTATGGAAGGGGCTAGCTATGCACAAAGTTTGAGTAGATTCTGATTATCCTCATTAGAAAGACAAAGGTTGACTGGGGACCTGATTGAGATCTGCAAAATCATGGGAGGTACAGGTAGGGTGGATAACAAGAAACAGTTTTCCAAAGAGTGTGGAAATCAATTACTAGGAGTCATGAATTCAAAGTGAGATGGGAAAGGTTTAGGGCAGCTAAACGTGGAACGGTCTTTATGCAGAGGGTGGTGGGGGCTTGGAACGCGTTGCCAGCGGAAGTGTAGAGGGAGGAACGATAACATCATTTAAGATGCATCTAGACAGCTGCATGAATGGACAGGGAGCAAAAGGATACAGATCTTTAGAAAATAGGCATCGGGTTTAGACAGAGGATCTGAATCGGCACAGACATGGAGGGCCAAAGGGTCTGTTCCTGTGCTAGAATTTTCTTTGTTCTTTTCTTCTGTGAATGGTCTGCAGGTTAGTTTGATCTTAGAGTAGGATAAAATAATCGGCACATTATCAAGGACCGAAGGGCCTGTACTGTGCTGTCCTGTTCTCTGTTATAAATAGTGAGGGTCACAATGGCAGGAATTCTGAAGAGGGTGGGATCTGAATGAATAGATACATTAGGAAGGGTTTGCTAGGATTGTCGGAGGTAACAGAGACAGCAATAGTCTGATCTGAAGCAGATGACCCAGACTGGGAGGGTTGTGGGGATTGAAGGAGGTTTCACAGGGAGGGAGGACCAGAGAGCCACAGGGTGTTACAGAAATGTGGAGATCTGCAAGGGGTGCAGGAGTTCACGGAGACGGGGAGGTTGGGAGGGAGGGAGCAGTTTACAGGGAGAAGGATGTTGATAGGATGGAACAGTTCACACAGACAGAGAGGGATTTTGGTGAATGGAACAGATTACAGAGATAAAGTGAGTTGTACAGACTGGAGGACAAAACAGAGATATGGAGGGTAGTGGTGACTGAAGATGTTTATAGATATAGGAAGGTTTACTTCTGCAGATTGTCAGAATTGGATCAATAGAATCACAGGCTTTCAGCGAGTTCCGCAGATCGGGGGTGCTGCAGGGACTTGAGAGGATTGTCGAGTCTTCAGCGAGTGATCGTGTCCTTAAAACTGGAAGAGTTTACATAGATAGGGAAACATTGAAGCCAATGCGTGCCTTCTTCTTTTTCTTGAACAGTGCCTCATTATCCCTCATCAGCCAGGGATACCTAAACATGCCAGCTTTTCCCTTCACTCTAACAGGGACATATTGGATTCTTGAGATTACACTCTTAAAAGCCTCCCATTTGCCAGTCATTCCTTGTGTAGAATCAAAAGAGATCAAACAAATATATAACAGATAAAATATTAACTAGACCAGCGAATGGGGCTCGTTTAAGATCAACAAGGCTGTCTAGCACCACGGGGGTGGGAAAGATATGCGAGTATTTTACAGCATTTTTTAAACGGAGATGGACATGGAAGCTCGAGAGTTTGGAGAAATAAACAGTGATAACTTGAAAAGTGTCCATGTTACAGTGGATGTGGTACTAAATGTCTTAAGTTGCATCAAGGTGGATAAAGCCCTGGGACCTGATCAGGTGTATCCAAGACATTTCTGGAAAGCTGGGGAAGTGATTTTTGGGCTCCTCTCTAAGATATGTGTATCATTAATAGCGACAGGTGAAGTACCATTATTTTTAAAAAGGTGGTAAGGAGAGGCTATGCAACAAGAGAAAAGTTAGCCTGAAGTCAGTGGCAGGCAAGTTGTTGGAAAGGATTTTGAGAGACGGGATATACATGTATTTGGAAAGACAAGGAATCATATGGGAGAGTCAATGTGGCTTTGTGCGTGCACAATCGTGTCTCACTAACTTGTTTGAGTTTTTTTGAAGTAACAAAGAAGATTGATGAAGGCAGACTCTGGATGTTGTCTATATAGATATTGAACAAGTTTCCACAAAGCAGACTGATTAGCAAGTTTAGAAAACATGGAATCTCGGGGGAAATAGCCATTTGGACACAAAATTGGCTTGCAGGTATCAGACAGAGGGGGATGATGGACGTTTGCTTTGTGGACGGGAGGCCTGTGAGCAGCAGTGTGCTGCAAGGATGGATATTGAGTCCTTATGTTAATTATTTGAATGTGAATATATGAGGTATGGTCAGTAGGTTTAAAGAAGACGCCAAAATTGGAGGTGTCGTGGACAGTGAAGAAGGTTAGTTCAGAATACAACAGGATCTTAATCAGATGGGACAATGGAGCGAGGAATGGCTGATGTAGATAACTGTGAGCTGCTGGATTTTGGAAAGGCAAATCAGGCGAGATCAGGCCGAGTGATATACACAGACTCGGTGCGTTGGCAAAGTTCTGGCAATAGGAGTACACTGTTGTGTTATCCATCTTAGGAGGATTAAGTGTAATAAGGGCTATTTTAAAATGGTGAAAACGTTGCATCATTCTGTTGTGCAGAGGGAGCTCGGTATCATTGTGCAAGGCTCACAAAACGTTGTTTTGCAGATAATTAAGAAGGCGAATTGATTAGTATCCCTCATTGTTTAAGGGATGCACTTCATGAATAGGTGGTTATGTTGTAACTTGATATTGTGCTGGTGAGGCCACACTTGGTGTCCGTTGTACATATTTGGCCTAATTACTTGAGAAATAACTGGCACTGTCTTGGGTTCAGCAGAGGTTCACTATACTGATTCTAGATTTGAGAGCTTTGAATAATGAGGAGAGATTAAATAGACTGGGACTATAGTCATTGGAATTTAGAAAAATGAGTGGGGGGCTTATAGAAACATAAAATTATGAAGGGAATAGATAAGATCGAAGGAGGGCGGTAGTTTCCATTGTTGGGTGAAACTAGAACTAAGGGGAATAGCCTCAAAATTAGGGGGAGCAGATTTTTAGGACTGACTTGAGAAGGAACATCTTCACCTGAATCTTGGAATTCCCTGCTGAGTGAAGTAGTTGAGTCGACTTCGCTGAATGTTTTTAAGGCAAAAGTAGATTTTGGAACAGTAAATGATTTATGGGTAATGGTGAGAGGGGGAGTAAATGGCGCTGAGTCTATGAAAAGCTCCATCCTGATCTTATTAAATGGTCGAGCCAGTTTGAGGGGTCAGGTGGCGTACTCCTGCTCCTAGTCCTTGTATTCTTATGGATTAATTTTAATAATTCATCTTGTTTTTATTTAAAGTGCTCGTTGAGTTGAGTTTTGGGAGTAACTCCCACGGTGTGGCTGAGTGGATTTTATCAAACTCCCCACATTAATTGGTGTTCGAGCCCATATAGTTAGAGATAAGTTGGCTTTTCCCCCACTCTTACAGCACAACATTCCCACACCACCTCCCAGGTCACCAGAGATCTAGGAAGTAAATAGAATTCGGGAACAAGTGGCATCTTTGAAAGCCGATAGTGCACTGGGACAAGCACAGTCCGCGTGGAGCTATCCTGCACACCTCCTGATATTGAGCCAATACATAGCTGGCACGTTGTGAGCAGCGGCATGGAGCTCCTCCTGGATGGGGAGGGTCACAGGCAGGATTTCCACTTCCCGCAGGACCAGAAGTGGTGGCCATGACACCAGATCATGCCTGCCTGCTCTAAGGTTGCCCCTCTCCATGTCAGAGCAGACATAGCCATCGGGCCGAATGGACCACATTGACGGGAGATCAATGTCTTTCTCCACTCCATCAGCGCAAGGGGAGACCCAGGTAGAATCTCATCATTCCCATTGAGAATGACAAACAAGAGGCAGGGAGATTGTATTAACTTCAAGAAAGGCCTCAGGGAACATCTCACTGAATGTACCATTTATCACACCAGAGCCCACGGTGCTCAGATTGCTCAGGAACAGTTTGGGTGGAGCTCAGAAACAGCAAGGTGAAACAATTCGAAGGCAAAACTGCAGGGCAACTTTTGCACACGATATAAACAGGGAATTAGTTATGCAAGATATTTCTGGCAGAACTCAGCGAGTCTCGAAGCATCCGTCGGAAGAAAGCAGAGTTAGCACGTAAAATCTGGGGACTCTTCATCAGAACAGTTTTTGTTTCAGGTCTCCAGAATCCGCAGCTCTTTGTTTTATTTTAGCTCAGCAGGTATTGTGCATACTGCAGTATTAATGGATGAATTGAAATGGGAAGGAGGGAAAGAGGTGAGGGCTGAAGTGCAGGAGATGGGTCAGTTACAGCGGAATGCCCTGACCATCAGAGTTTGGGAGGGGGTGACTCCTCGACTGAGGTTAAAGGAGGGAATATTGGAGGTCCCCACTGGAATTCAGCAACATCTGAACCGATGTGAAGGTTCCAGAGAAAGTGGGAGAATGCAGTAGCTCTGAGCAGATCACGAGAGGGCTTGGTGGCTCACTGGTCAGCACTGCTGGCTCATAGCATCAAAGACTCGGGTTCAATCCCACCTTCTGGTGACGGTGTGCCATTTGTACATTTTCCCTGTGTCAGAGTGGGTTTCCTCCTGGAGCTTGGCTTTCCTCCCACAGTCCAATAATGCGCAGTTTCTGTGCAGTGGCCTTGTTAAATTGCTCTGCAGTATCCAGGGATGTGTACGTTAGGTGAATTAGCTGTGGGAAATGTAGAGTTACGGGGGTAACGTATGGCTGTGCCTGGTGGTATACTATTTGGCGGGTCAGTGTGGACATGATGGACTGAAGAGCCCGTTTCCACACTGTAGAAGTTCAATAATTTCTATTAACATATGTGTTTGACAACCCTTTCCAGGTTCCTACCTATATGTGCTGCCTTGATTTGACTTACCGAATGCTGCACCTTCTGTTTGTCTAAAATAAACTCCGTCTGCCACTCCTCAGCCCTTTCGCCCATCTGATCAGGATCCAGTTGTACTCTGACTTAACCATCTTCAGTGACCATCACACTTCTCAGAGTGGAACATTCTCATGTGGAGAAATGTCTGTGCCCCCTCTACAATGAGGGAATGATTCGTCTTTATCAGTATTTTGGTGTTTGTCTTCAAACTCACTTACCATTCCTATTAAACTCACATACAAATCATTTCTGTGAATGGCAAATTCCATTGGATCCTTGTTTTCACTGCGGGGCACAGGCCTCCAGTCCAAAAAACAACCTTCCACGACCATCTGTCTCCTACCTTAGAGCCAATTGCCCTCAGCTATCCCTGGATTCTGTAATGTAACTTTGCTAACCAGTTTGTCGAATTCCTTACTGAAGTCCATGTAGCTAACATACACTGCTGTACCTTCAAAAATGTTCTTTATCACATCTTCAAAAGACTTGTTTATGTTAATGAGAAATGATTTCCCATGCATAAAGCCATGTCGGGTATCTGTAATCAGTCCTTGCTCTTCCGCATACAATGACCAGGTCGCATGAATTTATCTACCTTTATGCATTTTAAGAATTCCAGCCCATCCATTTCTGTAATATGTACACGTTTCAAGATGTCACTGTTTATTTCCCAAGTTCTCTAACTTCCATATTCTTCTTCAGGGTAAATACTGATTTGAATTATTCATTTAGTAACTCACCGATCTCCTATGGTTCAACAAATAGGTGGCCTTGCTGACCTTTAAACAGACCTGTTCTCTCCCGAGTTACTTATTTGACCTTCACATATTTGCAGAATCTCGTTGGATTCTCCCTTACCCTATTTGCTGAAGATATCTCATGTCCCCATGTTGTCCTTTTGATTTCCCTCCTGAGTATAATCTTTCTGCCCTTGTTCTCCTCGAAGGATTTACTCGATCCCAGCTATCTACACCTATCGTATGCTTCCTTCTCTTCCTTAACCATTGCCTCAATTTCGCGAGCCATTCAGTATTCTCGACACCTACCAGTCTTACCCTGCTCATGAATAGGAACATACGGTCGCTAAACTCTCTAATTTCATTTGTGAAAGCCTCCCACTCTCCCAAGCAGCTTTTCAAAGTGGTTGCCAAAACAAGCTTGACCTCCTCCTGTCTCTCTAACCGCCTAGAGAGGCTGAATGGTCTCCTACGGTCCCTCTGTAACAAGCCTAAGAGGTTGAATGGCGTCCTTCTGTCCGTTTATAACAGGTTCAAGATGCTGAATGGCACGATTGGAAGGAATGACCTCTCCTATCTCACTCTAACGGGCCCAAAAGGCTGAATGGTCTCTTCCTATCTCTGTAACAGGAAGAAAAAAATTAACGAAGGTGCACATTAAACCAATTGCAGAACTACACAAAGTCAATGGGCAATAAATATTGTACCCTAGATTAAGGTCTCTGGGAACCTGCCCACCCATCATATTATGCAGATGGTCTGTTATTTTAGTCCTACCTCCTGTTATAAACAGGGTGGAACATATATAACCCTGCAGTGTTCTGGCAAAACTTCCACATATGAGGAGGAAAGATTAAAAAATTGGAAGTTTGATGGTCCATCCCTCAGCAACCCTTATCTGTTCCGCCAGACTGAGTAAATATTCCCTTTTATTGGGATAGGAAAAGTGATGTAAGGAAGGGGTTAACTGAGCCTGTTTGTTCAGAGACTGTGATTAATGTCAGGCTCCATGGATTGTAATTATCCCAGTGGAGGGTTTCCAGCTTTTAATGATAAATGGGCTCCGTTCAATGTGCTATCCCATAGTACAAGTGGAAGCATCGTCGACAGCACTAGCAGGGATCAGCAGCTCCAGAGTGGGGGAAGAGAGGTCAGAATCTGCGAGCATTAGACAAAATGTTCCAACAATGGATCAGAATCTGAGACCAATGGACTGGCAAGTTCAAATAACGGACAGGGATTTATCCTCGGAAGTTCGGTATCTTTTTACATATTATGATCGATGGTCATTACCAAGTAACATCATACAGGCAACTTACATCATTCAATTTTTTTATTATCCAATCCTGGCTATCATTGGTGTTCCTGGTAAGTCTCATGTTCAATCATTAAATCTATAAATCGGGTTTGAATGTAACACTGTTCTTTTCATGACTCTACTCCGCTTGTTGCTGTTATTATTCCTGCTGAGACTCTCAATGCAGATATTCTAACTGCATCAGGGAGCTCGTTTCTTCACTCACTCCCTCTTTGCTTCTCGCAGTGTCCCTCATAGACTTCTGTGTTGACTTTCTCAATTTCAGCTGTGAACCACTGCCGTTTTTACTCATGTTTTCAGAGCAGGGCGGTCACCATCTTCTGTTCTAGTTATAAACTCAATTTCCTTCCTCCGACTCCATCTCATCCCTGGCGAATTTCGAAGTTTGAAGCAGACGAGTCCTAATTGTAATGTTTCTTTTGGCGATTACCTGATGCCTGATCCCTGATCCCTGACACCAGACTTTGACCATTCCTATTTTCAACTACTAACACCTTCAGAATATACTTCATTGGTTCATCCCATCTGCTCTTAGAACATTGAGCAATGAAATACAGTCTTAATGAAGCCAATGATCTGCTGCTGACCCTCCCAGCTTTCAACCTTCAGAAGCAAATCGGAGTCAATACTCCATGGCTTGGATATAAACTTACACCAAAATCCCATACAACCTGTCATTCCTGTGCACTCTGATCTATGTTGTTAACGGGTCCTGCAATGCGTTTACTTTAATATTCTCAAACATTTCCACAGATCTGTCCATGAACGTTCCTCCATCTCTCTCTACCCATGATTCCAATTTCTACCAGTTGTTGATATTGAAAATCAGTTTTTCCCTGTGTATTCTCTCTCAGACAATGATTTTCACATCTACCCCCACCCCACACATGCATGCGTACGTAAAACCCTTTGCCTTGAGCGGCAGCATGGAGATGCAGGGACATTAATATGTGGGAGTCCCACTTACTGTCACTTGCAGTATGGGCTGCAAATCTTCCCATGCTCGGCAGACATCCAGTGCAAGTGGAGCAGCAATATACTGACAGAAGTTTGCAAAACTCCCCATGCTAGGCAGATAGTCCAGCCTACTGAGCAATACGTTAACATAGTCTGCACAGTTCTCCATGCTTGGCTGTTGCCTTGCCCCAGACTATCGTGTCTGGGCTGACTCTGTGCGGGAGATTAAGCATTAGATGTCACAGACATTTTCGACTCATCCAGCAATGATTTATTCATGTTCTCATTCTTGTAATTAAACGCAGCAAGGACGAACTCCCCCAGTTAGACACACTCCTCTATCTTGTTTTCCCCTCCGTGTTTCCAAATCATGTTCTCAGTTAATGAATTGCCTGTTTCTATCTTTCATGTGAATATCCCTCTGTATCTTTCCCTGGCCTTGGTTTTTGCCTGGCTAGTGTATCGAGTGCTGGCATTGTGAAACGCAGAAACGATTAAATGCTGTGTGTCAGGTTGTTATTTACTTCCTGGTGTGTCCCATGTGGTGCTTCATGTTGGACCAGAGGGTTTCAGCAACTTTGAGACACGTCTTTGAAACTTGGACTGGGCCTGTCCTCTAAACGCCTGTGTTTGTCCCTCTCAGCTAAAGGTGTGGTCATTAGTACGAGGAAGCCCCTCGAATATCATTGTGAAGGGCCAGGCATCTAACTTGTAGCTGAGTGGCTTCTGACTGACTCCTGCTATTGAAAGATTAATGGAGGTGCTGGGGATGGTATGCTGGAATTTGTGCTGTGAGCTGACTCAGACATTCAGGGAGACCTGAGGATTTGGTGACCTAACTCTGGATGGAGCATGGGGAGTGTAGTTACAGCATCTGGGTCTGTAACATGAACAACAAATGGAGCAGAGGCTGCAGAGAGGGAAAGCTCGGAAACCACGGATTGATGTGTCTAGGGAAAGGGATCTGTCATATCTGTGTCCCAGCCTGCACAAGCACACAGTCTCACTCTCCCCTTTACACACACTGATGCAGACTCTCACTATCTGCTCCACACACACACACACTCAAACTCAACCTCTCTCACATGCACAGTCTGAATGTCACACGCACGCATACACACACTCTCTCTCCCTCCCACACTCACGCACGCACTCTCCCTCACAAACACACTGTCTATTTCTCTCTCCCCTTGACACAGACACCCGCCCTCTTTCACATGCACACACATATACAAATCTGTGGACTGAATTTGTCCATGCACATTTGTGTTTGCAGATATATTCTATTTTGTTCAACAAACATGCAATTTGTAGACAGTCAGTCAATGTGTATTTTATAACTTACTACGTTGGAAATAAACCCAGTCTGACTCCAAGTGAAGGCACAGACAGACTCCAAACAATGCCTCACTCCTAAAATACATTTCTGACCAGAGGGCTCGCCTCCTTTACATCGATAATAACTGAAGGTCTCTCGAAGCAGTGACTTGAAAGAAATTCTGCGATTTGCATATTATCAATCAAAACCTACACCTCCATTCTAACTGATTAAAGATTTAGGAGCCATCTTGCATGTGTTCAATTCATGCGCATGAGCTGTACAACATTTTGATCTTTTCCTTCTAAATGCTGTCTAAGATCTTCGTCTCACACTAACACCTGATGAAGGTGCAGCGCTCCGGAGGCTTCTGTTTTCCAAAAAACCTTTTGGACTATAACAGAGTGTCGTGTAATTTTTGACCTTGTCCAACCCAGTCCAGGACCAGCACCTCCATTTCATGGCTTTTATTTGTTAGCCACCGCTCTCTCTCCAAGCAATTTTCTTTCCTAACACTACGTGATCTTGTTTAGCATATTAATCTTTTTGTGATACATTATGCAATGCTGTCTGGAAGTCCAGTTATAATACATCTATAGGATCCCCTTTATCCAAAAGGTTTGTCACTTTTGTAAAGAAAATGTCAGTCAAATCATTCAAACATGATTTATCCCTCATAAAACCATATGATGGATTGTGGCTTGACTTTGAAAACCTCCTGTTACTAATTCCTTCATAACAGATTCTAAAAAATTGTCTTCAATACCACCAGTTTGATCAAATCTTTCCATTCCCCAGTGTGGTTGTTTTTTTTTCTAATTTCTTTCTTTTCTATAACCACTACACTCCCTTTCAATTCCTGTGTAACAGGAACAAGGCTGTAAAAGATCTGCTCCAATTGCGGTTTAAGAGGCATGAGTGGCTGATTGGACACATTCTGTTCCTGCTTTACACATACGATGGGCTGAATGTCCTCCTGGTGTTCCTACATTACAGTCTCGTAGGGTGAATGTCCTCTTTATAGTCTCGATTGGCTGATTACCCGCCTGGTGCTCCAACATTATGGTTTCTATGGCTTGAGTGTCCAACTCCTGTTCCTGAACATGCCGCTCAATATCACAATGTCCTCCTCCTGTTGTTTAGTGAAGGTTTGGGGACTTACAGAATCACCCTGCTGTTATGTCGCATTTCGGGTGCTGAATTGTGCAGGCAAGTTGTGTTACTCGTACTGGCTAATTTAGTTGTTAGCAGTGCAGCCTCACAGCAACAACGATCCAGCCTCAGTGACTGTCCATGTGCAGTTTGCACATACTCCGAATGTGGGTTTTCTCCGGTTACTACTGTTTCCTCCCACAGTCCGAAGATGTGCAGGTTAGATGGAGTGGCCATGCTAAATTACTCATCACGTCCTGGGATGTGCAGGTTATGTTCATCAGTCATAGAGATTACAGGGATAGTTGGGTGGTTGGGGTGTGGGTGGGGGGTGGGGAAGGTTGGATGGGATGATCTTCGAAGGATCAGCGTGGAGTCAATGGGTCAAATGACTTGTTTCCACACTGTAGCGATTCTATGATTAACCCCTTCACTGCAGAAATCAGTTGAGCGAATATTCTCTAAATTAATCCCAATATCCATTCCTCAGTGAGGAGATTAAATCTGTGCCCACTACACCAGATGTGATCCCATTAAAATCGTGTACAGCAGCACCAACACTTTACCAGCCTGCTGTAAGGTTCCCACCCAGGTTAGAGCAGTCTCAGCTCTCTGGGGGAGCACACAGCAATGCTGAAAGATCATTGTCCTTCTCTACTCTACAGCATAACGGGAGATCTGGTGATAATGTCACAATGACACTTGAGAAGAACTGGTAAGGTGTGGTGAGATAATATCAATGTTGAGACCTGCCTCACCAAACATGTCGCCTGAGTCTACCGTTAATCTCCTCAGAGCCCGCGTTACTCAGATTCTGTAGAATCTGCTAAGGTGGCAGTTAGAAACAGCAAGGAGAAGAAAACATTGACAGGAGCTATATTTTAAAGTGCAATATAAATTTTGGGTATTTTATAAAATAGGAAATTATCTGCACGCGTTTATGGGTACTGCAGTAATAAAGGACAGCTTCAAATTACATCTGAACAGTATTAACCGAAGTGCTTGTTAATGCTGGGAAAATGGATTTCATGAACGTGTATGAGATAGATTACTTTAATGGATTAGGTTGAGCACCCAGGTAGAGATCAGATGATTTTGGAATTGGTGTTGTATGACCAGGAGAGCTAATTGAAAACGTTGGTGTTAAGGAGCTTTAAGGAATTGTGATCGTAAAAAAAAAATTACACGACATCTGAATACAAAGCAGTTTTTGTTTCTTAAATTACGCGTATATTTCTGAGTCATGCAAGCCATGACCGTATGGGGATAAGTTGGCTTCAGTAAATTTGAAAAGTACATGAAAAAGACTGAATGAAAGACAGGCAATGTCTGTTACTTATAGAAACATGTAAGGCGTAAAATATGCATATGTCCCTCCCAGGTGTAAATAGCAAAAGGGAATGGTGACTCAACCAAGGGATTTATGTTAGAGTAAGGTTTGGATGGAATGGTCAGATGGGCAGATCAATGGCAGATGGCAGATGGAATGTAACCCTAATGATTATGAGGTGATGCACTTTGGAAGAAGGAACCAGACAGGGGAGGACTCAATGAATGGCAGCACACTAGGAAGCTCAGAGGGTGCTTCTCCACACATCCCTGAATGGGACTGGACAGGATAATAGGTTAGGTAAATAGATTAGTTAAGAAATCACAGGCGACTATAGGCATAGCCATTATTCATCGAGACACAGATTGTAAAAGCTATACAGGACTTTGGTTCGGCTAATATGGAATACTTTGTGCAGTTCTGGGAGCCTAATTACAGGAAGGATATGATTGCACTGGAGGTGGTGCAAAGGAGATTCACCAGGATCTTCCCTGGGATGGAGAATATCAGCTATGGAGAGAGGCTGAATAAACTCGGCTTGTTTAGCTTTCTGCAGACAAGGCAGAGGGGAATATGATTCAGTAGTCACGGTGGCACAGTGGTTAGCACTGCTGCCTCACAGCGCCAGAGACTCGGGTTCAATTCACCGACTTAGGCGACTGACTGTGTGGAGTTTGCACATTCTCCCCGTGTCTGAGTGGGTTTCCGCCGGGTGCTCCAAAGATGTGCAGGTCAGGTGAATTGACCATGCTAAATTGCCCGTAGTGTGAGGTTAAAGGGGTAAATGTAAGGGTATGGGTGGGTTGCGCTTCGGCGGGTCGGTGTGGACTTGTTGGGCCGAAGGGCCTGTTTCCACACTGTAAGTAATCTAATCTCGTAGGATAAGATTACGTGGGGCATGGACAGGGTGGATAGACATCAGCTATTCCTTTTAGTCAGAGGGTCAATAACAAGGCAGCACACTTTTAAAGTGAAGTGTTTGTGGTTCAGGGAGGATTTAAAGATTGTTTTTCACCCATAGGGTGTTGGGGTCAGGAGTAAACTTCCTGAGAGGGGAATTCTGATGAGTAACCTCACAACCATTAAAATGTAATTGAGCCAGCTCTTGAAGTATCATAACAGTTACGTTACGGATTTACTTTACTCAAACACTTTAGCATATTCATCTGAATCTTTTCAATTCCCATAATACCATCATCTGTGTTTGATGTGTATGTTTTTCCCTCTGGTTTTGTCCCTGACCATGAGGAAGAGTGTTGTCGTGTCAGAGCCAATGGATTTGTGCACGTGGTGTGATCGTTTACTTCCGGGTGTATGGAGTTCCATGTTGGACAGGGCTTTTAAGAATCTTTGACACACGTCTGTGGAACTTGATCAAAAACATAAATTGCTGAAGAAACTTAGAAGGTGTGGCAGCATTTCCTAGAGTGAAAGTAGGGTTGATTTTTCATGAACAGTGACCCTTCTACAAAGTTCCCGCAGTTACTCCAGCAATATTTGTATCTTTATTTCCAGTGCTCATAGTTATTTGTTTAATTGAAAATTTGTTCCTATTCAATTCTGGAGAAAGTCAACAGGTGTGGCCGCATCTATAGAGCCAGAGAAGCAGAGTTAGCGTTTCAAGTCCAGTGTGACACTTCTTCGGAACTGAAAAGAATTTGAAAATTGGCTTTTTAATACCTTGACAGAGGTGGGGTGTGTGTGACGGGGGAAAAGAGGATGTGGTATAAGGTAAATGGGTTTATAAAAGTGGTGAACGAGAGGATGATGTGAAACGGCTTTAAATTAAGATGGGATGGATGAAAGCAGATTTCTCTATTAGGTGCAAGATAAGGAAGACACAGCCAACAAGGTCTTGGGAAGACCAGGAGGGAGAATGCATGAAAAATGGAGAACAACCATAACGGAGTCAGTCTGTGAAGTTATGAAATTGTATATTAACTCCTACAGGCTACAACGTACAAAAGTATAAAGTGGGGCGTTAGTCAAGCTTGGGTTGTGCTTCATATCAACATTGCAGTAGCCCAGGACTAAAATGTTAGTATGAGAGCAAGGGAGGTTCTTGAAATGGGAAACAATGAGAGAGTTAGAGTTATTCTTGCAGACAGAGTGGAAGTGTTCCCCAGTGCAGTCTCTGTTCGGTTCCCCTCAGTGTAAAGGAGACTGCATTGTGAGCAGCAGTGACAGGAGACCGGATTGAAAGAGTACAAGTGAAATGCTGCTGGCATATGTGATTGTGGCCTTGGACAGTGAGGAGGGAAGAGGTGAATGGGCAAGTGTTTCAGATTCTGCAGGTGCCATGGGGGAGGTGGAAAATATACGGGGTGATGGAGGGTTCCCGTGTGAAATGCTGACTGTTGAGGGGAGGGGAAGATGTGTTTGATGGTGCTGTCCTGTTGGAGGTGGTGAAACTGGCGGAAGTTGATTACGTGAATGTGGATTCTAGTGCTATGGTAAGTGAGGACACGGGGAGGTCTATCACTGCTCTGGGAAGAAGGGGCTGGGAGAAGCGCGGGAAATGGGACAGTCACAGCTGTTGGCCCTGTCCACTGGAGTTAGGGGATTTCTGGTTTGAGGGAAAAGCAGGTTACCTCAGCGGCAGGTCATTGGAATAAGGCATCATCAATCAGAAACAGCAGAGATGGAGAAACTGGGAGAATGGAGTCAGCCTCCGCTGACCATGTGTTCATCCACATGCAGAAGTTCCTCCTGAATAACTGTAACGAACCAGACAGTTAAATTGAAGATTTCTGTCTCATAAGTGGTCTGAAGCGGGATTTGGAAATTGACCCAAAGGAAGGTCAGTGGATGTTCAAAAAGAAGGACTCGATAAGAAGTTGAACCAAAAGCTGTCAAGCACACTATTCAATCACAAATTGATGAGCTTTAGTGTAGGGCCTGATTTCGCAAGATTATTTCAGGGACAATGCTAGGCATGAATTTCAGCTGTGCTTCCAGAATTTCCACCAGAAACGCCGGCCATTGCTGCTCTATCCTCTTCCCTTCTCATCACTCCTTCCTGATTCCAGGTTCCCCCTCTCCAATTAGACAACACACTCTCTCACATTATAGAAAAGGGGAGAAAATTCATGATGTAGTAAACTGGCAAGGAATATAAAAGCAAGCATCCCGAGCTTATGAAAGAAAATGTTATTACAGAAGGAATTGCACGGCATTTAGAAAAGCTTCACACAGAGTCAGCATGGTTCTGTGAAATTGGATCTATACTTTGTCTGTAAAATCATGCTATTTATTTTCTGGAGATCCCTGAGAATATAACGTGATGAAGGGGGACTGGTAGACATGAGGCTTTCTCCAGATTTTCCACGAGGTATCACAAAATGAAGGTTCGTAAACAAGACAGAATCTCAAGGTATAGTGGATATTATATTAGCATAGGATGAAGGTTAGTTAGCACAAAGAAGTCGGAGAGTCAGGATTAATCGATCTTTATGTCAAAGATGTGTCTACTGGATTACCACAATTATCAGTCAAACGGATTCAGTTATTGACAATCTATCCTGACAGCCTGATGGAGAGAGCTGAGTGCAATATACATCCGGGTTTGGGGATGACACTGAGAACTTAAAGGCAGGCTGTTATTTAATGAAGAGGACTCCTAAACTAAAGAGCAGTACAAAGGGATTGGGGTGTTCCTGTGAATGAACCATAAAGTCAGCAGGCTGATGCAGCAAGTTACTAGTTTAGTTCATTAGGCAGGTTTCTGGGATGAAAGGGTTCAATTATTGAGTTCATCAAAAATGGCGAGGCCTTTATTCATTGCGGTTGAAATAAATGACGGTGATATTACTGAAACGGGCAAGATACAGAGGGGGCTTAACAAGGTAGATGTTGAGAATATGGTTCCATACCTGGGCAGAGTCTCGAACTCGGGGACATAAATACAGAATATGGGATATTGATTTCAAATTGGGATGTACTTAACTGTCTTCTCTCAGAAGGCAGTGAATATCCAGAATTCCGTAACCCAGAGAGTTGTAGAGGCTGGCACACTGAATGTATTTACAAACGGGGTGGATTGGGTTTTGCGAGTTGGGGGATGCAATGGATTAGCAGAAAAGTGGAGTTGAGCCGTGGAGTAGATCAGCCATGCTCTTATTGAATGTCAGTGCAGGCTCGAGGGGCCGAATGGCCTACTCCTGTTCCCATTTCTTTCGTTCTTATGTTGTGCTTTTGGAAAATAAATGGTTATTTTCCTGGAAGTCGTGTTGTACAATGTTGCATTCAAGGAGAGCAGAGGATTTGTTTGAGTTAACTCTGGGTAAGGTAAGGGGGCTGTATTCTGGGTCTGTAACATGACACATATCTGGAGCAGAAGTTACAGTGTGGGAAGCCTGGAAAGAGGGATTGGGGATGGGGTCTCACTTCCTGTCCAGTCTGGATTTTCCAAGTATATTTCCGAAACCATCGGAGTGGCCTCGATCTGCTCCTGTGTAGCAGGTCTGAAGGGCTGAATGGAACTTCAGAAGACAGTGCTGAGGGACAAGAGGGGGTCATTCGGTCCTTTGAAACTATTCCATCAGCAAATAAGCTCGTGGATCATCTCATTGTGGTCCCAGCTGCACGTTTCTCTCCATGCACCATTATCCCTGATTCACCTGTCTATGGAAAATCAGACAAAGCCAGCCTTGATATAATATAAAGATCTGGCCATCCCAAACATCTGGGAAACAGAATTTACACTTGAATGAAATCCCACTTTGCGAATTTCTCTTCACTCCGGTTCTGGAGTGTATTACTTTTCGTTTTCTAGTCCCACTCCTCCAATTCTCACAACAAATTTTAAATGTAACCAGGTTCGTGCTATGGTCGATGGTAAAGGTCTCAGACTAGGTCAGGTTCAGTGATAGAACAAGTCAGGCAGATTTCTTTAGCCAGCGACAAGTAACTAATAGAAATAATGGAGGAGCATGGTGGATCTGTGGTTATACGACTACCTCACATCCCGAAGGAGCTGGGTTCAATTCCAAACTCGGGCGTCCCTCTATGTGCAGATTGAACATTCTCCCCGTTCTGTGTGGGTTTCATCCCAGTGCTCCAGTTTCCTCCAACATCCAAAGATGTGCAGCTTGGGGTGGATGGGCCATGAGAGATTGGGTGAGATGCTGTTCAATGGTCGGTGTGGATTCGATGGGCAGAATGACCTGCTTCCACACTGCCGAGTTCTATAACAATGGAAACAAGTTTGAACCATAAAAACACCCAGTGGGTATCCACCTGATCCACTGTGCTGAATGTCTTGTACCTTTCAATAAGATTATCTCCCTTTCTATGAGTAACCTGTGAAAGTATCCATAATATAAGGCCTTCACCCCTGGAATATATGAAGCGAAACATCTCTGAACTGCTTCCAATGTAATTATATCCATTTCATGTAAGTAGACAAAAAGTAACCTCACACCCCAGGTGATTTTTATTTTTGTTTTCTCAGAGTGCTGTGAGTCTTTGGAACGCTCTTCGCCACAAAGCATGAGAGGCAGAGATGTTGAATATATTTGTGGCGCAGACAGCAAGGTTCATAAGTAACAATGTAGTCAAGGATTGTCGGGGAATGGGCAGGAATAGGACATAGAACATAGAAAGGTACAGCGCAGAACAGGTCATTTGGCCCACGATGTTGTGCCGAGATTTAATCCTAATGTAAAATATAGTAACTTAACCTACGCAACCCTCAACTCACTGCTATCCATGTGCATGTCCAACAGTCGCTTAAATGTCCCTAATGACTCTGCTTCCACCACCACCATTGGCAACGCATTCCATGCATTCATAACTCTCTGCGTAAAGAATCTACCTCTGACGTTTCCTTTATAATGGTTCTGTTCGCCGAACTGGGAAGTTGTGTTGCAGACGTTTCGTCCCCTGTCTAGGTGACATCCTCAGTGCGTGGGACCCTACTGTGAAGCGCTTCTGTGATGTTTCCTCCGCCATTTATCATGGTTGGTCTCTGCTGCTTCCGGTTGTCAGTTCCAGCTGTCCGCTGCAGTAGCCGATATATTGGGTCCAGGCACCCGAGCTACAAATCTTCTCACAAACCTTGTTTCCTTTATATCTTCCTCCTAATATCTTCAAAGTATGACTTCTCGTACACAGAAATCCTTCCCCGGGGAACCGTCTCTGGCTATTGACTCTATCTATTCCTCTCATTATTTTGTACACTTAGATCAGGTCTCCTTTCTTCCTCCTTCTTATACAAATTTTCTTCATAAGGCAAGCACCCCCCCCCCGCCCCCCAAGTCCAGGCAGCATCCTGGTAAATCTTATTTGCACCCTCTCCAAAGCCTCTGTATCTTTCCTTTAGTAGGCCGACCAGAACTGGACACAACATTCCAAGTGAGGTCTCACCAGGGACGTGTAGAGCTGCAGCAAAACCTCGCGGCTCTTAAACTCATTTCCCTGGTAATAAAAGACAAAACACCATATGCTTCCTCAACAACCCTATCTACTTGGGTGGCAACTTTGAGGGCTTTATTTACTTTCACACCCAAATCCCTCTGTTCCCCCACACTGCCAAAAATCCAGTCTTTAATCCTATATTCAGCATTCCAGTTAGACCTTGCAAAATACATCACTTCGCATTTATCCAAGTTGAACTCCATCAGCCATTTCTCAGCCCAGCTCTGCATCCTGTCTATGTTACGCTGCAGCCTGCAGTAGCCCTCTATACTATCGACGACACCTCAAACCTTTGTGTCATCTGCAAATTTACTAATCCACCCCTCAACCTCCTCATGGAAGTCATTTATAAATCTACAAAGAGCAGAGGCCCAAGAACAGAGCCCTTGACGACCCCACTAAACACTGACCTCCAGGCAGAATACTTTTCATCCACAACCACTCTCTACCTTCTGTCAGCCAGCCAATTCTGAATCCAGATAGCCAAGTCACCCTGTATCTCATACTTTCTGGCTTTATCAATGAGCCTACCATGGGGAACCCTCGCAAATGCATTGCTGAAGTCCATATACACCACACCTACTGCTCGACCTGTCTTGACACCTCTTCAAGAACCCAATAAGATTTGTGAGGCATGATCTGCTACTCACAAAGCCATGCTGACTGCCTTTAATCACACTATGCTTTGCCAAATAATCATAAATTCTATCCTTCAGAATTCTTTCCAAAACTTTGCTCACCACATTCGTAAGCCTAACTGATCTGTAATTGCCAGGGATTTCCCTATTACCCTTCTTGAAAAGAGGAACAACATTTGCCTCCTTCCAATCCTCCGTTACAACTCCTATGTAGAGTGCGGAGGCAAATACCCTCGCTAGTGACTTAACAACCTCATTCCGCGCTTTCCGGAGCAGCCTAGGATAAATCTGCTCTGACCCTGGAGACTTATCACTCTTAATGTTTTCGAAAATTTATAGCACATCAACTTCATCAATCTTGACCTGGTCCTCGAAGTTTTCATTTACAAAATATTCTCTTTTCTTGGTGAAAAGCGAAGCAAAAGAATCTCATTTAGGGCTTCCCCTACCTGCTCAGACTCACGCACAAGTTCCCTATGCTATCCCTGATCATCTCTATTTTCCCTTATCATTCTCTTATTGTCTTGTCCACTGTGACATAAACAATTGAGATCCCGTGGGAGTGGAGTATTTAAACTTTCAGCAGACGTTTGACATGAATGAGTTAGGGAATGAGGAATGGGGAATGTTAGTGCCCATGGGTAGGTAGGGGTGGAATATATACCATGGATTAAAAATTGGATAATGGAGATACGAGAAGAGTAGTGTTTTTTCTCTGGACTGAAGTGTTGTTGGGTACCAGATAGATCACTGTTTGGACAGTAGCTGCTCACAAGGTATAAAAATAATTCAGATGGGAAGAACAAATATCATCATTCGCATTTATATTTATTAAATGGTGAGTGTTTAGGAAATGCTACTGTTGAAAAAGACCTGGATGTCCTTGGTCATAAGTCACAAACAGAATTCTTACGGGGCAGAATGTAAATGATACGTGGTTTTTCATGCAAAATGATTGAAGAACCAGAGTTGGAGCATCTCTGACATCTTCCTGTTCCTCTGTTAGTGACTTGAGAAGCCGAATGACCTCTTCCTGTTACTTTTTAAAGACTCCGGATGTGAAATTGTCTCTTTCTGATTCCGTGTAAGTGATGTGTGTGAGTGAGCAGATTCCTTCACTTCCTGTGTAATAGGCAGGAGGGGCTGAATGGGCTATCGTTCATCGTGTCCAATTGTTTGATGGGCTGAATGACTTCCCCATATTTTTGTGAACCCAGATTGAGGTGCTGAATGCGCTCCTCCTTTTACTGAGGAAATGTACAGCGCTGTTATATGAATGTTATCCAGACTTTAACAGCACGATATTGACATATGTTCACAGACTGCTTCAAGAGCTGAAGGGGACAACTTGTTCTGAACATTATGTAAACTTCAGTGAATGTCCCTACTTCTGCTCAGTTTAGACTCAATGAACTGAATGACCTCCTTCCACATGGGATTCTATGATAACACATTAGATGATACATAGGGCTGAGGGAGCTACTCTGACGATCTGCTGCAGTGATCTTTCACAGCTCTACATGCTGGGAGGGTAACTGTTCCTGGTTTACAGATCAATGCATTGGGGTGGTGTAAACAGGTGGGAGGGTAACTGCTCCTGGTTTACAGATCAATGAACTGGAGTGGTGTACACAGTCCTACAAACTGTGAGTGTAACTGCTCCTGGTTTACAGTTGACTGCAATGGGGGGTGTACACAGTTTTACTTGGTGGGAGGGTAACTGCTCCAGGTTTACAGAGCACTTCACCGCTATGAACTCCACAGCTCCCCATGCTAAACAGATACCTTGTCAACGATTATAGAGCAAGACACTGTGGTGGGCTACATTTCACCCCATGCTGGACAGAACGTTTCGTACAGGTTTCTGAATCAATGCACTGGTGTGGTATGTACTACTGCTCGTGTTAGACCGATAGCTAGTCTATTAGTGACAACTGCACAGTGCTCCATCCTGGACAGATTGCTGGGTTGTATGGAGCCTGGTCTGCATAATGCTCCATCCTGGACAGTTATCTGTGTTGTACTGAGCCTGGTCTGCACGGTGGTCCGTGCTGAATAGATATTTTATCTGGTCTTATACGTGTCTGGGCTGGATCTATGAGGTGGTTTGTGTATTCGATATAACTCCTGAATGAGCTGTTACTCCTCCAGCTCGGTGCATTCCGCTTTCAAAGCCCGTATTTCTGCAACATGTTGTCCATTATATAATTATCCAATGAAAACACCATTTTTGTCCTTTCTGCTATGGACCCGAGCAGCCCCCCTTCACAATGCATGACGAAGGTAGCCTTGACCCGAACATATTCTTATTTTAAAGTTAATTGTGAGGTGCTGTGTTTCAGAAGCAATTCGCGTCGTCAAAATATTCGACATGAAGCAAAACACAATCTATTCAAACACTGCAGACAAAAACCATCAAAAACAAGGGGAAAAAAGCAAATTACTGCGGATGCTGGAACCTGAAACCAAACAGAAAATGCTGGAAATTCTCAGCAGGTCTGGCAGCATCTGTCAGGAGAGAAAAGAGCTGACGTTTCGAGTCTAACTGACACTTTGTCAAAGCTGGCTTTGATAAAGGGTCAGTTAGACTCGAAACGTCAGCTCTTTTCTCCCCTGACAGATGCTTCCAGACCTGCTGAGAGTTTCCAACATTTTCTCTCTTAAAACCAGGGGGATCTTTAATATTTTAATTTAGTGGAAAACTTAACAGATTAATACGTCATTTAATTACTAAGCAGTAACATCCGAGAACCACACACTTGTCAATAAACAAATTCAGGAAACAGATTGTCCCACAGGCAGTTCTTCAATCCAGGACGAACGAACATCAAAATACGATTCTGAGAGAAATCTCAAAAAGAGAGTGTAGCAGCCAGGAGAGATTTCCTGCCTTCCAACCCTGCTGAGACCCCAGCAATAACTGGCGAAAGGTAAAACTATGAATCCTGGTTATGGGAGAGTTTGACCATCACTCCACAGGACCAGGCCATGGCTGCAATGACCACAAGGAATGCACTGTATCTACACGATCTATGGCAATGTAGCAGCCTCTCAAAAATTCCTAACTCCACGTAAGCCGGGAAATGATGGCAAGGTAAATGTCAAAGTTAAACATAAATAAATAAAGCCAAAGGATGCAGCAGGCCTGGTGATCAGACACAGATGGCCTCGGGAGCCCAGCAATTCCTACCCTGCCAAAACACAGGACAATTATCGAGCTAGTGAAAAGAAAGCATCGTCTCTCTCCCTCTCCTCTCACTTTATCCGATGTACAATTCACCCAATAGTAAACGAAGTCAACATCCCACCCAGACCAAGTAGTATTGTGATAGGTCAGGGTTGTTGTGAAAGGGGTTAACCGGAGCTGTTTGTACAATGACAGTGATTGATGTCAGTCTCCATGGATCCTAACTGTGTCACTGCAGGGTTTCCTCTTCTCGTAAAAAGGGGCTTCCTTCAACCTGTTATCCCATAGTGTCAGCGGCAGCATCATCCTCAAGACAATTGGAATCAGCAGCGACACAGAGAGGGAGAGGAAGCGAATCTGAGAACAATAGACTGGAATGTTTCAACAAAGGATCAGAATTTGATAACATTAGACTGGAATGTCCCAACAATGGATGAGAGTCTGAATGCATTAGATTGGAATGTTCCAACAACGGACAGGAGTTTATCCGATTATCTTTACTCTCTTGCACGGGATTGGGCATGATTCGAGTTGCGGATAGAAGCCGTACTGATAATTATTCAAGCAGTTTACTATCCCATTTTCGCTATTATTGGTGTTCCTGATAAGGCTATCTCTGTCGATTCTATAAACGATGTTGAAGGTTATTGCTAGTTCCGTTTTTTTATCTTTAACAAATGCATAATTTGTTATCTTCAGTTTCAGTCAAAACTCCACTTCATTTCCATCAATTACAGACTCCTCACTCATAAACTTCTAAGAAGGAATACAATTGTTCTGACCCTTGAATCTTCCTTTTACCCTCAACTGGTTCTCTGTGCTCTCTCTGCCATAAAACCTGCCTCCACCCAGCTCTGTAATATCCCCAGTCTCTACCTCTGCCTCAGTGCTGTTGTTGATTTAGCTGTCATCTGCCCCTTTGGTAACTTCAGATTTTCGGCTCCAGTTCCCTTCTGACCTCTCCTCCAATTGCAAATATTTTGAATACATACTTGCTCTTACTTCTCCAGCTATTTCAGAAGAGGGGCCCCATATCAGAGTAATAATGGCACTGGACGGGACCTTAAAGGTATTGTTTCAAATCCTAACACAGCCGATGACAGAACTTAAATTCAAATCACAAAAAGTGGAGAGAAACCTCATTTTACTAATGGAAACCATAAACCATCAGGATTTCTTTCATTATTTCACTGATAGCCTTTGGTAAAGAAACTAAGTGTGACTTCAGACCCACGACCACATGGTTGGCTCCATATTGTCTTGACAAATGACCTCACAGTCAAGGGCATTCAGTGATGGACCACAAAAGCTGCCCTTGCCGGTGATGCTGACATCCCAGGAATCAGCAACATTAAAGGTGAAATAAACCAAGGAAATATGGATGATGGAGATCTGAAATAAAATTCTCCAACGTCTGAAGATGTTGGAGAATCTCAGCAAGTTTGGCAGCGTCTGACAGGAGGAAAAGAGATAAAGTTTCAAGTCTAGTGACCCTACCTCAACACTGAAAGCAACCGAGAAATAATATTATTTATATCAGGGATAGCTAGATGAGTGAGAGGGAAGTTAGTTGAATAGATGGAGAAATGTCCAGCAAGAGAGAAGAGAAACAGAGAAAGAAATGAAAAGCAAACAAAGGAACTGCTGATGAAGAAGTAGAATGATAATAAAAATGGACCTTCTTCTAACATAACCCCTTTCCCCATATTCTTGAACATCACTTCAATCTAGACATGCCCCTGCTTAAAGTGAGTAATGTTCCCTCTATCACTCTTCTCTGAGTGTGGTGATCAATTCCAGCGGCAATATTGGTGTTGCCCTTATAGTTGCTGAGATACAGAGAAACATAATTTAATATTGCCAACTGCTTCTTTGGAGAGAGAACCTGTTACTGTGGGACTGTGCAGAGAAGCAACGGCTTTTTCAGCCAGGAAGAGAAACATTTTCAACATGGAATGATTGCTCTGTACGTGTGGGAATTTGACTTGCGCCTGTCATTAAACAGTAAGGGCAGGTTCAATGGTTGCTTTTCTCGGGTGTGTATTATCAGCTGCTGCATGTATTCAAAGAGACCAAGGGTCTGGTGACCCCACTCTGGACATTGCATTTATAGAGTGTTTGGGTCCATGGGAAACAAATGGAGCCGAGACGATACAGAAGGAAATCTCTGGACACGGCCGGGGCTGGGCATTGTATTATTCTCCCTGGGATTTCCATGAGTATTTTTCTAAGCTCGACCAATTTCAAACATAAACTGTGAACATTTCAAAAATGAGGTGGTCACTGAGTTGTGTTCCCTCCATCAGTATAACCTCTAGCCTCACACCAGGGACAGAACTCTGCTGACACTCACCGTGAAGTCAACTGGATCAGTTCTGGAACTTTCCAGGAAGGAGTTGTTAACATATTCATCATCTCCGCCGTGCAGTCCACCGAAATATTCACTGGCTGTCAGAATCCATCTGCCAGCTGAGAGGAATACATTGAGTTTATGTCCCTGAGGAAGGTAAGAAGCAAACTCCAGATATAGTAGGGAACAGCGGGACTTGCGAAAATGTGGAACTGCACGAAACTAGAATTAATGAAGAGTATGTGGTTCTGTTCGCTGAGCTGGAAATTTTTGTTGCGAACGTTTCGTCCCAAGTCTAGGTGATATCCTCAGTGCTTGGGAGCCTCCTGTGAAGCGCTTCTGTGGTGTTTCCTCCGGCATTTATAGTGGCCTGTCCCTGCCGCTTCCGGTTGCCAGTTTCAGCTGTCCGCTGTAGTGGCTGGTATATTGGGTCCAGGTCGATGTGTTTGTTGATGGAGTTTGTGCATGAGTGCCATGCTTCTAGGAATTCCCTGGCTGTTCTTTGTTTGGCTTGCCCTATGATGGTAGTGTTGTCCCAGCCATCCCCTTCCCATTTTTCACTCAGCAGCTTTTGACGACAAGCATCATTCCTGATGTAGGGCTGAGACATGGAATGTGGATTCTTCTGCTCTTTGAATGCTGCCTGAAGGACTGTGATTTTCCAGCCACACATTCTCGACTCTGACTTCCAGCATGTGCAATCCTCACTTTCTCCGTTGGGTTACTGTAGCCAGAAATTCCCCCACCAGACATTTTATGCAGGTGGTCAGTTATTTTATCCCTGTCTCCTTTTATAAACAGAGTGGGACCTATACAGCCTTGCGCAGCTCTGGCAATTCTCCCAGATACAAGGAAATGGAGAAAAGAAATATTGAAAGATTTATAGTCGGTCTGTCAGTAACCCTCATCCATTCCATCCAGACTGAGCAAATATTCGCTTTTATTATGATATGAAATGTGATATAAGGAAGGGGTTAAGTGAACCTGTTTGTTCAGTGACTGTCGTAATGTCAGCCTCCATGGACTGTATTTATCCCAGTGGAGGGTTTCCATCTTATACTAATAAATGGGCTCCGTTAACATGTTATTCCACAGTTTGAGCGGGAGCGTCACTGACACCACTAACAGGGATCAATGTCTGGCAATGCCTTTATTTTAATATTCTTAAGCACTATAGCACGATAACTCATCTGTCCATGATACTTCCCTTAGTCTCTGCGTGTCGATTATCCAAATCCCTGACAATTGTTCATATTTAACCTGTTTTCCTTCAAGTTCATTTTCTCTCAAGCAATGATGTTCTCATTCAACCACCCCAAATTGATGTCCCCAACACACACACACACACACACACACACACACACACACACACACACACACACACACACACACACACACACACACACACACACACACACACACACACACACACACACACACACACACACACACACACACACACACACACCTTATACTGGTGGAATGGAGATAGAAATCTTCACCTGCTGTGTGTGTTTGATATGTATAGCGTTCCCTTATGATAGTAAAGGTTAGCAATACGCCTCATGCTGTGCAGACAATCCAGATTACTGAGCAATACACTAGTATAGACTGCATAGCTCACCGTGTTAGTCTGTCATCTTGTCCCAGTTTATGTTGCTTGAACTGTTTTTTGAAGCCGATTCAGAATTTGGTGAAACAAACTATTTCAGCTGATCTTAAAGTACCTTTATTCCATGTTCACATTCTTGCAATTTTGCTCTCTAGGGATTCAATCCAACAGTTAGTCCCATTATCCAGTATTTTTCTATATATTTCCACAAAACTATCTCAGTAAATGAACTGTCTGCTTCTGTCTTTAATGTGAATCTCTCTGTCCCTCTGTTTCTTTGCCTGGCTTTGGTTTTCGGCTCCCTAGTGTATAGAGTGCTGACATTGTGCAGCTCAAAAACAATGAAATGGTATGTCGTGGGCTGTTGTTCTCTTCCCACTGTGTCCAATGTGCTGCTCCATGTGTGTGTGTGTGTCGGGTTGTTGTTCACTTCCCGGTGTGTTTCGTGTGGTGCTCCATGTGTAAGGTGGGTGTATGCCAGGGGTGGGAGAAGAGTTGGATCATTCAAGTAAATGATCCCTCGCTGCTATTCTATCTGACATCCAACTTAATGCTGTTTCCGACTGAATTAGAGAACAACATTCGAGACTGATTGGCCTTGGGTGTGTCTTTTTCCAAAGGGATGGGTTTATGGGATGTTAGTACATTGGAACAGTTCGTTAGTAGACGGTTACTGTATCTATTATTCAGTTAATATTTCCAGTAGTTATGTTATTCTAAACGCCTCTTATTTTTGCATGTGGTTTTATTAGAGTGTTTAAATAATTGTGTTTTGCCTAAAGTTGAGTGGTTTGACCAGTCACATCACATCTGGAACATTCACTTCATATCTACCTTTATTATAAGACAAGGATGCCGTCCAGGCTACCATCTTAACTTATTTTAAGGCAATCTGGTCTGGTCTGTAGCAAACTGGGGACTCTTGTCCGTTTTGAAATCGATAATTCCAAATTGGGTTCAGGTTTAGAATCCCTACAGTGTGTAAATAGACCACTTGGCCCAACAAGTCCACACCAATCCACCGAAGAAGAAACCTCCCAGACTCATTCCCCTACCTTATTATTCCATATTCACCCCTGACTAATATATCGAATCTACACATCTCTGAATAGTGCAGACAATGTAACATGGCCAATTCACCTAATCGGCACATTTTTGGGCTGTGGGAGGAAAACTGAGAACCCAGAGGAAACCCATTAGGGTATGGGGAGAATGTGCAAAGGGAGATTGTTGGGCTCAAAGGCGGCGTCTGGGTAGTTGTTAATGTCTTTTGTTCCGGGTGTTGAATTCAGTTGGTTTGAACAGTGCTTTGTTGCTAAAGGTTCTTCTGTCTCTAAGTGTTCTCTGGGTGTGGAACAAGTGAAGTTGGAGACTTTTCCAAAGGTGAGCAAGGCAAAGCTGTTAGAGTTGGCAGACAAGCTGGAGTTGGGTTTGAGTTTGCCTGTTAGAGAAGGAGAGATAATTACAGCTATAGCTTGACATTTAAATTTTGGTACAAACGTTATCAGTCTTTGAAAATAGCTAGAATTCAATTGCAGATGAGGCAGCTTGAACATGAAAAGGAATTAATGCAGTTTAAATATGATTTAAAGTAGGATTTAAAGAAAAGGAGTGGAAGGAAAAGGCCAGAAAAAGAAAGAAAAACGGGAAGAGAGAGAGAGAGAGAGTTTCAACTTCGAACGTTCGCAATTAGAGAGGAAAGGCGACTTAGAAGGCGGATATTAGGGTAGACAGTAGGCTGAATGAGGAGGAGAGTGAGGATGATAAACCTTATGGGAGCAAAAGACCTGATGGGGATCTGTGTCAATATATCCAGGCACTGTCGACATTTGATGAGAAGGATATGGAAGTGCTCTTAATTTTATTTGAGAAAGTGGCTAAACGAATGCAGTGGCCAGTGACTATATGGATTTAGTTGATCCAAACAAAGCTGTATCAAGAGTGAGGTATTTGCATCCCTATCGGAGGAGGCATCTTGGGGGTGTGAGAAGCTGAAGAAAACCATCTGAAGTGCATATGAGCTTGTGCCAGAAGCCTACAGACAGTGTTTCAGAAATCAAAAATAGCGTACCTGCTTAAACGTGCATTGAGTTTTGAGAAATCATACAAAGTAATTTTGAAAGGTGGATAAGGGCACTAACAGCAGAGCAAACCTACGATACCCTTAAAGAGATTCGTACTTGGGAGAAGGTCAAGAATTCACTGACTGCAGTCGTGAGAACTCGTGTGGAAGCACAGAGAGTTAAAATGGCAAGACTGGAAGCTGAAATGGCTGATGGTTATCAGTTGGCACATAAATCAAAGTTTGGCTTCTGTGAGGGATTGAGAAGAATTTACGAAATCTTCTTAACACATATACCTGTGAGAGTAAGGTTTACTGGCGTAGTTGAAACTTTATTGCTGGAACAGCACAGCAGGTCAGGCAGCATCCAGGGAACAGGAGATTCGACGTTTCGGGCACAGGCCCTTCTTCAGGAATGAGCAGAGAGTGTTCAGCAGGAGAAGATAAAAGGTAGGGAGGAGGGACTTGGAGGAGGGGCGTTGGAAATGTGATAGGTGGAAAGAGGTCAAGGTGAGGGTGATAGGTCGGAGTAGGATGGAGGCGGAGAGGTCAAGAAGAAGACTGCAGGTCAGGAAGGCGGTGCCGGGCTGGAGGGATTCGGCTGAGACAAGGTGGGGGGAGGGGGGATGAAGAAACTGGTGAAGTCCAAGTTAATCCCCTGTGGTTGGAGGGTTCCCAGTCGGAAGATAAGACGCTCCTCCTCCGACCGTCGCGTTGTTGTGGTTTGGCGGTGGATGAGTCCAATGACCTGCATATCCTCGGTGGAGTGGGAGGGGGAGTTGAAATGCTGTGCTACAGGGTGGTTGGGTTGGTTCGTCCGGGTGGCCCAGAGGTGCTCTCTGAATCGCTCCGCAAGTAGGCGGCCTGTCTCCCCAATATAGAGGAGGCCACACCGGCTGCAGCGGATGCAGTAGATGATGTGGGTGGAGGTGCAGGTGAATCTGTGGCGGATATGGAAGTTTCCTTTGGGGCCTTGGAGAGAAGTGAGGGGGGAGGTGTGGGCGCAAGTGTTGACCAGGAGTAGCAGGTAAAGGGGTTACAGCATTAAGAGGTACAAAAGCATATAATTCTTTTATGCTGAGACATAAGGAGATATGTCATTCAGAAGGACTACCAGAGAGATGAGAAGTGCTCCATTATGTAACATGTGATTTGAGTGCCCGCTGAAACCATCAATAAACATAATTCTCAATTGGGAAGGAGGCCTTGAGCTTGGTGTTGGCGTTGCAACATTTCAGCATTTACATTGCCAATAACATGCCTGAGCAAAATCTATGTACTGATCACAACGTCTATAGGTTTTTGGACAAACTTACGAGAATACTTCCAGCCTGTTCAGATAGAGATTACGATTGTTGCCATTCAATTTGGAAGTTATGCAGGTGACAGGACAAGAAGCTGTACTTGCTGCCAAGTTGTTGAGACTTGGATGAAGAAAGACACAGGCATTCTGTGGCCGGAGTAAACTGACTGAAATAGAATGGAGTTGTGAATGTTTGCGTGTTTAGTGTCAATGTCACATATATGTATTGTAGTCTACTAATAGAGTAATGGTAAGGGGCTTAAAATGAAGCATCCGTTGTACATTGATGCTTCATTGTTTTCAAACAGGGAGGTTTGACGATGCTGTCACTTTAAAATGATTATTTTCTCTTGGTCGTTTTTGAAGGCAGGTCTTAAAGGCAGAGATTCTGAACTGCCGCCTGAAAACGACAGAAGTAAATAACTGAGGAGGTCTTTATGTTTTATTAAAACGGTGGGAGCAATGGAAGGGCAGCGGCCAGCTCTTCCAGAGCAGGTTTTCTAGGTTTGTGTTTAGCTGCAGCATTCAGCGGCTGCTTGGGGTCCCAGAAAAGTTGGAAATTTCACTACATGATCCCCAGCTGCTCTTCTCTGTGAGATCTCTTCTAATATTGTTTCTTTCTGCATTGGAAAACTGCACGTAAGAATCTGTATTTGAGTTTACCTTTGTGCCAAGCGGTGTTGACCAAGAAGGTACGGCATCTATTGTTTGTGTATGTGTTCCAACATATAAGTTAACCCAATTGTTCTTTTCTTTGATTGTATTTTAATTAAAGCGTTTGAATACATTGTATTTTGTTTCACACTTCATATCTACGGTTCAAATAAGGAAAAGTTTGGGCTGGAGAAACCATCTTAAAATATTTTACTGGCGTCTCGTCTGATCCATAGCTCTCATAGCTCAGGGGCTGCTGACTGACTCCTGTTATTCAAAGTTAATGGAGGGGGTCGGGATGGTTTGCTGGAGGTTGTGCTGTGACCCGCCTCAGACATTCAGGGAGACCTGAGGATTTGGAGACCTGACTCTGGATGGAGCATGGGGACTGTAGTCACAGCATCTGAGCCTGCAACATGAATAACAAATGGAGCAGAGGCTGCAGGGAGGGGAAGCTCTGAAACCACGGAGTGAGTGTGTGTGGGGAAAGGGATCTGCTGTATCCACCCCGGGTTGTCCAGGAACCGTTTCCGAAGCTCCACTTTACCCAGGAGCGGAGTGTGAGTAGTCCCTGACTGAACAAGGAGCTGGTCACAGAGCGATGACACCTCCTTCAACACGACCTGCAGCTTCATACTGGGGTAGGATAGTGCTGTTAGGGTCACAGTTGTATTTAGTTTCTATGATCCAGAACTTTCCAGGCAGGAGTGGGTGACATGTACATCATCTCCCAGTATGTCGACATCACTGGTAACGTTTTGTGAAACAGATTTAGACTGATTTATCAGGAGTCCCTGCTTCCTGTTTGATAACCAGTCCTCCCCTATTCCTGTGTAACATATTCGAAGGGCTAAATAAGAAAAAGGAACATCAGTCAGTAGTCCAGCCCCTCGAATCATCTCCACCACTGAATACAATCATGGTTGATGTCATCGCGGCCCTGTTCCACTTTCCTACCATCTCCATCCTGAAACTCTGATCTCTTGGTGTATATTGCAGCACATGAAAAAATATTTACTCAACATCTACACTTTCAATTACTTTTAACATTTTACAGACCTTAATGAGATCTCATTTCACTATTATGAACTTGAGAGTATTGGCCTTGACTGCTTAATCTCCTTTCACAAGACAAACCTTTCATCTCTGGAATCAATCTAATGAACCCCTTCTGAATTACCTCCAATGCAAATACGTCCTTCTGCAAGTCAGGGCACTCAAACTGTAATCCAGTTGCAGCCTCACTAATGTCTTGTATAGCTACAGCAACACTCCCTACCTTTCTACTCTATCCTTTTACAAATGAAAACTGAAACTACGCTTGACTTTCCCAATTCTTGCTGTACCTGCATGCAGGTTTTCTGTGAAATGCACGTGAACACAGAGACCCCTCTGCACCTGAGCACCTTGAAGCTTCTCTCCACTTAGACAATAATTTGCCTTTCTCTTTTACGGACCAAATTGATAAATCTCATAGTTATCCACTTCAATTTTCATTGCCAAGTGTAAGCCAATTCACCCAACCTATCCATTTTCACTTTTAAACCTCTTACATCTTCATTCCGAAGTAATTTCCCACCGATGTTAGTGACATCTGAAAAATTGACAATTTTTTTTTCTATCCTGTCAACCGAGTAATTATATTGATGACAAAAAGTAAAGGCATGAGTATTGAAATCTGTGGCACCCCACAAGTTACATTTGCCAAAAGAAAATGACACATTCATTCCATCTGTCTGTCTTTTGTTGGTTCACCAATCTACCATCCAAGCTAATAAATTACTCCTAAACCCATGTTGTCTGATCTTAATGCTTACACTTTGGAAAAGCGATATATCCAAACCCTTTTGGAAGACCAGATATATTCCAACTCCAGGATTCCCACTATCCACCTTGTATGTGACATCTTTAAATAACTGAAGTAAACTGCTCAAACACGATTTAACCTTCGTAAAACCATGTTGACTCTGACGGATTGTGGTTTAACTTTGCAAATGTCCTGAACAATGGATTCTAACAACTTGTCTTAACTTACTATAGTTTATCGTTACACTTTACTCCCTCCAGTATACAGTTATTATAAGTTCTTCCCTTTCGGGAAAACCTTTCCGTTTTCTTTGAATTCCTGATTAACAGGCGCTAGGCTTTAAGAGATCTGCTCCAATTGCTGTGTCAGAACCATGTGTGGCTGAATGGTCTCATCACCCTGCTGGTGTACAAAATTGATGGACTGACGTCTTTCTGGTGTTCTCATGTTGTCCTCTCCAAGGTCAGAATGACCTCCTCCCGTTGACGTGTGAGAGGGTTGGGGGTTTATGGAATCTTCCTGTTGCTGTGTAACAGCTCGAGGGGATGATGGGTCTTCTCATATTCCTCCATAACAGGCTGGAGAAACTGAACGTTCTCTTCATGAATCCCTGACATGGGACCGAAGGAGTGATTGGTCTTCTCCTGTTCCCTTACAACTTACACGTGTCTGAATTACCTCTGTCTGTCTCATAAAAAAGACTCAGATAGATTGTATCCTTATCCAATTCACTTGCAACAGGCTCAGTGGGGCTGAATGGCCTCCTGCTATTCCAGTGTAACAATCGCGAGTCACTGTGTGGCCTCTTCCAGCTCCAGTGTAACAGACTTGGCAGTGATGAATGGACTGATCTTGTTGCTGTGTAATAGGATACTAGTCAGTTATGGTCTGCTCTGGGTCCAGTGTTACAGGCTCTAGGGGCTGACTGGCATCCTCCCGTAACTGCATATCAGGCTCCAGGGTCTGAACAGCCTCGTCCTGTTCTGGTGTAACAGGGTTGAAGGCCTAAATATCCTTCTGTTGTTTCTGTGTAACAGGCTGGAGAATGGCATGGATTTCTCCATTATGTGTGTTTTTGGCTTCTGTTGCTGACTCCTTCTGGTCATCTATGTTGAAATAAGATCATGTTTCATTCTTGTAAAGTCCAATATATATTGGATCAACCTGACCATCCTTTCCTTATAAACAACAGCTTCATTAAACGAATCAGTTGAGGGAACCATCTCAGAACTTCTTCAAATGTAACAATATATCTTGCTCAGTGAGGAGATTAAATCTGTACACGCTACTCCAGATGTGATCTCACTGAGATCCTGTACATCAGCAACAACGCTTTATCAACCTACTGTAAGATTCCCACCCAGGTTACAGCAGTCACAGCTGTCGCGGGGAATACACAACATTGTTGAAAGATCATTGTCCTTCTCCATCCATCAGCTTAACGGGAGATCTGGAGAAAAAACTCATAATAAAGCTTGAGAAGATTGTAAATGATGTGGCGAGATGATTTCTACCATTAGTCTCCCCAGAAACAACTTCACTGAGATTTCACTGAATTCTGAATGGTGGACCTCAGAAACAGCAATGAGAATCAAACATTGATGGGAGTTATGTATTAAAGTGAAAGCTGCAAGACAAATATTGAGCGTGTTATAAAGCAGGAAATGAGAGAGACACGTTTGTGGGTACTGCAGTAATAATGTACTATTTAAATTACATTTAAGTTGTGTTAACTCAACTGAATGCTAATGGTGGGAAAAACGGATTTCATAAGTATGTATGAGATGGCTTACATTAACATTATTTCGAGCACTGAGGACGAGATCAGGTTATTTAGGAATTGGTGTTGGATGATTAGAAGAGCTAATTGAAACTTGCTGTAAACGACCCTTTGGGAACAGTGACGGCAACTTTTTATTTGAGATTAGTTTCCCTATAGTGTGGAAACAGGCCCTTCGGGCAAAAACATCCACATCAACCCTCCAAAGAGTAATCCACCCAGACCTGTTTCCCTCTGATTAATACACTGACCGGTATTGGCAGTTCAATATGGTCAATTCACCTGACCTGGAGATCTTTGGACTGTGGGAGGAAACCGGAGCCCCCAGAGGGAACCCGCACAGGCACTGTAAGATTCCCACCCAAGTTACAGCAGTCACAGCTGTCACGGGGAAAACACAGCATTGTTGAAAGATAATTGTCCTTCTCTACTCCACCAGCATAACGGGAGATTGGAGAAAAAGCTCATAATAAAGCTTAAGAAGATCGCAAATGAGGTGGCGAGATGTTTTCTACCATTAGTATCCCCAGAACCAACTTCACTGCGATTTCACTGAATTCTAAAAGGTGGACCTCAGAAACAGCAATTAGAAGCAAACTACACACAGATAGTCACCCGAGACTGGAATCAAATAGGGGTCCCTGTTGTTGTTAGGCTGCACTGCTCGACAATGAAGCACGGTGCTGCCTCTATTGGTTTTCTGATATTTGTGTACACAACAGTTTTTGTTTTAGTTGAAGTGATGATTATGAATCTGAGTCATGCAATCCATGAAAGTGTTATCAGAAAGTGGGGACTGCAGATGTTGGAGGTCAGAGTCGAAGAATGTGCTGCTGGAAAATCACAGCTGGTCAGGCAGAATATTAGTGGCATGAGAATCGACGTTTCAGGCATTAGCCCTTCATGAGGAATGAGGCTCGTGGGCAAAGGGGGGTTATAGATAAATGGGGGGGGGATGTGTGGCGGGGGGGAGGAAGCCTGGAATGTAAGAAGCAGATGAAGGAGGGTTTGAAAGTGATAGGTGATGAAGGGAGACAGAACGCCTCATCTACTGCATCCATTAAACCCAATGTGGTCTTCTCTACAGTTGCACGACAGGACGTCAACTGGTGGATCGTTTCAGAGACCATCTCTGGTACAGCCACACTGGCCAACCTCACCACCTTGTGGCTAAATACTTTAACTCCACCTCCCACTCCACCAAGGACATGCAGGTCCAGGGCTTCCTCCATCGTCAAACCCTAACCTTGAGTAATGGAGGAAGAATGCCTCAGTGTCCGCCATGGGACCCTTCAACCACAGGGGATCAATGTGGATTTCACCAGTTTCCCCATTTCCACAAACTCCACCTTGTCCCAGGCCAACTTTCTAACTCGGCACCGCCATCTACAATGTTCCTATGTGTCCATCTGCCTTCCCACCTATCCCATCCACCGTGCTCTCCGACCTATCACTTTCACACACCCCACCACATCTACCTATTGGATAAAAGGAAGCAGCTTAGAAAAATGAGAAGTGTAGTAGAAAGCCAGTGCATTCAGAGAAATGTAGGACCTAGCAAAGGAGAACCAAAAAACTGAGAAAAAAATCAAAAAGAGAAAGAGCATGCAAACAAAATCACAACGTAAAAAAAAAAGCTTCCAACAATTTATAGAACAAAAATAGAAAACAAGATCAAACGCGGAACAGTGAGTGCGCAGACAGGGCAATTTATTGTAAATGACAGAGACATTTCAGGGAAAAGAAACAGTTTTTTTGTGTCTATCTGCATGGAAGAATATTCAGAAATTCTCCCAGAAATACCAGGTGGCCATGGGACTTGTGTAAGTAAAGTCTAAGATGTTTCATATCAGTGATGAGGTATCATTTGGAAAGACAGTTGGATTAAGTGCTAATAAACCTGCCAGACCAGATTTACTTCATACAAACATTTCAGTGGAAAGAGCAATATTCAGAGTGATTGCATTACGGAATTTCTCGTTATTTTCAGACACATTCCTGAAAGGCAGGTAGCTATAAGAGATAAGGGATAGGGACGATTATAAATATTATCCGCCAGTTTAAGAAAGGATGAAGACGGAGAATGGTGATCTACAGTCCAGTAACTTGTCAGCCGCAGCCGGGTGTTTGTTGGACTCAATTACAAAGAACATGCTACTAGATATATAGAATGTAATGGCAAAACTGGGGAATATGATAATGCATTGATGGAAGGAAAACCAGAAGTGGCAAACAATTTTTGGAATGGTTTGAAGGTGGTTCTTGTCGAAATCAGCAATGAAGAACCAATGTATAACGTATAGTTCGGTAGTCAGGAGCATTTTTTAAAGAACTCATATACTAATGTCATAAGAAAAGTTAAAGCGAAAGGAATTGGGCAGATCATATACAAATGAGAAAGTAAAATTAGGTTGCTGCTTCCAAACTGAGAGTACTGTGTACTGCTGTGGAGTCCCTATCTAAAAAAAGAAAACATTGAGTACAGAGGAACTGCAAAAGACATTCTACAGATTAATCCCTAAAATGGCAAGATTGTCTGACTGGGAAACTCAGCCTGTGATCTTGAATTTCAAATAATGAGAGGTGATCGTAGTGAATCTTAGACACTTAGAAACATAGAGAGTACTGAATAACAGAGCGACATGGAATTCCATGATAGTCTCCACGAACAACAAGTAGAACACAATAATCAGTGAACAGTTAGTGTTCATCAGAAACCAAGGGGGCAATCTGTGTGTGAAGCTGGAGAACATTGAGAGATTGTGACAAGAGAGCTTCACACCTGTTTTACTTGGGAGAAGGAGGAGGCAACTACAGAATTCGAGAAGATGGATGGGGAAGCTCTTGAACAGATTGATGTAAAATGCGAGCAGCAATTTGAGGATTTGGCTGGGAGAAAATTGGACTGATTGCCAAGTCCGTATGAGTTGTAACTCAGGCTGCTATTGGAGTCAAGGGAGGAAAGCCCCTGAATGAAAAATTGAATTTGAATCTAACCAAACGGGAGGTGCCATAGGACTGGACAGCAGCTAATGCGATTCCACATCACAGTAAGAATGGTAGATATCAGGGAACTATAGACAAGCAAGTATTAGATCACTGTTCGGGAAACTACTGGAGAAAATAGGGAAGGAGAAAATTGAACTCCAATCAGAGTGGCAAGGCTTGGTCAGGGATAATAATCATGACGTCATCAGAGGTAAGTCACATCTAATGAATTTGAATTAGTTTGAGGAGGTCGCTTAATTAGTTTTGCAGCAAGGACTTTGACAAAGCTTCACATGTGAAAGTGAAAAATAATGTCGAATCTCATGAAATCAAGGAAAACTTGACAATTTACAATGAAAACTGTCTTAGTGGCAGGAGACAGAGGGTGGTGGAGAAGGCTGTTTGTGTGACTGGAGACCAGTGTCCCCTGGTGTACCACAGAGATCAGTACTGCATCCCTTTATTTGTCGTATTCATAAATGGCGCAGCTGTGAATGGGGTTGGGGGGGGGGGGGGGAGGGGGTGTTTGAGTGGATGGGGCGGAGGTTGTGATAAGTAAGTTTGTGTTTGCCCAGATGGTTGACAGTGAGGAGGAAGGTCTTATCTTACAGAAAGATACAGATGGATTGGATCAACGGCAGATGGAATACAAACCTTACAAATATGAGGCGATGCAGCTTGGAAGAAGGAACCAGACATGGGAGGACTCAATGAATGGCAACACGCTCGGAAGCGCAGAGGGAGCTTCTGCACGCATCCCTGAATGTGACTGGACAGATTAATAGGTTAGTTAAGAAGTGGCCTTGGGTATAGCATTCATTAATCGGGGCATAGATTATAAGAGCTATACATTGCTTTGGTGAGGCCGAGATGGAGTACTGTGTGCAATTCTGGGAACCACATTACAGGAAGGACGTGAGGGGGTGCAGAGGAGATTCACCAGGAGGTTCCCTGGGATGGAGCATATCAGCTATGGAGAGAGACTGGGTAAGCTCGGTTTGTTTAGTTTGGAGCAGAGAAGACTGAAGGGGATGTGATTCAGAAGGATAAGATTACGAGGAGTATGGACAGGATGGATAGACAGCAGCTGTTCCTTTAGGTCAGAGTGTCAAGAACTTTTAAAGTAAAGGTTTTGAAGTTTAGTTAGAATTAAAAGATTGTCTTTTTTCACCCAGAGGGAGTTGGGGTCAGGAATTTACTTCCTGAGAGGAGAGTTATCACGGGTATTCTCACACCCTTTAAAAAGAGCTTGAACGAGCACTTGGAAGTGTCATAACATTCCCGGCTATGGGCCTGGTGTAGATCGTGCTGTATTTCTCATAGTACAGAGTCTATGCTCCTGTGAATGTATGGCTGTGCAAGGTCAATCATTGAGAAGCCTAAAGCAGGAATTGATGGATTTCTGAAGAATATATTCACAAGACTTATAAGAGTGAACTGTAATGGCTTGATAAATTATGTCAATGTGAGAAATATCAGAAAACGAGTGTAGCTTCCTTACAATCTGAAATCAGGGAATGGAGAGTGGGGGACAGGGAAATGGCAGAACTATGAAACAGCTACTTCAGTTCTATCTTTACAGAACTTTCTAACAATACTAGGAAAACCAAGTCTCGTATGGAAAACGATATAGTACATGGAACATAGAACATAGTAAGTAAATGATTTAGGAGAAAGTATTGGGGCTGAAGTAATGGTCATAGAAAACACGAACATCGATTTATGAAATGGGAATTATTTTTGAGAAACAGACTGAGAGACAAATGAAAGAGAAACAATGGATGTAAAACATTTCGATTTTCAGAAAAATATTTTGGTAATGCTCCAATCCTAGTTTGCAAAATTAAATCTTAGTGGATTGGGGCGAATACATGGACACGTTTCTAGAATGGGACAGCTGGCAGGAAAAAGTGAATAGAAATAAACAGACTCGTCAAGCAACAGCCTGACAATGTCTGTAAGGAATGCTTTTGTGAGTATGAATATTTCCCAGACACCCCATCACCTTCCCCGTATATCTCATGTCTTACCAGCAGGACAGACACAGTAGAAGTGGCGGCACAGTGGGATACAGTTGGAAGGAAATTGCTCTGGGAGTCCTCAACAGTGAGTCCGTATCCCATGCAATTGCATGGCGTTAGTTTACACATGGGAAAGGAATCCGCCTGCCGATTATCATGTACCAGCCTCTCTCAACTGATGAATCAGCACACCTCCATGCTGACCAACACTTGGAGGAAGCACTGAGTGTGGCAAGGGAGCAAAGTAACGTCTGCTTGGGGGATTTTAATGTCCACCATCAAGAGTGACTCGGCAGCAGCATTGCTAATTGAGCTGGTCACGACTGGGTCTGCGGCAGTTAGTGAACAAGAGGAAAATACATACTTGACCACATCCTTCCTAACCTGCCAGTTGCAGAAGAATCTGCCCATGCCAGTCTCGCTAAGAGTGACCACCGCAGAGTCATTGTAGAGACGAAGTCCCGCCTTCACATTAAGAATAGCCCCCGTAATTTTGAGTACACTGTCACCGTGCTAAATAAGACAGACTTAAACTGATCTAGCAGCTTAAGTCTGGGTTTCCATAAGCTGCTATGGTCCAGAAATAGCAGCAGAATTGTACTCCCACACAATCTCATGGCCTGGTATACCCTCTCACAACAATTACCATCAAGCCTAAGAATCAACCTTGGATCAGTAGAGAGTGCAGGAGGACAGGAGCAGCACCAGGCATACCTGAAAATGAGGTGTCAGCCTGGTGAAGCCACCAACGAGGATTACTCACGTGCCAACTTGCATAAGCAGTAAGTGATAGATAGTGCTAAGTGATCCCACAAGCAACAGTTCAGATCTCAGCTCTGCAGTCCTTCCACTTCTAAATGAGAATAGTTATGGACTATTAAACATTCATTGGAGGAGGATATTCTACAAGTATGCCTTTCCTTAATGATCGAAGAGCCCAGCACTTCAGTGCAAAATATAAGGTTGATGCATTCGCAACAATCTTCAGTCAGAAGTGATGAGTGCACAATCCATCTCGGCCTCCTTCAGTTGGTCCTCAACAATTCAGTTACCAGTCATCAGCCAATTTGATTCACTCCACGCGATATCCAGAAATGGTTGGAGACAATGTACCAAAGGGTACACATGCTGACAACATTCTGGCAATAGTATTGAAAACTTGTACTGTAGATCTTGTCACTGCCCTAGCTAAGCTGTTCCAATATCGTTACAACAACGACATTTTCCCGATTCCGTGGAAAATTACCCAAGTATCTTCTATACATAAAATGCAGAACAAATCCAATTCGGCCAATTACCAACCCATCAGTCTATTCTCGATAATCAGTAAAGTGATGGAAGGGGTCAATGCTTTCAAGCAGCACCTGCTCAGCAATAATCGGGTCAATGTCGCCCAGTTTGGGCTCCACCAATGTCACTCAGCTCCTGATCTCATTACCTTGGTTCAAACATGGACAAAAGAGCTGAATTCCAGAGGTGGGGTGAGAGTGGCAGCCCGTTAAGTCAAAGCTGCCTTCGACCAAGTGTGGCATCAATGGGTGTTAGCAAAACTGGAATCAATGGGTTTCAAGGAAAAACTCCCCGCTGTTTAGAATCATACCTGACAGAGAGGAAGATGGCTATGGTTGATAAAAGTGAATGAACTCAGCTCCAGGACAAGTCCCTCGGGCAGTTGCCTCGGCCAAAACATCTTCAGTGCTGCTTCGTTAATGACTTTCCCTCTATTATAAGGTCAGAAGAGGGGAAGTTCGCCAATGACTGTACAATGTTCAGCAACATTTGTAGCTTCTCAGATACGAAAGCAGCCAATGTCCAAATGCGACAAGATCTGAACAGTATCCAGGCTGACAAGTGGCAAGTAATCTTCAAGCCATACAAATGCCAGACCGTGACCATCACCAATAAAATACTATCTAAACACGGGCCCTTGGCATTCAATTTATTACTATCACTGAATCCACAGTGGGCTGCAGCGGTTCAACAAGGCTGCTCACCCCCACCCTCTCAAGGGCAACAAGGGACAGGCAATAAATGCTGGCCCAGCCAGTCACACCCAGATTCACGACATAAATGAATTGAAAAACAACAATTTTATTTCACAGCGTAAGTTTGCTGAGGTATCACAGGGATCAGTGCACAGGCCCCAGCTGTTCACAATATACATTAAACGTTTGGTTGCAGGAATAAAATAAAAGATATCCCAACCTGCTGACAGAACTAAAGGATGTTGGATTGTGAGTGGGTGAGGAGGTTGTAAAAAAGCTTCAAGGTGACTTAGACAAGTGGAATGAATGGGCAAATACCTGGCAGATGAGAGCAAGGTTGGTCGAGGTGACGGTGTGCTGTTTGGTTGGAAAAAAGAGATTCGCAGCCTATCGTTTGAAAAAGGATTGTTTGAAACATGTTGATCTACAAAGGGACGTATGCTCCTTTTTGTTGTTTCCTTCTGCGCAGCCCTCCGATGTCCCTGCAGGACAGTGAGTTCTGAACCCTGAAGTCAATACTGGGAATGGCATTGGCACGCTGACCAGTAAACATAGACCCATTAAGTGGGGAGCTGTGACATTGCAAAGGATCTGGATCTCCCTGTACACCAGTCACTAAAAGCGATACTGCAGGAAAGATAGCAGTTAGGAAGATAAATGGTGTGCTGACCTTAATTTCAGGGTGATTTGAATCCAGGACCAAGGGTGTCTAACCGCAGCTGTACAGGCCCTTGGAGAGACCCAATCGCGAACATTGACAGGGTGAAACAGATTGGAAGCAGGGATGATAATTCCCCAGGCTGTGGTGTGTAAAACAAGGGGCCACAATAATCGATCCAAACAGGCCACTCTTCATTGAGATGAGAATAAATGTCTGCACTCAGAGACTGGGGAATGCGCTCGATCACAGAAACCAAGTCACTGAATATAAATAAGGATATAAATACAGTAAAGGTATGGTGGGAGAGCAGGAGTACTGTGTGAGGAAATAATGGCCCAGTCATCATTATATTGAATTGCGTAGCAAACTCGATGGAGCAAATGGACTGCGACACTTCCTATACTATAGCTTCTCGAGGTTAATCATATTAACGGATATATTCATTGCGTGGGATAAGTGCATTGTGGAGATGTTTGAAAATGAACGACAATGAGGAAGGCTCAATGTGTTGAATGGCCTACTCCTTTCCCGATGTTTCTGTGCAGTCTGTGGGAAAGCTCTGTAAATATTGTCACAAGCTCTCGGATGTTAGGAAGGAGGTCTCTGCAGGGTCGACAGGACTGTGTTTCCCTTTCCTTTTTCCGATACTGGCTGGGGCTGGGAGTTCTGTCCAGGTTTATCCTTTACGACCTCGAATCAGTTTGATACAATAAAGTGTCTTGCTTGGCCGATTCTGAGACCATTAAAAGGTTTATCACATGTCTGTGTGTCTGGAGTCACTTCTAGGCCAGACCAGGTAAGCACAGAAGATTCACATCTTGAAAGTAATTTGGGGAAGCAAATTGGTGATTACAATCGACTTTGGTTTCAAGGTCACTGTTACTGACACCAGATTTTTCATCTTAATATTTTATCAATTGCTTTTAATTTCCACCAGCTGGCAGAGCATTAGCCTGGTCTGGATTAGTAATCCAGTGAAATTTCCCTAACAGCACCATCTCCAAATGGGGACCTATCGGAAACCACACTGAGCAGGTTATTTCTGTGCTGCTTGACAGCTCTATCAAACTCCCACCAACGTGACTATCGTGATTGGACTGAGTGGGTGGTAATTGGTCAGACTGTAATTATTCTCCTCTTAGGGGATTGGACAGAGCTGAGTAACTTTCCACATTTCCAGGGAGATGTCAAAGTTGGAGCTGGAATGAAACAGCTTCCCCAGGGACACGGCTTGTTGTGCAGCACAAGTCTTCAGTCCAATTGCAGCAATGGTGTCAGGACCCATTGCCTTTGTCGTATCTACTGTGTTCAGCTGCCTCTTCATGTTCCGAGCATAAAATCGAATTGGTCGAAGACTGGCATCTGTGATCCTGTGGGTATCATGACGAGAGTGAGGTGGATCATCAGCTCAACACATCTGGCGGAGAATGGTGCAGGTACTACATCCTTGTGTTTTACATTGGTGTACAGGGCAGTTCTGTTATGCAGTATGGGGGTATTTATGGAATCCTCTCCGACAGTCATTTCTTTAAGCGTCCATCACCATTTCTGACTGAATGTGGCAGGACTGCAGAGCTTTGAACAGATCTGTTGATCAAGTGAGGTAGCTTTATTGTGTTAGCATCAGGTTTAGGTTCACATGCTTCTGACACTGACATGTTCACTCACAGTCATTACAGTATCGTAGGTCGTGTTGATGGTAATGACAGACTGAGGAGATTATCCCGGGCAAAAATGTTACAGATTGTGGTTGAATGCAGGTCTGCTTCTCTTGCTGCTGTGATTTATAGAACTATATAAATACGCAGTTTTGCGCTGCAAATTCTGCAATGCAATAACGCTGTCTGTCCCTTAGTTCACATCGAGACCCATTTACACATCAGCCCTGTACTCAGTGACCTACTCTGGTTTCTGATGTGGGAATACTTCCATTTCCATACTCTCATTCAGCTGAGGGTCGCTCCCCGGGCCACGATTCCAATCTGACACATTCCGCAAAACCAATTAACTGATTTTAATTCAATTGTTTAATTCATCTGAATCTTTTTTCCCTTGAGTAATATCATCTTCTGTGTTTAAAATGAATGACTTTCCTTCTGCTTCTCTCCCTGACCATGATTAAGAGCTCTGTAGTGTCAGGGATGCCAGCCTTATGTAGTTTTAGAGCCAATGAATTATCTGGATTCCCAATCATCTTCACCACATTGTATGTTTTCTCTTTTGGTTTGATGCCTGAGAGATTAGATTAGAGAATTCCAGAAAAGGAGGGAAAATTGAGAGAAGGGGAACATATTACTTTAGATGAGGATCAAATAATGATTTAATGTTTTATAAATTTTATACATCATGTGCATCATTTTTCGTTAACTGTGTCTCCGTTGTTCATTTAGAAAATGTGGTGCACATATGAAAAATGTTACTTATCTACACACACATATTGATTAAACAGTGTATATAACATTATTTTTTCCTCCATTGAAATGGTCCTATTGTCGTGCTACCAGGATACATGAACACCAAGTGACCACCAAAAGACATGACCCACTATCACTATGTTCCATACATGCAGGCACAAAAGGGCACCACTCTTATTGGGACAACACACACATATACTAAGACACGCAAGGACGTTCTTAGAGGAATGACATTATAACTAGAAGTCCATCAGTAAAAACATCAATTTAGATGGTATCTACCTTATCTTGTAAAACAAAAGAAGCGGAAATGACATCACCCACCTTTCAAAACCAAAACCGATAAATAGAGAGGCGGGACATACCATCAGCTCTACAGCGGAGACTCTCACTGATGATGTTATCTAATCATGGTGTCGAAACATCTGAAATCAAACCTTCAATCACAACGAGCTAACTTGCATACATATGAACTGTCATTTTTCTTTTATTAGTGGAATTTGGGAGTTCCCATGTTTTAACAGATTACGAGGTCAGGTGAGCTTTTCTGGGTGTGTGGTTTTAATTAACAGACGGGTTCGACATTGAAGTCATAAAAGGTTTGGGACTTGCTGTATGGGATTTGGACAGATTTGAACAGATTTGGGATTCAAAAGGTCTCAGCAGATTCAAACACGTGGCAAGTAGTGACCAAGATCTTCAAATAAAACCGGTGGGAAACTTTTGTTTACCTGTGGTTGGTTAAGTTACAAGTGAGAGAAATGGCTTTTAACATTACTAATGAGGTTCCAAATTTTCCAAGGAAGGTTAGAAAGACAGAAGAAAGTTTCGAAAGACAGAAGGACTATTCTTTTAGAATTAGCAAATAGTTTGGAATTGGGTTTAACCAGGGACAAAAGGAAAGCTGAAATTATAATGGAGTTGGTCAAGCACATTGATGTATCAGAAAAACAAACAAGTGCAGTAGAGTTAGAAAAAACATAAATTGCAAATATGACAACTGAAGTTAGAAGATAAAGAAAGAGACGGAAACAAAGAGAGAAAAAAGAGAAAGAGAGGAAAAAAGAGAGAGAGATTTTAAAATTCAGGAGTTGGGAATTAGACCAGAAAACTAAAATAACAGGATGGAGATGAAGGGAAAACGTAGGGATGTATACAGCTATGTTAATACCTTGCCATATTTCGGTGAAAAAAAAATCTAAACCTCCTTTATTTCGTTTGAAACATTGGCTTGGCAAATGGTATATCCAGTGAACTTGTGGGTAATGCTAGTTCAGACTAAGCTGGTGGGCACTGTTATTGTGGTACGTGCAGCGCTATCAGATTAGGGACAAGAGATTATGCAGATGTCAAACTTACTATTTTCAGTGGTTATGCATTGGTACGAGAAGAATATAGACAGAGGTTCAGAAAAATAGAGACAGAACCAGGTCAGACTTATGCTGAGTTTGAAAGAATTAACCACAGTCATTTTGATAGATGGGTGCTGGCCTTAAAATGGATAAGATTTTTGAGGCTCGAAAGGAGATTATTCTGCTGGAGGAGTTTAAAGACTCACTTCCAGAGATGTTAAGAATTCATGTGAATGGACAGAAAGTTCACGAAGTGAGAAGCGCGGCAGAAATGGCAGTAAATACGCATTGGTGCATGAGATGCAGTTTAGCTTCTGGCAGGATTTTCATTTTGTGAGGGGTAGAAATTGGGCGAAGGGGAGATCCTGCACTGCAAAACGTAGAGTAAAGCAAACTGGCAATAGTTTACCACCGGTGAAAAAAAAGCTCAAGGTGGTTGAAAGGTGGTGTAAGTCCTCAGGTGTTCTCACAATAAGAGAGTGGAACACATTGAATTACAGTGCCGATGGTTTAAGAAGGGCACTGGGAAAAGGTGTGTTCACTGCAGTAAGCTGGGACATACAGTTTTGGGCATTGAAGGAAGTCACTTTGGGAAAGGATGTGGTAAAAGAGGTTTAGCCAGTGTCATTAGTGATCCTGATAAAGAAGACCCCAAGTCTCCAAGGAGCTGCAGGTGAGTGCACAGCCTAGCTATAGCGTCAATGCCCAGTCTCGATAAAAAATTCGCCTCTGTGGACAAAGTTTACTCAGAAGCTGGGGGGATGAGGGGAGGACAACAAATTATAATTTTGTGAGGTACGGGATCTGCTCACTCTCTATTAGTTGAGAAGTGAGGTGCCAGAAAAGCACAACAGATCAAGTAACATCCGAAGAGCAGGACAGTCGAAATACCAGGTATAGACCCATCAGGAATGTGGCCAGGGTACAAGGGGGCTGAAAGTTAAATGTTAGAGTATGAGCTGGGATGGTGGGAGGGTCACTCGGGGGGCGATAGGAAATGCAGTTGCGAGTGAAAGTGATATGTCGGAGGGGATTGTGGAGTGGATAGGTGGGAAGGAAGATGGACAATTAAGACAGTGCAAGAGGACAGTGCTAAGTTGAACGGTTGGATTTGTGATGAGGTTTGGGGAGGGGGGATTTGAAAATTGGTGAAGTTGATGTTGATGCTGTATAGCTTGAGGGTTCCAGCTGTCCTACCGCCAATACACTTCACCCTCCTCTCCGATCTATCAGCATCACACCCACCTGCATCTACATATCGCCTTCCAAGCTCCCTTCTATTCAGCTCCACCCTCACCCTCCGATTTATTTCTCAACCCCCTTGCCCCTCCCTTACCCCGCACTTTCCTGATGAAGGATTTATGCCAGAAACGGCAACTCTCCTGCTCTGCTGTGTTTTTCTGCCTCACACGTGTCAACTCTGATCTCCAGCATCTACAGTCCACACTTTCTATCGGTTTCTAATAATAAGAGATGGGAGTATTTTCACTCTTTCGGACATGTTATTGAATAGCATGATAATTTGTGGAATGGAGACTGAAATTAAGCATTCCCTTGTGTAACAACAGGCTGTAGTGCCAAATCAAAATTGGGGAAGTAACAGAGACAGTGAGCGAAAGAGTGTCAGTTCCAGGAATACAGTTTGTTCTTGTGAATGACTTAACAGGATCCGAGGTGGGAGAGGCACTCCTTGTGGTGGAAAAGGCAAAGGAAGACGAGCGAACTGGGGAGTTAAAAGAAAAATACCCAGGAATTTTCCCAGACAGTGTAGTAACAAGATCCCGCTGTCATTAGTTACAGCAGGAAGGAAAACCGAAAGAAAAAGACAAAGGAGTTGATGTTCAGTTAACTGACACCTTGTTTGGTGTCACGGTGTAGGGAAAACCTGAACAGGCAGAGGGTCAGGCAGAGGTGTTTAGTCCCGAAACGCTAATGGACTTGAAACAGATACACACACACACAGAAAAGGAATTTAAGTATGTTAGATTACTTACAGTGTGGAAACAAGCCCTTCAGCTCAACAAGTCCACACCGACCTGCCGAAGCACAAACCACCCAGACCCATTCCCCAACACTACGGGCAATTTAGCATGGCCAATTCACCTAACCTGCACATTTTTGGACTGTGGGAGGAAACCGGAGCAAACTGACACAGACACGGGAAGAATGTGCAAACTCCACACAGTCAGTCGCCTTTGACGCGAATTGAACGCAGGTCTCTGCTGTTGTGAGGCAGCAGTGCTAACCACTGTGCCACCGTGTCGAACGTTGCTAACTTAAAGATAGAATCTTAAAAATAAATGGCGACCACGATAGGTCAGTGCAGAAGGGAATGAGCTGACGTGCACCAGATTGTGTTACCGGTAACATAAAGTGTTATGCGTAGCACAAGAACTAACTGCAGGTGGTCACCTAGTGTACAGAAGACTCAGGCTAAGGTACGGAAGCATTTCTAGCAGCCTGAAATGCACAAGGATATGGTAAAATTTTGTTGTATATGTCAAACATGCCAAATGGTAGGTAAATCACAGGCAGTAATAAAATCAGCAACTTTGTTGCCAATTCCTGTATTCGAAGAACCTTTTGCATGGTTTATGACTAATTGTGGAGCTCCCCTTTCTGAAGTAAAAGTGTAAACCAATATTTGCTGACCATAATGGATGTGTCTACCAGATTTCTAGAGGCAATTCTATTACAGAGTATGAGGGCAAAAAGGGAGGTGGAGGAGTTGGTAGCTTCCGTTGCTCGCTTTGGGCAAAGCAGCGAGATTCAGTCAGACCAAGGGTCTCATTTGCCGGCTCAGCTGTTTAAGGAAGTCATGGAATAGCTTAGGCATACAGTACTTCAAATCAAGTACGTCCCATACTGAATACCAGGTAGCCTTGGAAAGTTAGCATCAGACGCTGAAGATCATGTTAACAGCGTACTGTCAGGATTACCCGAATGATTGGGATAAAGGTGTCCCATTAAATTGATTACCATGGAGATGTCCCAAATATATACACTCAGTTTACATCCTTTGAGTTAATATGTGTACATGAATTGAGAGGTCCTTTGAAGGTAGATAAATATAAATTGACAGCCGAAGTCAGAAATCTCACACTTGGATTATGCGTGTGAGGTGAGGGAGAAATTAGATGGAGTAGGTGAGTTAGCTAAACAGCACCTGAAGAGGGCACAGCATAGAGTGAAGCAGGTGGCAGATAAAAACTTTGAAACTTTGACTATTCCCCGTGGGGATGACGTATTATTATTGTCAGCAGTGGTAGGAAATCCCTTCAATGCCAAGCTTTGGTGGCCCATTTCAAATTTTTAAAAAGTGTTGTGTCAGTTAAACTATCTGCTAAAGATACCAGATATGACAAAAACATTATCGAGTATGTCATGTGAATGAATAATGCACCAGCCACATTTAGCACTCAGAAACAGAGTTGTGGCCAGATGAACAAATTGTGCAGTCTATTTGTATAATGTAGGGATCTTTAACAAGTGATTGAAATCTCACATGTTACTTTTGGCGGAACACGTTGAATGATTACGAGAATTCGTAATAAACTTAAAGAAAACAGAATTCATGAAGGCAGAGGTGATAAGAGGTACAATTAGTAAGTTTGCAGATGACACCAAAATTGGAGGTGTAGTGGACAGCGAAGAGGGTTACGTCAGATTACAACAGGAACTTGACCAGATGGGCCAATGTGCTGAGAAGTGGCAGATGGAGTTTAATTCAGATAAATGCGAGAAACTGCATTTTGGGAAAGCAAATCTTAGCAGGACTTATACAGTTAATGGTAAGGCCCTAGGTAGTGTTGCTGAACAAAGAGACCTTGGAATGCAGGTTCATAGCTCCTTGAAAGTGGAGTCGCAGGTAGATAGGATAATGAAGAAGGCGTTTGGTATGCTTTCCTTTATTGGTCAGAGTATTCAGTACAGGAGTTGGAAGGACATGTTGCAGCTGTACAGGACATTGGTTAGGCCACGATTGAAATATTGCGTGCAGTTCTGGTCTCCTTCGTATTGGAAGGATGTTCTGAAACTAGAAAGGGTTCCAAAAGATTTGCAAGGATGTTGCCAGGGTTGGAGGATCTGAGCAACAGGGAGAGGCTGAACAGGCTGGGGCTGTTTTCCCTGGAGCGTCGGAGGCTGAGTGGTGACCTTATAGAGGTTTACAAAATTATGAGGGGCATGGATAGGATAAAAAGGCAAAGTCTTTTCGGGGAGTCCAGAACTAGAGGGCATCGGTTTAGGGTGAGAGGGGGAAGATATAAAGAAGACCTAAGGGGCAACTCTTTCATGCAAAGGGTGGCACGTGTATGGAATGAGCTGCCAGAGGATGTGGTGGAGGCTGGTACAATTGCAACATTTAAGAGGCATTTGGATGGGTATATGAATAGGAAGGGTTTGGAGGGATATGGGCCAGGTGCTCGCAGGAAGGACTAGATTGGGTTGGGATATCTGATCGGCATGGACGGGTTGGACTGTAGGGCCTGTTTGCATGCTGTACATCTCTATGACCATATGACTGTATGTTCTTGGGACGTTATATTGGACATGGAAGGGTGACTCCCTGGAACACAAAGATAAAGAGCTTGGAGGAATTTCCACGACCCTCCTCGAAGAAAGAGGTGCTTCGGTTTTTGGAACTGAGTGGATTCTATCGGAAGTTTGTTCCAAACTTCAGCAGCGTATTGGCATCACTGATGGATTTACTAAAGAAGAACACAGAATTGTGGTGGACAGAAAAATGCCAGGAGGAATTTGAGAATTTTAAAGCAGGATTAACCACTGCACCAGATTTAGCTACACCAAATATTCTGAAACCCTTTGAAAATTTTGTTTGATGCTCGGGATATAGGGGTTGGAGATGTATTGATACAGAAAGATGATGATAGCTCTATAAGGTCCCCCACTCAGTCTCCTACACTCTACAGTAAAAGTCCTAGCTTATCTAACCTCTCCCTATAACTCAGACCATTAGGACCCGGCAACGTCCGTCTACATTTCTTCTGCACTCTTTCTAATTTAATAACATCCTCCCAAAACAAAGGTGACAGAACTGAACACAATACTCCACGTGCGGCCTTACCAAAGTCCTGTGTACTGCAACATAAATTCTCAACTTCTATGCTCAATGTCCTGATTGATGAAGGCCAGTGTGCAAATTGCCTTTTTCACTGCCCTGTCTACCTGTGGCTTCACTCTCAGAGAATCGTGCACCTGAACACCAAGGCCCCTCTGACCACTGCACCCCTTAAGACCCTCCCATTCACCATGAAACTCCTATCTTGATTTGAGTTTCCAACATGCAAGACCTCACACATCTACATTAAATTCCATTTGCCATTTCTCGGCCCACTTACCCACCTGAATAAGGTCCTGCTAGAATTTCTGATAAAATTTCTCACTGATCACGCTCCCACTTATTTTAGTGTCATTTGCAAACTGACTAATCATGTCTTGTATATTCTCAACTAACTCATAGATAACAGCAATGGATACAGCCTCCAGTCTGACAAGCATCCTTCCACAAAACAGTCTGTTTCCTACCATCAAACCAACTGTGTATCCAATTGGCCAGTTCCCCAACATTCAATGAAATGTAACCTTCAAGAGCAGCCTACCATGTTGAAATTTGTGAAAGGCCTTAAAGAAGTCCATGGAGACTACCATCTACCACTCTGCCCTCTTCAACTTCATTGGTCACTTCATCAAATAACTCTAACAATTTTGGGAAGCAAGATCTCCCACTCACAAGTCTATGCTGACTGCTCCGAATCAAACCCGGTGTAAGTCATGGGTGCAGACAATAGTATGCTGTCCTTCGTTGTAAGATGATTTGAGTACATAAGTAAAGCCATCTTCCTGCTGTTATCGAGTCTTGCTGAGAGATTCGTTGGGGCACTCTCTACAGATTTGATCTCCTTTGTGAGGAATGATCTCCTTAATACAGACACGAGTGATTGTAACATGAGGATAGTGAAGAAGCTAAGGGTTTAATCTGAAACACAAGGAGTAGCAGTGATCACTTATTTCCAAAAGAGACATTGATCGGGTGAGAAATTCCACACTTTACCCAGAATTGATTCGTGTGATTTATTGTCACGTGTACCTCAGTACAGGGAAACACTTTATTTATGCGCAGTGGAGGCAGATCGTAGTAAATATGGCCAGACAGATCATAGGGTGGAAATAGACTGGGCAGAGTAAGGCATACAAATTACATTGCACAGGACGTGCACTCGACAGGATCAACATGAACAAGAGCAGCATTATTTGAACATAGAGAGTCCATTCATCAGTCTAACGTGGATTTCCTAATAGTTTACATGCCTAATTTAACACTTTTCACGTTATTGTGCAGTCGGCGTGTGAACCCTGAACTGAACGCCATGTTGTTCACAATCCCAAACAGCAGCCACAATACCTTCCATCTGAAACAGGTAGCCATTCCCAGGAGCTTCTGCACTACATAGAGAACAGCAGACTATCTTCTCGGAGATGAATGATGCCTTCTTGAGACTTCACACAAGACATATGGCTTCCCTCCTCACTGCGAGAAAACCACGTTAAAGTCCCATGTATGTATCATGAGCAACGGAGCCAAGAGGAACAACGTGGAGCAGTTTGTCTGTGCAGTCTCTGCTCCATTTGTTCATCATGTTAGAGCATCAATTCGGAGACAGTGAGAACTGCCGAAGATGGAGATCAGAGTCGGGAGTGGATTTCTGGAAAATCACAACAGGTCAGGCAGCATCTGATGAGCAGGAGAATCGATGTTTCGGGGATAAGCCATTCATCAGGAATCAGCATCAATTACCACATTCTGTCCCTGTAATAACATTGAGGGGGAATGGCCGTGTACTGTTCCTGCCTAAGTGCTTCAAGGGGATGAATGGCCTCCTCTTGTTCCTGTGAAAGTGAGTCACGGGGCTGAATGGCCTCATCCTGTTTCTGTGCAAGTGACCCAAGGAACTGAATGGCTTCTTCCTCTTCCGATTGGACAGGGACAAGGTCCGGATTGGGTTAACCCTGGTCCATGTTTAACAGTTCGATCTGCTGATAAGTGTGATGATGCTTAGCTATAAGAACTTATTTTGTCCTGGTTTCTTTTAAGAGAGAGATTGTATGATTGTTACCAAGCTGGCTAGTTAAGACCACTTGAGTAAGCTAGGGAGGCTGTGGGTTTATTTTAATGCAGCCGGAATGGGTGTGGCCAGCTCTCATAGATTAGTATCTCTGGGTTTTGGTTTCTCACTATTGGGGTCTCCGCAGAGTTGGAAGCTTCACTGGATATCTCCTGGCTGCTACTCTGTATGACTTTTCTCTTGATACTGTTTTTAATTCCTGGGTTGGAGAAATGTTTGTGACAATCTGTGTTTGAATACTTCTTTTTGCCAAGGGTTGTGTTTATGCGATTTTCCTATATTGGAGCAGTTCATTAGTAATAGTTCCTAGATCCATTATTCTGTTAACTTGGCCAATAGAATTAAGATATTCTAAATTTCTCTTTCTTTGGTTTCATTTTATCTTTTGCGTTTAAACAAATTATGTTTTGCTTCACACCGAGTAGTTTGACCAGTCACATTGCATCGGGAACACACACTTTACATTTCCTTTAAATATGAAAACATTAGAGTCTAGGCTACCGCTTTCAAATATTTTCGAGGGGCTCTGGTGTGGTCCATCATACTAGACTGCTTCTCCTCCTGAGTAATAGGCTGGAGGCACTGAATGGGCTGTCCCTGTTCTTCTCCAATAGTGTCAATGGGCTGAATGGTTTCCTCATTTTCCTGTGAAACCAGCGTGAGGTGCTGAATGAACTCTTATTTTACTGTGGCAATGTGCAGTGTCAGGCAATGTTGTTATATGAATGTTACCGACACTTTAACAGCACAAGCCTCAACGGAGTCCGGGTCTTGCTGCACACAGACACAGAGCAGTTCAGGAGCTGACAGGGAACAAATTATTCTGAACATTGTGGAATCTTCAGTGACTATCCCCACTTCTGAACTTATGGTGGGTGGGTGGAGACAGGGAGACATTGATGAAGCAGCTGAAGATGTTTGTGAAGTGGAAGCTACCCTGAGGATCTCCCATTGAGGTGACCAAGGACTGAGATGAACGTCTTCCTTTGTGCCCTGTTTGACTCCAAACACTGGATAGTTTACTCTGATTCCCATTAAGCCCAGTTTTGTTGAGCTCCTTGATGTCAACAGAGGGAACCACTGCCTTGATATCAGAGCCAGTCATTTTTACCTGATCCCTTGAGTCAACCTCTTTTCTTCATATCAATAGGCCATGATATAGGAGCAGCAAGTGTTTTCTTCAAAACAGGTAGTATTGAATGTCAGGATTTCTCTTCTCAAGAGTGTTCGGGGAGCTAGATGACTGAAAGCATTTGAAGAGGAGATAGACGGATATTGACCTGTCAGAGAGTTGAGGACTACGAAGAATTGGGTATGAAAGAGGATCTGAGACCAAGAGCAGATCAGACATGATCTTAGTGAAGGTCAACGCAGGCTTGGGGAGTGAACGACCTGCCCCTGTTTCTGATGTTCTGACGTTCTGTTATTGGAAAGTTAGTGGGTGTTATTTTCATGAATGTTCTGTTATTGCATATTTCAGTCAGGGAGAACAGAGGATTTTGTCAGCCATCTCTGGGCGAGGTACGCAGGCTGTATTCACACTGAATCTGGGTCTACAACATGACCGACACATGAAGCACAAGTTGCAGAGAGGGCAGGCTCTGTAAAGAGAGTTGAGGGGCCTCTTTCACACCCAGCCTGGGTTTTCCAATTGCATTTCCCAAACCACTTCAAAGCATGTGTGACAGCCTTGAGGGACTGAATGATCTCTTCTGTTTTTGTGCACCAGGTTATAGGAGTAAATAGCTCCAACTGACCCTTTCTAGCAGGTTTGAGGGGCTGAATGGGAGAGAAACATGTGGCTGAGGAGCAGAAGTGGGTCATTAGACACTTTGACCCTTCTGCACCAGGAACTAAGTTCGTGACTGATCAGGGTGGGTCTCAGCCCCACTTGCTTGTCTGTGTCCCATTATCCGTGACTCACTTCCCTGTCAAATATTCAACTAACGCATCTTTCAATCCATGTGAACATAGAGACATGATAAACTTCCAGTGAAGAGAATTCTGACTTTAAAGGTACCTTCAGAATGATTTGTCATCCCTTTTATAGAATCAGAGAGTCATGTAGAATGGAAACAGACCCGTTATTCCAATCTGTTCACTCTGATCAGCAATCAAATCTGATCCAGTCCCATTTGCCAGCATTTATCCAATGTCCCTCCTCTTTCAGATACTTTTTAAATGTGCGATTGTTAACCGCTTTCACTACGTCCTCTGAAAGCACTTTCTGTACACACCACTCTCTGTGTGAAACATTTACCTTCAGGTCCCTTCTAAACCATTCGCCCTCTCACACTCAATCTATGCCCTCTTGTTCTGGACTCCCCTATCCTGGGGAGCAAAAATGGCTGTTCAGAATATCAATGCCCCTGTTGATTTTATAAACCTCTATAATGTCACCCCTCAGCCTCTGACACTCCATGAGGTAACACCTCAAACTAATCAACCTCTCCCTAAAGCTCAAACTTCCAGTCCTGGGACATCCGTGAATTTTTTTTCTGCAGACAATCGAGTTGTACGCAGTATTCATAAAGTGGCCTCACCAACATCCTGTATAGATGCAACATACCACCACAACTCCTATACTCAATGCGCTGACTGATTAAGGCAAATGTACCAAATGTGTTCTGCACCACACTGTCTCCCTGCGGCTCCACTTTCAAGGAACAATGCATCTGCAGCCCTATGTCCCTTTGTTTCACAACACTCCACTGGACTTTACCATTAAGTGTATAATTTTTGCCCTGACACTCCTTACCCCTTTATCCCATCTAACTGTGGCTTCGTTGTACTCTGAGATATTACACCACCTTTCTGATGTAATCTGTAAACTTACTAGCTATAGACCCGATATTCACATCCAAATCCTTGATATAAATGGTGAATGCAGTGAATTCAGTACTGATTCTTGGAGCACACTGCTGCTCACAAGCCTCCAGTCTGAAAAATAACCCTCTTCCTTCAAGCCAATTGTGATTACCTTCCTCTGTATCCCATGTGACCGAAACCTCCCAATCTGTCTACCAACCGGGAATGTTGTGAACACCTTACTGACGTCCATTTAGATAATGTATACCAAACTGTCATCATCAGTCTTCTTTGTCAAATCTTCATAAAACTCAATCAAATTAATGAGACATGATTTCCCATGCAGAAAGCCATGTTGACAACTCAGATCACCCCTTGCCTTCCTAAATGTATGTAAATCTTGTCCCTCAGAATCCCCTCCAACAACTCACCCACCACTGACATCAGGCTCAGCAGTCTATAGTTCCCCGGCTTTTTGGGTCACTGTTTGCTTTTCTAGTCCCACTCCTCCACTGCTCACAACAAATGTTAAATGTGACCAGGTCGGTGATATGGCCGATGATATCGGTCTCAGACTGGGTCAGTGTCAGTTTTAGGAACAAGTCAGGCTAGTTTCTTTAATCAGTTAAAATAGCACGTTTATGATCCAGAGCAATGTTACTCCAACTATGATGAAAAGATGAATGGCAAACGGTTGGGATTGGAAATAAAGAATCGATATTTCCCTTTCTAAAAACACTGGCGCGCGCTCACACACACATACAAACACACGCACCCACACACACACATTGGAAAGATGTGCTGGGTAGGCTAGAGGTTATTAAGGTGGACAAACCCCCAGGACTGGATGGGATCTATCCCAGTTTTTGCTGAGGGAGGCGAGAGAGGAAATAACTGCGGCCCTGACAGACAGCTTTGCGACATGTTTAAACACAGATGAGGTGCTGGAGGACTGGAGATAGCTTATGTTGTCCCCCTGCACAAGAAGGGTAGTAAGGATATTCCGGGTAACTACAGAACAGTGAGCCTGACGTCAGTGGTGCGAAAGTTGCTGGAGAAGGTACTGAGAGATGGGAGCTATTTATATTTAGAGAAGAATGAGCTTATCACTGACGGGCAACGATAGATTTGTGCAGGCGAGACCGTGCCTCACCAATTTAATAGAGTTTTTCGAGGAAGTGACCAAGTTGATAGATGAACGAAGGGTTGTTGATGTCATATACATGGACTTTAGTAAGACGTAAGGTTCCCCATGGTAGCCGAATGGAGAAATTGAAGTCATATAGTGTGCAGGGTGTTCTGGCAGGGTGTTCTGGATAAAGAACTGGTTGAGAAACAGGAGACAGAGAGTAGTAGTTGAAGGGAGTTTCTCGAAATGGATAAAAGTGACTCGTGATGTCCCACAGGGGTCAGTGTCAGGGCCACTGTTGGTATGGTTAGCAAATTTACAAAGGACACGAAGATTGGTGGAATAGCAGAAAGCACAAGCGACTGTCAGAGAATACTGGAGGATATAGATAGACTGGAGAGTTGGGCAGAAAAGTGACAGATGGTTTTTAATCCAGACAAATGTGGGGTGATGCATGTAGGCAAGACTAATTCTCCAGCGAATTATAGAATGAACGGAAGAGCCTTGGGAAAAGTTGATGTGCAGAGAGATCTGGGAGTGCAGGTCCATTTTACCCTGATGGTTGCTGCACAGGTTGATAGAGTGGTCAAGAAGGCATATGGTATGCTTGCCTTCATTGGGTATTGAGTATAAGAAGTGGCGAGTCATGTTAAAATTGTACAAGACATTTGTTCGGCCGTATTTGGACACTTCTAGTCGCCACATTACCAAAAAGATGTGGACGCTTTGGAAAGGTTGCAAAGAAGGTTTACGAGGATTTTGCCTGGTATGGAAGTTGCTAGCTATGAAGAAAGGTTGAGTATGATAGAAATAAGGAGATTGAGAGGGAACCTGATTGAGGTTTACAAATTCATGAAGGGTATAGACAGGGTGGATAGAGACAAGCTTTTTCCCAGAGTTAAGGATTCAATAACGAGAAGTTACGGCTTCAAGTTGAGAGGTGGAATGGTTATGGGAGATAAACACGGTAAGTACTTCATCCAGATGTTGGTGGGCATTCAGAATGCGTTGCCAGCAGAGATGGTAGAGGCAGGCATGGTAGATTCATTTAAGATGCATCTGGATAAATGCATGAGTAGATGGGGAGCAGAGGGGTACAGATGCTTAGGAATTGACCGGCAGTTTTTGACAGTGGATTTGGATCGCCTCAGGCTTGGAGGACTGAAGTGCCTGTTCCTCGGCTGTAAATTTTCTTTATTCTTTGTGTACACACACACACACACACACACACACACACACACACACACACACACACACACACACACACACACACACACACACACACACACACACACACACACACACACACACACACACACACACACACACACACACACACACACACACGTAACCCATGACAAAAGTAAAACTTGAGAGATTGTCCAAAATGTTATTCTTCTTCTGAGGACATTCTACTCACACAAGCTGCTAGCAATGTGATTTCATCCTGGAACACTTGGATTTGGCTGAATTCCATTTGCATGAGACAGTGAGGAGATTCCAATGAATTCTGGTCAGGGATCGTCCAAAGCGTAGTACAGTGGTTCAGTGGTTAGCAGCGCTGCTTCACAGCACCAGAGACCTGGGTTTGAGTCCAGCCTCGGGCGACTATCTGCGTGGAGTTTGCACATTCTCCCCTGTTTGTGTGAGCTTCTAATGGGTGCGCCAGTTTCGTCCCACAGTCCAATGCTGTGCAGGTTAGGTGGATTGTTCATGCTAAATTGTCCACAGTGTTCAGGCGTTTTTAGGTTAGTTACATTAGTCGGGGTAAATGTAGGGGAACGGGTCTGGGAAAGTTACTCTTTGGAAGGTTGGTATGTACGTGTTGGGCCGAAGGGCCTGTTTCCAAACTGCAGGAATTCTATCAAAACAAGAATGGTAACAATGACTGGATTTTTTTTTTTTAGCTCGCACAAATTGCTGTGATGAGGAACAATGAAGGAGAGAGAGTGCAATAGGCCATTCCTTCTCAGGCAGATTACATTTTCTCCTTAACTGAGTTGAATCATACAATGATGTCATCCTCTCCCAAACTGGATCATGTGAGGTCTCCTTGTACATTGTCCAAACTATGTCTCCATCACATTCCTTGTTCCAAGTAGGTGCATCATTGCTGTTGTCATACACAGAGCCGTACGACTTCGCAGAAAATGGTCTCTGTCGATTTGAAGATATGTCTACATATCCCTGCGTCATAAAAAAAATGTTTGATGTATTCAGAATACTTGTGTTAAAATGAATGTTTTTTAAACAAATACAGAAATTGTAGGAAAAGTCGACAGATCTGACTGCATCCAGATGCCTTTTACATGTTGTAGTTATACCAACGTCCACTACTTCCTCTGGCCGCTCATTCCATATGCACACTAACCTCTCCGTGCAAAGGTGCCCCTGACACCTCACCAAAACCTTTCCCTTCTCTTTTTCAACCAATGCTCTCTAGTTTTGGACGCCCCTAACCTGGAAGAAAACCCTGACTACTCACCCTATCCATGATCATTCTGATTTTATAAACCTCTACTGCTGCGAAATGTGACTCCAATCAATACGAATAGCTGTGTTTTCAGTCAACCTGGGCCTAAATTCTGAAATTCAATACTGATACCTCTTCCTTCTCCAACAAGTCACAATTCTAAATCTATTTTAATCAGTTTGTTCAGATGTAACATGAGACCCTTCTGTGGGATTTACATCGAGACCTTTGTGCCCGGAAGTGTGTTTGCTCATCAGCCTGTTATGATATACTGTGACATACCTCTGCAACGGGCGGCACTTGAATCCTGACCTTCTCGTCCAGAACTAGGAACACTACCACACAAATTCAGGAATTGGAATCAAATCCAGAGCTCTGGCTCAGGGGTAGGGACACTACCGACTGCACTACGATACCCAGATTTTTGGTCATATGTTAATTGCCAGCTTTCAGGTCGATGTGGATTTATTATAATCAGGTTCCATTACTGAACTACACAAAACACTTTGTATTGTTAAACAAATGCAAGGTATTTGTCTCAATTGTAGGATATTGTGCGCACGTGTTGTGCCTCGAAGTTAACTATGAACGTCTTTAATCGCTATGATCTGTAGTCTGCAATATTAGGGAAAGAAATCCTGCACAATGAAGGGTCTCAAATCGATATTTATTATTGAACACCAGAGATGGAGAAATACCACAATTTATGGCCCCAAAACACCGATCAGTATTACCCAACTCTCACATTCTCTGCCCTCTGCCTAAAACCATGAAATGACACCAGGCCGCTGATTACTGTCCCCACCCCGCTGTGTCTGCAATCTGTCCCTCCTCCCCCTAATAACACAAGGCTAACCAAGCTCAAGGTCTTCGTGAAAGTCAAGGCCGGAGTATGCAGGCCTCTTGGAGATTGGGAGGGAATTTTAAAATTAAACGGGGAAGGTGAGGAGGTAGTAATTTCACTCACTGGGCTGAGGAGTGGCAGATGGAGTTTAGTTTGGATTCATGCGAGGAATTGCATTTGGTCAATCAAAAAAGAGCAGGACCTATACAATTAATAGTAGGGTCTTTGGCAAAGTTGGAGAACAGAGACCAAGGCCGTCAGGTAAATTTCTTTAAAATTTGCATCTCATATAGATAGTGTGATTAAGAACGTGTATAGCACACTTGTCTTCATAGGTCAGATTTTGAGTATCTGAATTGGGACGTCATGTGATTGTACAGCACATTGGTAAGGCCTCTTCTGGAATACTGTGTCCAGTCTGGTAATCCTGCCCGCTCATTCCATAGGCACACCACCCTCACGGTAAAAAATCTCCCCCTTAGGTGACTTTTAAATCATTCTCCTCTCACTTTAAACATATGCCGTCTAGTTTCGGTCCCCACTACCCTTAGAAAAGACCTTGACTATTCACTTTGATATTATTGTCCTTGATATTATTAAGCTGAAGAGGATTGAGAAGAGATTAACCTATATGTTGCTGGGAATGGAGGGATCGAGCAAGAAGGAGAGGCAGGATAGGCTGGGGCATTTTTTCACTGGAGAGTCTGCGATTAAGTGGTAATTTACAGGGGTTTATAACATCATGAGGGGTACATGAGGGCTGATATATTTTCGCTACAGTGAGTGGATTCAAGACTAGGGGTTAGTTTAATGTACGCAGAAAAAGATTTACAAAAGTCATGAAAGGCAATTATTTTAGACAAAGCTGGCATGTGTGTGGAATGAACGTCCAGAGGAAGTGGTGAAAGCAGGGACAACCATAACGTTTAAAGGTAATTTAAATCAGTACATGGATAAGACATCAGTTTGGATGGTGCTGTGAGCAGTTGCCCTCTCCCTCCCCCTCTCTGAATGAATCCCTGTTGGTTTTTACCCTCTGCCAATGCTTGTGCAGTGGCATGGGGAGGACCAGCAGAGGGTGGCATTGCATCACTTTGAACACCTCAAAGACTACCAGACCTGCCCCACACAGATACACACACAGCAATTGTTAGGACCCGGCGTGAAGCACATCTCGTAACTTTAACTGAACATAAACAAATGCTCAATTCACCTCATAAACTATAAAAATATGAGTGACAGTGAACTCCCAAATTCAACTGTTTAAATAAAAAACATCAGTTTTGTTTAACTCTGAAAGTGAACATTTTACATCAACTATTCACGACTCTGAGACCCCCTTTCTCTAAACTGCTTATTATCCGACACCAACTCTATAGCAATATACTATTTCAGTAAGCTGCTTATTAAAATTGTATTAACTTAATTTCAAAACCACACAGCAGCTGTTGCTTTCGATGTCTTCTTCTGCCTATAGATCTTCCTGGGTCATCTACTTTCTGTTTACGGCGGATATATTCCATATGAAAAAATACCTTTGATAGAGAGTGTTTCCTAATCTCTTGGATCTGTGTTGATGGCATTTACTCTGTCTGCATTTCTAAATGCCTGCATGCATTTTTAATATCCACAACATCAGATTATCTAATTGGTTTGATTTTAGAAAAACAATAAATTCAAAATTGATTTAGTTTTAGTATCCTGGGCATAATTTAAATTCATTGGTAAAATTCGAATTGTTGTCCAAAGAGGGACTTTTTTCAGAGCAAAATGTGACATATTTTCAGTTGTCCTTGACACTCTGCGTCTGCCATCCTCTCATATACACAGGTGCTTGTTAGCTCTCTGTTCAGAACAGCATTCACTCTCTCTTCCAGGTACAGTACGCACTTTTGAATTCATAACATTAATACCTTGATGTCAATGAAGATAGCTGGAGCCTATCTGGATTTCTCTTGATGCGTGGTTTGTCAATATTTCAGTCATTGTATCTTATATGTTTTGTTGCTCTTTTGTTGCTCTGTTGACAAAATCTCGTAATTTGACTTCCTCCATGGCAATAAATCAATATTTCACTTGCTCACAATCGTGAGTGTGGAAGGAGTTCAGTTCGTTATTGAGGACAGTGCTACAATGACAATTTCAGTGTTTGTAAATGGCAAAAAACCTGAAGAACTGTGAAGTCTATAGGGAACAGTGTGGAACTCTAACAGGACAATGACGCGTTGATGTAATTTTTGGGCAGATGGGGATCAATGCAGAGCAGTGTAAGGTGATGCAATTTGAAGGAAGGACATTGAAACACAAAATTAAACAGGCTGCTCCGTTATAAAGGGGATGCAGGAGCAGACGGCCCTGGGTGTATATGAGCACAGATTATTGAAGATGTCAGGACCAATGGGGAGAGCATTAACTATCACAAATTAGTTTCAGTATTTGAGCTGTTTACAGGAGGAGGTGTAGGAAGGAGTCTCCGTGCTCCCTTCCTGGGAGGTGGTGGAGACGAGGTGTTGTGAGCCCACCCTCCCTTTCCACCACCCCCCCCCCCGCCCCCGAGAATGGGAGGATTTAATTTGTACAAGCTCAACACAAAAGGGAGATTTAATCAGGGCCACGTTTCTAAGTTGTGCCGGGGGAATCGGTGCTGCCAGTGGATTTAAAGTGAGAATTGCCCTTCACTGAACATTGCTCCTTACTCGGTCGGTGAGACGTGGATATTTCAGAATTCCCACACGAGGCGTCCCTCTCCTCAACGGCTCGTACCAGGGTCCTCCCCACATGACGGGGGGAGGGGGGAGAGAGAACGCATATCGGACACTCCAGCACCCGGCTTGGCCCTTTCTATCCTATTCCAGGCTGTTTCTCATGGAATGGGAGCAAGGGAGGGAGAGAGTGAGGGTGGGTGTGAGTGACCCTGCTGTTAGTGCTGGTGTAGGTGGGGGACAGGTCATGGTGGAGGGGGGGGGGGGGGTCCGGCGAGAGTCGGTCCAGAGTGTTGTATCCATGCAGTGTTCTTCGTGTAGTGGAAGGGGTGACAGAAAGAGAGAAAGAGAGAGAGAGAGAGAGAGAGAGAAAGAGAGTAAGAGGAAGCTGCTTAATGCAGTAGTGAGTGTGGTGGGGCATGAGGTTTTTTTCGGGGGTACGTGCTATTACAGATATACAGTGAGTATGAGGGAGTAGAGAGAATACGGTGAGCCATACCCTGACAGAGCAGGGAAGGTTATTGATGCTTGTCCTTTCTTGCTGGACATTTCTTCAGATCACAGATACTGCACTGAGCTGGTTGGGGAGCTCTGACCATGCTCGGTGGGTCTGTTGGTTTGCCCTCCCTACTCTGGAAGAGAGTAGTCACCCTCTGTACTAGTTCATCCACCAGACACTCCGTGTCCCTGCCGACAAACCATGGTGTAATTGCCCCTTATCTGCCATGCACGGGGTAAACTGTGTAGCGCAGCTCCTAACTGAGAAAGTTCAACTGTGTGCCCATTGGCCTTTTAAAGATGGCCACAGTGCTAGGGATCATAGAATATCCAGGGGCACCCGGGCAATGGTGAGTACCTCCAGCCATGATGGCTGGGGGAATCGGGCTGGTATCGAATGAGAGCGACTCCATGAAGTGGAGTGGTTAGTTAATGAGGTGAGTTAGATAGGAAAGCACCAGGAAACGAATTCGGCCTCGTACAGACAATCCCTTTGTCACATTCAATGAAAATCACAAAAAGATAAATTATTGTTAGAATCTGCCAAATGAGTCATAGATTCTGTTGAAACTACTTCCAATTGCAAAGCTGCAGAACAAATACACATCTGACCTCACACCAAAATCCCTTTTCCCATCTTTCCTGGGAAGACTGGCGCATGTTACAGGATGCTATTGAAGTGTCTACATTTCAGCATTCTTAAACCTGGGAACACATCCTTCCATGACACTGTCCCTCAGTCTCCCCATCTCTGTCTATATCCCAAACCCCTCCCATGTGGTGATATTTAAACTGATTCCCCGCCATCTCTCTCTGGCAGTGATGTTCACACCCACAGCACACCCTTGTCATGATACAATGGAAATATGGATCTGGAAATGGGAGGGAGATGCACATCCTGTCACTTCCAGCATGGGCTGCAAGTTTCCCCACGCTGGGCAGTGATCTAACACAGTGTTAATGAGCAATACACTGGGGTGGGTGTATACAGCTCTGCATGCTGGAAGGGTAACTGCTCCTGGTTTACAGATCAATGCACTTGGGGATTGTACACAGTCCGACATGCTGGGATGGAAACTGGTCCTGGTTTACAGTTCAATGCATGGGGTGGTGTACACAGGTCTACATGCTGGGAGACTAACTGTTCCTGGGTTACAGATTAATGCACGGGTAATCACTGCACAGTTTGCTGTGCTGGTCAGACTACCTGGTAGAGGTTTACAGATAATGCAATGATGTGGAACGTGCAGTTCCCAGTGCATGATGGATCTTTGTTACTGGTTCACACGTCAGTGGTCTGCTTTGGTCTGCACAGCTCCCGATGCTGGACTGACATTTAATCCGTGTTTATAGATCAATGCACCGCTGTGGTCTGCACAGCTCCCCGTGCTGGACAGATATCACGTCCAGGTGTATATATCAATGCACTGCTTGACCTGCATAGCCCCCCTCCCCCGTGTTGGACAGATATCTAGTCCATGTTAAAATATCAATGCACTGCTGTGTTCTGCACAGCTCCCCGTGCTCGACAGATATCTAGTCCGGGTTTTTAGATCAATGCACTGCTTAACATGCATAGCTCCCCGTGCAGGACTGTTATCGAGTTCGTGTTTACAGATCAATGCACTGCTGTGTTCTGCACAGTTCCCAGTGATGGACAGATATCTACTCCGGGTGTATATGTCAATGCACTGCTTGACCTGCATAGTCCCCCGTGCTGGACAGATATCTCGTCCGGGTTTATAGATCAATTCTCTGCTGTTGGTTTGCATAGCTCCCCAAGCTGGGCAGATATCTAGTCCGGGTTTATAGATCAGTGCACTGCTGTGGTCTGCATAGCTTCCTGCTGGACAGATATCATTTTTTCTTTTAACAGTACAGCTCAGAATAGGCTATTGAGCCCAGGACCATTGATCCTACGGCAATTGATCCTCATGTAAGGTAGACCTAATGTACGAAACCTCAAAATTCTGTGACCATATGCATGTCCAGCAGTCTCTGAAATATCCCCAATGACCTCGCTTCCACAACTGCTGCTGGCAACGCATTCCATACACCGACAACTATCTGCGTAAAGAACTCGGCTCTGACATCCCCTCTATACTTTCATCTAAACAGCTTAAAACTATGACCCCTCGTGTTAATAAATTCTGCCCTGGGACAAAGTCTCTGGTATCCACTCTGTCTATGCCTCTCATTATCTTGTACACCTCAATTAGGTCCTCTATCTTCCTTCTTTTTTCCAATGAAAAATGTCCGAGCTCAGTCAACCTCTCTTCGTAAGATAATCCCTCCATTCCAGGCAGCATTCTGGTAAACCTCCTCTGAGCCCTCTCCAAAGCATCCACATCTTTCCTATACTAGGGTGACTAGAACTGGACATAGTATTCCAAGTGCGGTCCAACCAAAGTATTATAGAGCTGCAACAAGACCTCATGGCTCTTAAACTCTATTCCCCTGTTAATGAAAGCCAAAACACCATACGCATTCTTAACAATCCTGTGAACTTGGGTGGCAATTTTAAGGGATCTATGTACCAGCACACCAAGATCCCGCCGTTCCTTCACACTGCCAAGAATCCTGGCTTTAATCCTGTACTCAACTTTCAAGTTCGACCTGCCAAAATGCTTCACCTCGCATTTATACAATTTGAACTCCATCTACCACCTCTCAGCCCATCTCTGCAGCCTGTCAATGTCACGCTGCAACCTCTAACATTCCTCTATACTGTCAACGGCACCTCAAACCTTTGTGTCGTCTGCATACATGCTGACCCATCCTTCATTCCCCTCATCCAAGTCATTAATAATAATGACAAAGAGTAGAGACCCAAGAACAGAGCCCTGTGGAACACCACTCACCACTGACTTCCAGATAGAATACTTTCCTTCCATTACAACTCGTTGTCTTCTGTCGACCAGTCAATTCTGTATTCAGACAGCTAAATTTTCCTGTATCCCATTCCTCCTGACCTTCTGAACGAGCCTACCGTGGGGAACCTTATCAAGTGCCTTGCTGAAATCCATATACACCACATCCACCGCTCGACCCTCACCAACATGTCTCGTAACATCCTCAAAGAACTCAATAAATTTGTGAGGCATGACCTGCCCCTCACAAAGCCGTGCTGACTGCATTTAATCAAGCCATGCTCTTCCAGATGGTCATAAATCCTATCCCTCAGAATCCTTTCTAACACCTTGCAGACGACAGACGTAAGACTGACTGGTCTGTAATTGCCGGGGATTTCCCTATTTCCTTTCTTGAAGAAAGGAATTACATTTGCCTCCCTCCAGTCCTCAGGTACGACTCTGGTGGAGAGCGAGTATGCAAAGATCTTCACAAGCAGCGAAGGAATACATTTCTCACTGCCCAAAGCAGCCGAGGACAAATCTGGTCTGGCCCTGGCGACTTGTCAATCTTAATGTTTGTCAAAACTTTCAGCACATCAGCTTCCTCAATCTCTACCTGTTCCAGCATGCTTACCTGTTCCTCAATGGTTTCATTCACTACAAGGTCCTTTTCTTTAGTAAAGACAGACGCAAAAAACTCATTTCGGGCTTCTCCTACCTCCTCAGACTCAATACACAAGTTCCTTATGCTATCCCTGATCGGCCCTAATCTTTATTTGATCATTCTCTTATTCCACACTACGTGCTGGACAGATATCTAGTCCGGGTTCATAGATCAATGCATTGCTTGACCTGCATAGCTCCCGCTGCTGGACATAAAACTCGTCCTGGATTATAGATCACTGCACTGCTGTGGTCTGCACCGTTCCCCATATTGGACAGATATCTAGTCCGGGTTTACAGATGATTGCACTGCTGTGATCTGCCTAGCCACCACCGCCCTCCCCCGTGCTGGACAGATATCTAGTCCGGGTTTACAGGTCAATGCACTGCTTGACCTGCATAGCTCCCCGTGCTGGACAGGTATCTAGTCCGGGTTTATAGATCAATGCATTGCTGTGATCTGTATAGCCCCCCTGTGCTGGACAAATATCTAGTTTGGGTTTATCGATCAATGCACGGGTGTGAACTGCACTGTTTCCCATGCTGAATACTTGCTGGACGAACACAGCAAGCCAGGCAGCATCAGGAGGTGTAGACTTTAATATTTCGGGTGTAACCCTTCTACAGGACTCTTGCAAAATGGTTACACCCGAAACGTCGACGTCTCCACCTCCTGATGCTGCCTGGTTTGCTGTGTTCCTCCAGCCTCCTGCCTGTCTACTTTGGATTCCAGCATCTGCAATTTGTCCGTCTCTATCCCGGATTCCCAACTGGACAGATGTCTAGTCTGCGTTTGAAGATAAGTGCCGTAACATGATCTGTGCTGTGTTTCACTCTGGACAGATTGCTGGATTTTATTGACCAGTGCAATGGATGAATCTGGACAGAGTGCTGGGCTATACTGAGCAGTACACTGGCCTGTTCCACGCTGAACAGATATCTCCTCTGGGTTGATGGTGTCTGGGCTGGTTCTGTGAGGTGGATTGAGAATGTGGAATATCTAAACATTTCAGCTGATCTGGCAATGCCTTCAATTCCCATTCCTGTGACTGGACCCTCCGTCTCTCACCCAATTAATGTTACAGTGTGCCCAGGCACAGTACATCATGTTGGTGGGTGGGTAAGTGGTAAGGGGAATGGACAGGTCAAGGAGTTCCCCGGAACGTTCTGTCCCCAAAATTCTATAACTGCCATTCCCCGGAACGTTCTGTCCCTGACATTGTTTGTGAACGGCCGGACGTCAGTGAACTGAACAAATGATAAGATCCCGAGGGAAGAGATTCCATTCCAGGGAGAAGGAGACTCTGTTCCAAAGGCCCCTCAGGCAGTTAAAGGGGTGAATACGTTTTCCCTGCGTTTACATTTCTTCACGACACAGGATCGACCACAATTTAGACCAAAATACAGAAATTCCCAAACTCCATTTGTCTTCTGGAAACTGGAAGAGAATCCTTCAGGACGGCAACGTTTCCGCCCTCCGTATTAGGAATTGGGAAGGTGTGACCTGTGTCTGCTCTCGAGAGATTGAGTGTGTGGGAATGTTTTAGAAACCATCTGTCCTTATGGCTGTGTCTCTGTGTGTTTGGGGAGGGAGGGTTTCTTGTGGTTTATGTCACATTTGTGTCAGTAATTCTGACCTTCCCATTTGTTATTCCAGCTCCAATTATTTTAATAAATCCTTGAATACAGGGACACATTTGAAAAGTCCCCAATCAAACGGGTCCCTTTGCCTCCAGGCTGATGGATAATAGGTTGGTTTTCTTTCCTCACAGTTAACGTAGTGACCATCTACGTCCTGCTTTAGAAAGATTGTGGATTGTCTCCATGTGTCAGACGTTACCTGGGGGCCATGTCAGTGGTGGATCTCCTGGTCATTATCCTCGACCTGATACTGAGACACATTCCCATTGTTTATGATGAACAGTTTTATTTCCAGGAGTACTCCGCCCCCGTGTGTAATATCCACGCAGTCCTGCTTTATGCAGCCACTGACTGCTCTGTCTGGTTCACCGTCACTTTCACCTTTGATCGGTTTGTGGCCATTTGTTGCCAGAAGCTGAAAAGTAAATATTGCAGTGAGAAAACGGCGGCTGTGGTTCTGGGAGCAGTGACTGTGCTGAGCTGTTTAAAGAGCATTTTCTGGATTTCATTCTCACGGGTCGGGATTGGCTGATGAACCTCCCCTGGTTTTGTGCCGGAACAGACGCTGTTTCATTCTCCAGTGTCTGGGTCACAATTGTGTTCCTCCACCACATTCTAACCCCGTGTGTCCCATTTCTCCTGATTCTGCTGCTCAATGTTCTCACCGTCTGACACATTTTAGTGACCAGCAGAGCCCGCAGGAGACTCCGCGCTCACACCAATGGGGACGCTCAGTCTGACACAGAAATGAGAAACCGAAAAAAATCCATCATTTTATTGTTCGTTATCTCGACCAATTTCATCCTGTTATGGTCAACGTTCATGCTGTATTCTATATGGTACCGGATGTGTATGGGTCTGTGTATCTCGATTACTTCATGCAGGAATTGGGCTTCATGCTGCAGCTCCTCAGTTGCTGCACTAACACCGCGATTTATGCTGTGACCCAGACAAATTTCAGGCAGCAGCTGAAGAATGTGCTGAAATATCTCTTCACCCAAATACATCCATCCATCAAATTCCCTCATTAATCAATCCATCCGGGATTTTCTCATTTCAGTTCAGTGTTTCAGCGATGGAGCAGCCTGTCGCTATGTTAACAGACTGAGGGTAGCGCTGGTTTGTCCATTCTTATCCCAAGGTGGGGTGGGGGGCGGGGTGTTACAGGGAAATTTTTTAATGTTTCTCACAACTCAGGAGCTGATGTGAAAAGGCACCATCCCACTGACTGTATCCATCATTTCCATTTGTAAACAATGCAAATGTTGATTAAAGCGTGCCGAGCAGCAGAGTGAACGATATTGTCGTGTGTCTTTGTGTTGGAGAAGCTGTGCTGGAGAGAGACAGACTCAGCCCCAAGTCCTGGTCATCAGAGAACGGGAGTGCACCGTGCCCTGAGCTCAGGAGCTGGGTTTAATCCCCTCTGTCGTCCCCATTCCAACCTGGCCTCCCCATTTCCTCTCCCCCACTCTTTCTCCACAATTCTTTCCCTCACTCTGTTCTACCTTCTCTCCTTTCCACTCTCCCTCGTCCCCCCTCCCGAACACAAGCCTCCAAATCCGATTTCTCCACCAGCCTCCACACTTCCTTCTCTCCCTCCCCCTCACTCTCTCTCTCCTGCTGTCTCTGTCTCCCTCCCGCAATTCCCTCTCTATTCCATTTTCCTTTCCTCCCACCTCGGACATCTCTCTATCCTCTCACACCACCGCCCACCACCAATCTCTCCCCACCCCCCACCCACTTCAAGTCCCTGGGTCAGAGGGAGAGGGAAGGACCAGGGAGACAGAGACTGTCAATGAGAGAGGGAGGGACAGGAGCAAGAGAGATTCAGTCAGAGAGAAAATGAGGGAGGTGGAGAGAGAGAGAGAGTGATACCGATGGAGAGAGCACGAGAGTGAGAGAAGGTGGAGAGAGAGAAGGTGCGGGGGGACAAGGGAGAGGGAGGGAGGGGAGAGAGAGAGAGAGAAGGAGATAATGAGAGACAGAGGCGAGAGAGAGAGAGTGAGGCTGAGTGAGGAGCGAAGGTAGGCCAAAGAGAGAGGCGAGAGAGAAAGCGGACAAGTCTAAAAGAGAGCGAGGGACAAGGAGAGAGAAAGGTGACGAGAGACATGGGGAGGCGAGAGAGAGAGAAGAGGAGAGATGGAAGAGAAAGAGAGAGAGACGGGGTGAGAGAGTGAGGGGGCAAGAGAGAGACGGGGTGAGAGATAGAGGGAGGGGCAAAAAAGAGTGGGATGGCAAGAGAGAGATAGAGGAGGCTAAAAAGAGAGAGATATGGAGAGAGAGGGAGAGAAGCCAAGAGAGCGAGGGATGCGCGAGAGAGAGAGGGACATGAAAGAGATAGATGAAAGAGAGAGAGGGGGGGATGAAAGAGACAGAGAGAGATGAAAGAGAGAGCGAGAGCTGAAAGAGAGAGCGAGAGAGATGAAAGAGAGAGAGATGAAAGAGACAGCGAGTGATGAAAGATAGAGCGAGAGATGGAAGAGGGAGCGAGAGAGGTGAAGGAGAGAGAGATGAAAGAGAGAGAGAGGGTGAGTGCGAGGGGCGGGAGAAAGAGAAGGCGACAGTGAGAGTGCAGGGGCAAGACAGGGCGAGACAGAAAGAGAGAGAGAGACAGAGACAGAGTGAGAGGGAGGGAGAAAAGAAACGAGAGAGAGAACAAGGGATCAGAAGAGAGTTCGAATGAGCAAGATAGAAATAGAGATATAGGTAGAGAGGAGCGCGCGCATGTGTGAAAGAGTAAGGGACAGGGAGAGAGAGACAGGGTGAGTGAGAGAGAGATACATGGAGAGATGGTGAGAGAGGAAAGAGAGAGGAAGGGTGAGAAGGAGTGAAGGGTGCATGAGAGGGTTGTCGAGAGAGAGAGGGGATGAGGGGTGGCGGAAGAGAGAGATGATGAGAGCGAGGGGCGAGGTGGGGGCGAGAGAGAGTGGGCGAGAGGGAGCGAAGGAGGGCGAGAGAGGAGGGCGATGGGGCAAGGTGGGAGAGAGGGGGTGCGATAAAGTGAGGGCGAGAAGGGCATTTGAGAGAGGGTGGGCGAGAGAGGGGGGCGAGAGAGGGCGGGTGGGGGGGCTAGAGAGGGCGTCGAGAGAGGGGCAGGCGAGAGAGGTGCGGCCGAGGGAGGAGGGGCGAGAGGGGGCGACGAGAGAGGGCGGGTGGGGGGCGAGAGAGGGGCGACAGAGGGGCTGGCGCAAGAGGGGCGGGCAGGAGAGGGGCAGGCGAGAGAGGGTGCGAGAGAGAGTTGGGCGAGAGTGGGGACGAGGGGGGCGTGAAGGGGGTTGAAAGAGGGGGTGAGGGGGCGAGGGGGGCGAAAGAGAGGGAAGGCGAGAGAGAGGCAGGCGATAGAGGGGTGGGCGAGAGAGGGGAGTGAGGGGGCGAGAGAGTGGGGGTGCGAGAGAGGAGTGCGAGAGAGGGGGGTGTGGGGGGCGAGAAGGGGAAGTAAGGGGTTGCGAGGGGCGTGAGAGAGAGGGGCGCAAGAGATGGGCGGGCGAGAGATGGAGGGCGATAGAGGGGAGCGAGGGGGTCGGGGGGGCGAGAGAGAGGGAGTGAGGGGGTCGAGGGGGTTGGCGAGAGAGAGGGGGCGAGAGAGAGGAGGGCGAGAGAGGGGTGGGCGAGAGAGGCGGGCAAGAGGGATGTGTGCGAGACAGAGCGGATGATAGAGGAGGATGGGGGGGGAGAGAGGTGGCGAGAGATGTGGGGCGAGATAGAGGGGGCGAGAGAGAAGGGGACAAGTGAGAGTGAGGAGGGTGAGAGAGAGAGGGTGGCGAGCGAGAGAGAGGGAGGAAAGCGAGAGACAGGGATGAAAGGGGGCAAGAGAGAGAGGGAAGGCACGAGAAAGAGAGAAGGGGCACGAGCGAGAGAGGGGAGAGCGAGAGAGAGAGAGGGGGCGAGAGAGAGGGGGGTGCGAGAGATAGGGGTGGCGCGACGGAGAGTGGGTGCGAAGGAGAGGGTGTGCGAGAGAGAGGGGAGAGAGAGGGGCGAGTGAGAGGTGGGCGGGGCGAGCGAGAGAGAGGGTGGCGAGACAGGGGGCGACAGAAGGGAGGGCGCAAGAGAGGTGTGCGCACGAGAGAGAGGGGGACAAGAGAGAGGGGTCGAGAGAGAGAGGGGGAGAGAGAGCGGCGAGAGGGGGGCTGGAGAGAGAGGGGTGGGGCAAGGGAGAGAGAGGGCAACAGGAAGAGGGTGAGCGAGAGAGTGTGGGGCGAGGGAGAGAGAGGGGGCGAGCGAGAGAGGGGGAGGAGGGCGGTGGGTGCGAGAGAGGGGGAGTGACGGAGGACGAGGGGGTTGGCGAGGGGGGGCGAGAGAGGGATGCAAAAGAGACGGGACGATAGAGGGGAGTGTGAGGTGGGCGAAAGGGGGCAAGAGAGGTGGGGCGAGAGAGAGGGAGCGAGAGAGAAGGAGGCACGTGAGAGGGGGGGGCGAAAGAGAGAGGGTGGCGAGCGAGAGAGAGGGAGGCAAGCGAGAGAGGGGGACGAGAGGGGGCAAGAGAGAGGGAAGGCAGCGAAAGAGAGAGGTGGCGCGAGAGAGAGGGTGCGAAGGAGAGGTTGTGCGAAAGAGAGGGGTGAGACCGAGGGGGGCGAGTGAGAGACAGGGTGGCGAGAGAGGGGGGCGAGTGGGGGCGGGAGATAGAGAGGGGCGAGCGAGAGAGAGGGGCTGAGCGAGAGAGAGAGGGCAAGAGAGAGAGGGTGCGAGGGTGGTCGAGAGAGGGGGGACAGAGGGGGAGGGTGCAAGAGAGGGGTTGTAAGAGAGAGGGGGGCACGAGAGAGAGCGGAGCGAGAGACAAGAGGCGAGAGAGGAGGGACGAGAGAGTTGGGGGCGAGAGAGAGGGGGCGAGAGAGAGTGGTGGCAAGAGAGAGAGGGGACGAGAAAGAGAGGGGGCGAGAGAGACGGGGTGGCGAGAAAGAGGGAGGCGAGAGACAGAGGGGCAAGAGAGAGAGAGAGAGGGGACGAAAGAGAGAGGGGGCGAGACAGAGGGGGCAAGAGAGAGTGGGGGGACAAGAGAGAGGAGGGACGAGAGAGTGGAGGGACGAGAGAGGGGATGAGAGAGAGAAGGCGAGAGAGAGGGCGGGAGAGAGAGGGGTGCGAGAGAGAGTGGGGCGAGAGAGAGAGGGGGCGAGAGAAAGAAGGGGGTGCGAGAGAGAGAGGGAGCGAGAGAGACAGGGGGCGAGTGAAACAGTGGGGCGTGCGAGAGAGGGGGCGTGAGGGAGAAAGAGGGCGCGAGGCCGACCGAAAGCGCGAGGGAGGGGTCGGTGAGAGAAAGGGGTGGCGAGAAAGGGGCAAAAGACAGGGTGGATAGAGAGTGAGGAGGCGCGAGAGAAGGGGAGGCGAGAGAGAGGGGTCGAGAGAGAGAGGGGGATGTGAGAGAGATAGATCGAGAGAGAGAGGGGTGATAGAGAGAGGATGGGCGCAAGGGAGAGAGAGGGTGCGAGGGAGAGAGAGGGCTAGAGGGATGGGGGCGCGAGAGAGAACTGGGTGGCGATAAAGTGGCGAGAGAGAGGGTGGGGAGAGAGCGGGGGGGCGACAGAGAAGGGGGTGAGAGAGAGGGGGTGAGAGAGAGGGTGGGCGCGAGAGAGAGCGTGGGCGCAAGATAGAGAGGGGTCAAGAGAGGGAGCGGGGTGAGAGAGGGGTTGTGCTTTTGGGAGAGAGAGGCCAAGAGGGAGAGAGAGGGTGAGATGGAGAGGGGGCATGAGAGAGAAAGGGGTGGCGAGAAAGGGGCGAGAGTGTGGGAAGAGAGTGAGGGGGTCGAGAGAGTGTTGCGAGAGAGAGGGGGTGAGAGAGGGGGGCGAGCGAGAGAGAGTGTGGCGAGCCTGAGAGTGGGGTTACGGGGGGGAGAGGGGGGGCACCAGCAGGAGAGGGGGAGCGAAAGAGAGAGAGTGGGGTCGAGAGAGATGAAGGGTGCGAGGGAGAGGGCGCGCGAGAGAGAGGGGGTAGAGAGAGGGAGAGAGTGTGAGCGAGTGAGAAGGGGAGAGCGAGAGAGAGGGGGTGAGTGAGGGGTGGGCGAGAGAGAGAAGGGGTCGACAGAGAGGGTGGTGCAAGAGAGAGGGCATGAGAGAGATAGGGGGATGTGAGAGAGAGAGATGGCTCGAGAGAGGGAGTGGGGCGAGAGAGAGGAGGTGCGCAAGGGAGAGAGAGGGCACGAGGGAGAGAGAGGTTGCGAGGGAAGGGGCGCGAGAGAGAAAGAGGTGGCGGGAAAGGGGCGAGAGTGTGGCGAGAGAGCGAGACGGGCCGAGAGAGAGGGGGTGCGTGAGAGAGGGGGCAAATGAGGGGGTTGCCAGAGAGAGGGGCATGAGAGAGAGAGACAGAGCAAGAGAGGGGGCGAACGAGAGAGAGTGTGGCGAGTGAGAGTTGGGTTGCGAGGGGGCGAGGGGGTGGCACAAGCAGGAGGGGGAGCAAGAGAGAGAGTGGGGTGCGAGAGAGATGGAGGGTGTGAGGGAGAGGGGGCGTGAGAGAGAGGGGCAAGAGAGGGAGAGGGGTGCTAGCGAGTGAGAGGGAGAGAGCGAGAGAGAGGGAGTGAGAGAACGACAGGCGAGAGAGAGGGGGCTCGAGAAAGAGAGGGAGTGTGAGAAAAAGGGGTCGAGAGAGGGGGCGAGAGAGTGGGCGGGCTGAGAAAGAGTGGGCGAGGCAGAGAGGGGACGTGAGGGAAAGTGCTGCGCTCCCTCAGTTTTTACTCTCTAACACTGCAACACTCCCTTAGTAATGATCCACTGACATTGTGGACCTGACTCAGGACTAATCCTATGACAGTGCAGCACTCCATCAGTACTGACCCTGTGACAGTGCAGCAATCCCTCAGTACTGATTCTCTGACAGTGCAGCACTCCCTCGGTCCTACACACCTGACAGTGCAGCAATCCCTCAGTAATGATCCTCTGACATTGTGGACCTGACTCAGGACTAATCCTATGACAGTGCAGCACTCCATCAGAACTGACCCTTTGACAGTGCAGCAATCCCTCAGTACTGACTCTCTGACAATGCAGCACACCCTCAGTACCGACCCTATAACAGTGCGTCACTCCCTCAGTACTGACCCTCTGACAGTGCAGCATTCCCTCAGTACTGACTTTCTGACAGTGCGATATTCCCTCAGTACTGATCCTCTGACAGTGCAGCGCTCCCTCAGTAATGACCATCTGATAGTGCAGCACTCTATCAGTACTGACACTGTGACAGTGCAGCATTCCCTCAGCACTGACCCTCTCACAGTGCAGCACTCTGTCAGTACTGACACTCTGACATTTCAGCGCTTCCTCCGTCCCGACCTTCTGACAATGCTGCATTCCCTCCGTACTGACTCTCTGGCAAAGCAGCAGGTCCTCAGTACTGACTGTCCGACAGTGCGGTGATCTCTCAGTAATGATCCTCTGACAGTGTGATCCTGACTCAGGACTAAATCTCTGACAGTGCAGCACTCCATCAGTACTGACCCTCTGAGAGTGTAGCACTCCATCAGTACTGACACTTTTAGACAGTGCAGCACTCCCTCGCACTCGCTCAGTAATGACCCTCTGACAGTTTGGCATTCCCTGAGGACTGAACCTCTGACAGTGCGACACTCCCTCAATACTGAAATCTGACGTTACTGATGCTCCAACAGTGCAGTTTTTCCTCAGCACTGACCCTCCGATGGTATGGCACTTCCTCAATGCTGACCATCTGATAGGGTAGCATTCAGTCGGGACTGACGCTCCGACAATGCAGCACTCCCTCAGTACTGACCCCCTGACAGTGCTGCGCTCCGTCAGTACTCTCTCACAGTGTAACACTCACTCAGTACTGATCCTCTGACAGTGTGGCACTCCCTCATAATGACACTCTTCCAGTGCAGCACTCCCTCAGCACGGACCATCTGACATTGCAGCAATCCCTCGTTACTGATTCTCTGACAGTGCAGCACTCCCTCAGTACTGAACATCTCGCAGTGCAGCACTCTGTCAATACTGACACTATGACATTTCAGCGCTTCCTCCGTCCCGACTTTCTGACAATGCTGTACTCCCTCCATACTGACTTTCTGGCAATGCAGCAGGTCCTCAGTACTGACTGTCCGACAGTGCGGTGATCTCTCAGTAATGATCCTCTGACAGTGTGAACCTGACTCAGGACTAAACCTATGACAGTGCAGCATTCCATCAGTACTGACCCTCTGACGGTACAGCACTCCCTCCATTCTGACACTGTGGCAGTGCGGCACTCCCCTGTTTCTGCTCCCCTGACAGTGCAGCGATCGCTTTGGATGACCCTCCGACAGTGCAACACTCCCTCAGCACTGATTCTTTGACACTGTAGCACTCCTTCAGATCTGTGCCTCTGACGCCACAGTGTTCCTTCACTACTGACACTCTTACTCTGCAGCACTCCCTCAGCACTGACCCTCTGACAGTGCAGAGCTCCCTCAGTACTAACCCTCTGGCGTGCAGCACTCCCTCAGTACTGGCCCTCTGGAAGTGCAGCTCTCCCTCACTATTGACCCTCTGACAGTGCAGCGCTCCCTGAGTACTAACCTTCTGACAGTGTAGTAATCCCTCAGTACTTACCCTCTGACAGTGTGACACTTCCTCGCACTCGCTCAGTCGTAACCCTCTGAGAGTTTGTCATTCCCTGAGGACTGAACCTCTGACAGTGCGACACGCCCTCAGTACTGAAATCTGACAGTACTGCTGCTCCAACAGTGCAGCTTTTCCTCAGCAGTGACCCTCCGACGGTGTGACTCTTCCTCATTACTGACGCTCCGACAACGCAGTACTCCCGTGGTACTCACCCTCTGACAGTGCAGCACTCCTTAAGTTCTGAAGTCTTTCTGACCTTCTGAAAGTGCAGCACACCCTCAGTATTGACCCACTGACAGTGCAGCATTCCCTCAGTACTCTTTCACAGTGTAACATTCCCTCAGTACTGATCATCTGACAGTGCGGCACTTCCTCAGTAATGACCCTCTGACACGGCAGAACTCCCTCAGTACAGAGCCTCTGGCAGTGTAGCCATCCCTCACTCCTGAATCTCTGACAGTGCAGCACTTCCTCAGTACTGACACTCTGACAGTGGAGCACTCCCACAGAACTATCGCACAGTGTAGCACTCCCTCAGTATTGACCCTCTGACAGTGCGGCACTCCCTCAGTACTAACCCTCTGACAGTGCAGCACTCCCTCTGTACTGATCCCCTGACAGTGCAGCACCGACCCTCTGACAGTGCAGCACTCCCTCAGTGCTGACCCGCTGACAGTGCCGCGCTCCCTTAGTGTTGACCGTCTTTCTTCTATTTCTTAGTAGCTTGTGGAAATTTGGAGACATAGGCTTTACCGATTCTGAGGAAGCATGAGAGAGACACACAAACCAAACCCCGTCTGAAACTCTCTGCAATAGTCTATTCAGAGGCACAGAGTAAAGAGATGTACAACAGGGAAACACACCCTCCTGTCCAACTCGTCCATACCAACCATATATTGTCATCTCATTTCATCCCATTTGCTAGCACTTGACTGCTCTCCTTCTCAACTCTTCTTATTCACATACTCATCCTGATGCCTTTTAAATGTCACAATTGTACCAGCCCCATCACTTTCTTCAGCAGCTACCTGCATGCCCTTGAATAAGTGCTCAAATATTCATACTGTCGATGCAAATTCTAATAAACACCAACCTACGAAATGCTATCATTGTCATTTTCAACCCACCCTTTCATTCTCCATTATGCTGATTTCAACAGAGATAAAGAAGCAGTCTTAGTGAGCATCCAGCGTGTCCCTGTTATTAAACACATTTTCAAATTTGGCTTGCATGTGATTGCCATACCCTCTAATAGTTGCCTGGAAGGTGGGGGTGAGCTGTACTCTCCTTCCCCAGTCCTTGGGTGTCCCACAGTGATGTTAGGGAGGGAACTCCAGGATTTTGAGCTGAACCATGCAAAGAGCTCTCTTGCTGGGGTAACCTTTTAAATTTAGGAAGTTATTATAGACCAGAAGGACCGGGGAGTTGATGTCTTGTCAGAGAGAGAGGACTAGTGGGTCATACACCGCAGGTGAGGATCGAGGTTGAGAAGCTGGGGCCTCCATTGTAATTTCAGACATGATAGAGATTGGGCCAACAATGTTGGCATCACGAACCTGTTAGCTGTGGTAACTGACCCCCCTTTATAGCAGAAGAATTCAAACACTTTAATAGAGCAAGCTTGAGAATTCAACACTAAAATCAACTTGTACGGACGCGCTGGAGACCTGAAACATCAATACAGAGATTGCTGAAGAAGCTAAGCATGTCCAGCAGCTTCTCTGATGGGAGAGGGAGAAAGAGACAGAAAGAGAGTTCACCTTTCAATCCAGTGATTTCTGCGGGAAAGTTCCTTCAGAACAGACCGTTTTGAGGAAGGGTCACTTGAAATGCGAATTGTTCCTCTCTCTGTTCACCGTTGCTGCCTGATCTGCTGAATTTCCCCAGCCATCTGTTTGGTTGAGAATTTGATCTGACCTGGTTCAAGCGTCACTGAATAATTCAGTCTGTGTTCAATGCCCTGATTCTGGATTAGTGGTGCTGGAAGAGCACAGCAGTTTAGGCAGCATCCGAGGAGCAGTAAAATCGACGTTTCGGGCAAAAGCCCTTCATCAGGATTCAGTCTGAACTGCTATGCTCTTCCAGCACCACTAATCCAGAATCTGGTTTCCAGCATCTGCAGTCATTGTTTTTACCCAGTTCAAAACTGGGTAAAAACAATGAGGCTGCTTCTGTTGAAAGTTGACAAACAAGTTTAAGGCTTTAGGAGAAAGTGAGGACTGCAGATGCTGGATATCAGAGCTGAAAAATGTGTTGCTGGAAAAGCGCAGCAGGTCAGGCAGCATCCAAGGAGCAGGGGAATCGACGTTTCGGCTATATTTAGGAATCATTCCTGAAGAAGGGCTTATGCCCGAAACGTCCATTCCCCTGCTCCTTGGATGCTGCCTGACCTGCTGCGCTTCTCCAGCAACGTATTTTTCAGGTTTAAGGCTTTGTGAGGTATTGTATTCGGAGGGCGGGGTACATGGGAAAACAGATAAAGATTTACAGGCACTTCGCAAAGATCCTTATCAATTTAACTTCAATAACTACGTTTGTACAGAAACATGTTTTTATTAATAAAGTCTTTTTTGATTTACATTAGATTTCCTACAGTGTGGATACAGGCCCTTCGCCCCAACCAGTCCACACCGACCCTCCGAAGAGTGACCCACCCAGACCCCTTTCCCTCTGAATGATGCACCTAAAACAAGGCAATTTAGCATGGCCATTTCACCTAACCTGCACACCTATGGATTGTGGGAGAAAACCAGAGCACTCCGAGGAAACTCACGCAGACACGGGGATAATGTGCAAACTCCACACAGACAGTCACCCGAGACTGGAATCAAACCTGGGACGCTCTTGCTGTGAGGCACCATGAGCCACTATGCCACCCATAGAAAGTGATATAAATATATTTAGAGTGGAATCCAGCATCTTGAGCTTGTGGACACAATGCCCTTGTCCCTAATCTTTATTAAATAAACGTTAGACCAGTTAGATACCCCCCGAGAATAAAAATCAAACGGTCATCAACGGGGAGGAGATGGTGGAATTGTCACGGGGGCTCAGTGTTGCCTCACGCCACCCGGGTTCGATTCCAGCCTCGGGCGACTGTCCGTGTGGAGTTTGCACAATATCACCATGTCTGCCTCCGGGTGCTCAAGTTCCCTCGCACTGTCCAAAAATGTGCGGGCTAGGTGGATTAGCCAGAGGAAATGAAGGGATCCAGGTATATAGTGGGGGAATGGGATGTTCTGCCGAGGGTCAGTGTGATCCTGATGTGCCAAATGGCCTGCTTCCACATCTTAGGGATCCTGTGATCAATTCAGAGACCCAAATAATGTTCAGGGCCCTGGGCTCCAATCTTGGGGCGGGGGTGGGGGTGGGGTGGGGGGGGGGGGGGTGAGGCGGGTGGTGGCTGTGGGCCATCACAGTGAAAACAGGTTTGTGGATGAACACGGTATAAGGGGGCAACAGGTTTCCTTTCGGAGGTGTTGAGGGCATGAATGTTTTGTCGAGGTTCTTTGGGGATAAACATACTGAGGAGGTGCTTTCTGAAGTACTGTGAGAACACGTTCTGGCGGTACAGGGTGCAGAAGGTGGAATGGTACAGACACACTTGCATAATCATTTCCTCGTGGCCCTAAGGCACGCTGGTGTGGTAATCTAAGATGGAAGCCACTCCACATTTTAGCAGATTAGCTCAACACTCAGTGAAAACTAACACAAACACATGCCTTAAATATGGAGTGTAGGAAAACTGTTATGAATCTATCATTACTTGTTGCCTGGACACGCTTTAGAAAAGCAGGCACCCAAGCAGACCAATTCTGTCGATGCAAGAGGTGCTGCACAGGAAGATCCAAGAAGTCATTTGCAGTTGATGTCTGTCCCTCTGGAACAGTCATCATCCGAGATCAGGTTTCAGTCCTGGGTGAAATCATCTCTCCATCAAAACCTCAACCATCCCTATACAGGAGTGTATGTGTGTGTAAAGTTATATTATGTACCCAAGAAGATAAATTCCTGCTACTGTTTCAGGTTGATTGGTCCTTGATTTTCAAAAAAATTGGCAAAGACCCAAATGTGAAAGTTTTTAAAAGCTGCAAAACTCACTTAACTGTTGTAAAGTGAATGCTGTAAAGCTAACAAAAGAAATTGGGATGGAAGGAACAAGCAACATTAGGTTGAGTAGAGATAGTGCCATTCAGCTGCAGAGATATTGTTGGAATGTCTATTCAGGATTAACTAAGTCATCTCAAGAGAGGAGAAAACAATTCCAGGTAGATCAAAAACACCTTGGAGATAGTTTCTCAACCAACCTGTTCAGTGATAGTACGATATTCCTTGGATAAGGTGGGACTCGAATCTATATCGCCTAGCTCAGAGGTAAAGACGCTACCACTGCCCCTTTCTACCTTCCCCAAGCTGTACAAGAGACCAACACTTGGCCGCAGACATCAATTAAAAACAGCCAACGTGACAAGGTCTTCAACAAGGAAGGAGGGAGAAACCAGGAATATACAGGCCAATCAGTCTGACAGTGGGGAAACTGTTGGAATGAATACTTAGAGACAGAATGAATCTGCACCTGGAGCAGGCAGGGGTTAATCAAGAACAGTAGGTGTGGTTTTATTAAAGAAAGGTCATATCTGACCAACCTGATTGAATTTATCAAAGAGGTGACCAGATGTGTAGGTGACAGCAATGCATTTGGTGTAGTCTACTTAGAATTCAGTGGGGCTTTTGATAAAGTCCTGCATGGGACACTGATGGCAAAGATACGAGCCCATGGGTTCCAAGTAAATTTGGCAAATTGGATCCACAATGGGCTGAGTGGCAGGAAGCAGAGGGTGATGGTTGAGATGTGCTTCTGTAACTGGAAGCTTGTGTCCAGTGGGATCTTGCAGAGGCCAGTATTGGGTTCTCGCAGTTTCTAGGTTTATACAAATAACTTTCACTTCAAAGTAGAAGGATTGATATGAAAACCAGTGTGATCGCAAACAGTGAGGAAGATAGGCTTAGATCATAGGAGGACAAACATGGTAAGGGAATACATGATGAACAATAGGGCCCTGGGAATCACTGAAGCTCAGAGGGACCTTGATGTGCCTGTCCACCAGTCACTTAAGCACCAGGACAGGTGATAAGCTCGCTCTTACCTGTTAAGCACAGTGTTTGAGCTGGGACGTTATGTCGGAACTATCTAAAACATTCGCTAGAGGACAGTTAGCTTGTTGTCTTCATTTCTGGAATCCACATTTAAGGAGGGATATGTTAGCACTCGAGACTTGGAAGGACGTTGTCTGAGCTGGAGAGTTTCAGTTATAAAGAGAGACTGGAAATATTGGGTCATTTTCCTTAGGCCAGAGAGATTGCGAGAGGCTCGCAGGTCGATAGGATAATGAAGAAGGCATTTGATGTGCTTTCCCTTATTGGTCAGAGCATTGAGTAAAGGAGTTTGGAGGTGATGTTGTGACTGTGCAGGACATTGGTTAGGCCACCTTTGATGTATTGTGTGCAATTCTGCTCTGATTACTGTAGAAAGGATGTTGTGAAATTTGAAAGGGTTCAGAAAAGATTTACAAGGTTGTTTCCAGGGTTGGAGGGTTTGCACGACAGGGAGAGGCTGAATCGGCTGGAACTGTTTTCCGGGGAGTGTCGGAGGTTTATAAAATCATGGAGGCATGGATAGGGTAAATAGACAAGGTCTTTTCCCTGGGGTGGGGGAGTCCAGAACGAGAGAGCATAGGTTTACGGTGAGAGGGGAAAGATATACAAGGGTCCGAAGGGGCAACATTTTCATGCAACAGGCGGTGCGTGTATGCAAGAGGAAGTGGAGGCCAGTACGAGGCTAGTAACATATAAAAGGCATCGGGAGGAGTAGAAGAAAACTCCACAACGACCTGATGAAGGAGCAGCGTTCCGAAAGCTAGTGGCTCCAAATAAACCTGTTGGACAATAAACTGGTGTTGTGTGATTTTTTTTAAACTTAAATTGGAAGAGACTAGAGGGCCAAGTGTTGGTAAATGGGACTAGGTTACTTTCGTATATCTGGTAGGCATGGACGAGTTGGCTGAATGATCTGTTTCTGTGTTGTACATCTGTATGACTCTATGGCACCATTGGGATGTATAAAATAAGGAGAGGTGTTGATTGCGTCGACAGGAGGGATCAATTAAGACAGATGTTGTAAAGATTGGAAGGCAGTGCAGATATTTAAGATAAGGGGCAGGAGGCTTAAGGGGAATGTGAGTCATTACGACATACAGCATGGAAACAGAACTTTTGGTTCCCCCGAAGTCCAAGCTAACCATAATCCCAAACGAAACGAAACTGCTCCTGGTCCCTATCCCTCCAATTCATTCCTGTGTGTCTGAATATCTTTTTAACATTGGAACTGTACCCACATCCATTAATTCCTCTGAAAGGTCATTCCACACACGAACCACTCTCTGTGTCGAAAAGGTTGACCCTCATTTCCCTTAAAAATCTTTCTGCTCTCACTTTAAAAATATGTCCCCGAGTCCTGAAGTCTGGCGGGAATAAGTTCCCTCTTCCAAATTCCCTTACTATCTACCTAATGAACACCTCTCATTATTTTATACATCTCAACCCTGCCATCGGGTCATAGAGAAGTAGAGCACAGAAACAGATCCTTCGGCCCAACACGTCCATGTTGTCCAGATGTTGTAAATTACCTTAGTCCCATTTACCAGTACTTGGTCTATTACCCTCTCATCCGTTCTTCTTCATATAACAAGCCCTTAAGTCTATCATCCGAGGGAAGAGACATCTGACATTCACCTTATATGTAGAACATAGAACATTACAGCGCAGTACAGGCCCTTCGGCCGTCGATGTTGCGCCGCCCTGTCATACTAATCTGAAGCCAATCTAACCTTCTCTATTCCATGTACGTCCATATGCCTGTCCAATGACGACTTAAATGCACTTAAACTTGGCGAGTCTACTACCGTTGCAGCCATTATTCCTGTATTCCATGATGATTTGAAGATCAATGCCAAAGGCTCGGCAATCTCTTCCCTTGCTTCCCAGAGGATCCTAGGATAGCTCCCATCCGGCCCAGGGGACTTGTCTATTTTCACACTCTGCAGTATTTCTAATGCCTCTTCCTTGTGAACTCAATCTCTTCTAGTCCAGATGCAAGTACCTCTGTATCTTCCTCGCCAACATTGTCATTGTCTATAGTGAACACTGTCGAAAAATATTTACTTAGTGCTTCCCCTATCTCCTCCAACTCCACACATAACTTCCAATCAATTATCATTGATTGCCCCTAATTTAACTCTCGTCATTCTTTTATTCCTGACATACCTATGGAAAGCCTTAGGGTTGACCCTGATCCTATCTGCCAACAACATCTTTTGTCTCCTCCTGAGTCTTCCGGGCTCTCTTTTTAGATCTTTCCTGACTTCCTTGTAACCCTCAAGCGCCCTAACTGAGTTTTCAAATTTTGTCCTAACATATGCCTTCTTCTTCTTCTTGACCAGGGATTCCACTTCCTTCGTAAACCATGGCTCATGCGTTCTATATCTTCCTCCCTGCCTGACAGGTGCATACTTATCTAGGACGCACAGGAGCTTTTCCTTGAATAAGCTGCACATTCGTAATGTGCCCATCCCCTTCAGTTTCCTTCCCCATTCTACGTTTCCTAAAACCTTCCTAATTGTATCATAATTTTTCTTCCCCCAGCTGTAACTCTTGCTCGGTAGATTACACCTATCCCTTTCCATTACTAAAGTAAACCTGACAGAATTGTGATCGCTGTCGCCAAAGTGCTCACCTACTTCCAAATTTAACACCTGGCCAGACTCGTTACCCAGTTCGAAATCTAAAGTGATTTCGCCCTTTGTAGGCCTGTCTACATACTGTGTCAGGAAGCTCTCCTGCACACACTGGACAAAAACTGATCCATCTATAGTACTCGTACTGTAGTGATCACAGTCAATATTTGGATAGTTGAAGTCCCCCATGACAACAACCCTGCCTCTCTCACTCCTATAGAGAATCATCTTTGCAATCCTTTCCTCAACATCTCTGGGGCTATTCGGTGGACTATAAAAAACTCCCAGCATGGTGACCTCCATTTTCCTGTTTCTAACCTCAGTTCAGTTAAAGAGCCCCAAACACCCTTTCTAGAACTGTAATATTGTCCCTGATCAACAATGCCACACCTCCCCCTCTTTTACCATCTTCTCTGTTCTTACTGAAACATCTGAATCCCGGAACCTGCACCCTGCTCTATCCACGTCTCTGTAATGGTCACAACATTGAAGTCCCAGGTACCAACCCACGCGACCAGTTCACCCACTGTATTTCGGATGCTCCTCACGTTGAATTACACACACTTCAATCCAAGTTCTCGCTTGCCAGTGTCAGATACTTGATTTTGGAACTCCCTACTCTCATCTTCTTCTGTACCTGTCCTACAATTTTGGTTCCATCCCCCTGCTGTATTAGTTTAAATCCACCTTAATAGCTTTAGCGAATTTCCCACCCAGGATATTGATACCCCTCTGGTTTAGATGAAGACCATCCTGCTTTTAGAGGTCCCACCTACCTGAGAAAGAGCTCAAATTATCTAAAAACCCGAAACCCTCCCTCCTGCACTATCCCTGTAGCCACGTGTTCAACTTCTTTCCCTCCCTATTCCTCACATCACTAGCACGTGGCACGGGCAGCAAACCAAAGAAAACAACTCTGTTTGTCCTAGCTCTAAGCTTCCATCCAACTCCCTGAATTTCTGTCTCAAGTTCCCATCTCTCTTTTGACCTCTGTCGTTGGTGCCAATGTGGACCACGACTTGGGGCTGCTCTCGCTCCCCCGAAGGATCCCAAAAACACAATCAGAGACATCACGGACCCTGGCACCCAGAGGCAACACACCAACCGTGAGTCTCTCTCGTCCCCACAGAACCTCCTATCTCTCCCCCTAAGTATCGAGTCCCCAATGACTACTGCTCTGCTCCTCTTATCCTTTCTCTTTTGAGCAGCAGGAGCAGACTCTGTGCCAGATCCCTCAACCCCACTGCTTTCCCCGGTAAGTCATCCCCCCAACAGTATCCAAAACGGTATACTTATTGTTGAGGAGAATGGTCACAGGGGATCCCTGCGCTGCCTGCCAGTTCATTTGTGTCCCCTGTCACCCATCTGTCTTTTTCTTTTATCTGGGGAATGATTACCTCTCTATAAGTCCTGTCAATAACCCCCTCTGCCTCCCGAATGATTTGAAGTTAACATCCACCTCCAGCTCCAGTTCCCTAACGCGTTGTTCGAGGAGCTGGTGTTTGGTGCATTTCCCACTAATGTTCCTTATTATATTATAAACCTCTGTAAGGTCACCCTTCGAGCTCCTTTCCATATAATTCAAGCCATCCAGCCTTGGCAACATCCTTGTAAATATTTTCTGAACAGTTTAAAAATACCCCTCCTATTACAGGGAGACCAGAATTGGACACAGCATTCTGGAAGAGACCTGTACAACCGCACCATGATGGCCTAACTCCTGTACCCATAGGTCTGTGTAATGAAGGATAAAGGCTTTCACGGAGATGGTGGTGAAAAACTGAATTCACTGCCGGAAGTGAATTGCAGGCAGAAGTTCTCAACTATTAAAGAAGTATTCAGATGTGCGCTTGCAATGCCAAGACATAAAAGGTGATGGGTCTTGAAGAAGAATGGTTGCTGATATTTTTGAATTTGTAGTCTGTACTTTTTGCCAGAAACGTCAATTTTCCTGGTCCTTGGATGCTACCTGACTTGCTGGGCTTTTCCAGCACCACTCTAAACTAGACTCTGGTTTCCAGCATCTGCACTCCTTGCTTTTACCTTATACAAGGTGATGGGCCGAGGGCTGAGAAATTAGGTTATCATAGTTTGATGGTGGTTTTGACTGGCACAGAATCAATGGGCTGAAGGGACTTGTTCTGCACTGTCGACCACTGCGATTCGAAAAAAAAGGAGAATGAAGAGACTTTGATTGAGGTGTTGGCACTAACAATTGTCAATGTGGCAGTGCCACAAGATTGAGCTTTATTCTGGCACACTGTCAGTTCTGGATTTTAACTCTGTTCTCACTCTCTGCAGATGCTTCTGGACCTGCTAAATTTATTCAGCACTCAGCGTTTATTTGTGGTTACAGAGAGGATGTGAGGCTGCAGAGGTGAAATCTGATGGTTTGTTAGGTATGGGAAGGCGAAGCAGACACTTCCTGATTGAAAATGAAAAATCAAACATAGAATTGTGAGGCTGTTAACGTGTATTTTGTTCCACAAATCCAGACGACGCAAGTTTCAGTACAGCAGCAGATGCTTTATTATCAGAGTTCAGCGCGAGATTCTTCATGTCCCTGAAAGTAGTTGTGTGTCTACTTGTGTTGACACAAAAGGTCTATATTCCGCATGGTTAACTGTCGTTACATTGTTTAAGATGGGCAATTATACTTTTACAAGGCCCAGTGAATGTCGATGACCTGCGATAACGAGTGAATGGATTACAGTGACTGATTATCGTATTCTTCATGATCATGTGTCAATGGGAAGAGATTAAAACCGAAGGGTTTTGACTGTTTTCAACGGGGAATTCACATCCCTATGGTAATACGGAGAGGAAGCAAGATAATGGGAACAGGTGGCAGTTTAACAGGTTTGCAGCCAAGGCTATCAGTCTTCGCTGGTGTGGACAAATACCTTTTCCTGAGGCTGCAGAGGAATCACATGTGTGGCTGCAATGGATTCATTTTCGAAGATTCAGTTATCCTACTGAGATGTTCTGTCTATTCTGTAATTGATACTGTAGTGAGTCTGTTTCACAGTGGAATGTTTAAGCCTTGAGTGCCCAGTATGCCATGAAAGAGAATTAAAACATGGAACTAATCGTCTTCTGGCTTTATAACGTCCTCACAACAGTCAGTGACGCCAAACCCCTCCTATCAGATATAAAGCAGATCCTCACTCACTGACACCAATCACCCCCTGTTGAATATAAACCACCCCACAGACACAAATCTCCCCATGTCTGATTTCACCCAGCCCCACAGACAGTAACGACATTTTCCTCCAGTCTGATATAAACCAGTCCCACAGTCCCTGACACCAATCTCTGCCTGTCTGATATAAACCAATGAGGTAAAAACAAGGACTGCAGATGCTGGAAACCAGAGCCTAGATTAGAGTACTGCTGGAAAAGCACAGCAGGTAAGGCTGCATCCGAGGAGCAGGAAAATCGACATGTCGGGCAAAAGCCCTTCATCAGGAATAGAGGCAGGCAGCCTGCCGTGTGGAGAGATCTTGTAGAAAGAGGAGGAAAATTTCTTCAAGGCAGGCATCTCTGCAAGAGGATTCGCAGTAGGGTTCTCTCTGGATGAAGTTGTGAATCCTTTCTCTCACACAGGGCAGGCGAATGGCCTCGACACATGATGAACTCACTAATGGGTCAGAAGGTCAGATATATTAATGAATTCTTTCTCACACTCGGCTGACAAACATTCTTTTCGCAGTTTGAACATGCTGATGGATCATTAGCTGTGACAGTTGAGTAAATCCCTCTCTCAAATGGAGCAGGGGAATGAATAGCTTCTCCCCAGTATGAACCTGATGTCCCAGTCACTCTGAGTGAATCCTTCCTCACAGAGACAACAGGTGAATGGCCTCTCACTTGTGTGAAATAGATGGGGTGTCAGCAGAGTTGTTGACTGAGTGAATCCTTTCCCACACTGAGTGCAGGAGAATGGCTTCTCTCCAGTGTGACTGTCCGGATGAATTTCCAACAGGAATGAGTATTTGAATGCCTTTCCACAAACCCCATGTTTACATGGTTTCCCTGTGGTTCTGATGTTGTTGCTTGTCTCCAGGTGGGCTGATCACCTCAAGCCTTGCCCATGTACAAACACAGCTACAGGGTGGTGGGAAATGGGAATTCACTGTCTGTAAGGGGTTCAGAAGGAGAAACTCTCCAAATGTTGAAGATGCTGTTGTGAAGTTGAAGGTGTATACTGTTCCTTTAAGGGAGAGTGAAGGATGTTTTGGCAGTGAGAAAAACTGTCGTGTGACTTGACTATGACTTGAAAATATGTAACAAATTGTTGTAAACTAGATGCCTCAGTAGTTTGACCACCATTTGAATGCAACCAATCAATTTACTAAAACCCAATGGATTTTGAATTTCACTGTTTTGACAACTTAGAACCAGTGAGATGATCCGATATTTGGGGTATCAAAGGTCAGCATTTTAAGAGTTAGCTAGAGAGAGAGAGAGAGACTGCCATCCAAAACGCTCTCGATCAAAGGTACTTTTTTACTCTTGCAGCAGAAGTCTAAAGCCGACCCAGGGAGATCTACAAACAGGAAGATCGACACCGGAGACGGCAGCCGCTGTCTGGCTTTGAAAATTAATGTTGCACATTTTAATCGGGGTTTATTGGATCAGTATATTGTTATAGAGTTGGACATAGAAATCAGATCTTTAAGATAAAAGAGGTTCAGAGTTGTAAATAGCTATTGTTTACATAGAACAAAGAAAATAACAGTACAGAATAGGCCCTTTGGCCCACGATGTTGTGCCAAGGATTAATCCTAATGTAAATTAAAATAACTTAATCTATGCACCCCTCAATTCATTGCATGTGCATGTCCAGTAGTCGCTTAATTGTCCCTAATGACTCTGCTTCCACCACCACCGCTGGCAACAGCATTCCATGCATTCACATCGCTCTGTCTAAAGAAACGACCTCTGACGACCATTTTAACCTTTCTCCTAATAACTTAAAACTATGACTCCTCGTGCCAGTCAATCCTGCCCTATGGAAAAGTCACTGGCTATTGACTCTATCTGTTACTCTCATTACCTTGCATACCTCGATCAGTTCTCCTCTCTTCCTCCTTCTGTCCAGAGAGAACAGTCTGATCTTCGTCAATCTCTCTTCATAAGGCAAGCCCTCCAGTCCAGGCAGCCCTGGTAAAACTTCTTTGCAGGAGAAAGTGAGGATTGCAGATGGTGGAGATCAGAGTTGAAAATGTGTTGCTGGAAAAGCGCAGCAGGTCAGGCAGCATCCAAGGAGCAGGAGAATCGACTTTTTCTGCTCCTTGGATGCTGCCTGACCTGCTGCGCTTTACCTGCAACACATTTTCAAACCTTCTTTGCTCCCTATCCAAAGCCTCTGTATCTTTCCTAGAGTTGGGCAACCAGAACTGGACACAATATTCCAAGTGTGGTCTCACCAGGGAATTGTAGAGCTGTAGCAAAACCTCCCGGCTCTTAAACTTGATGCCCGGTTAATGAAAGACAAAACATCATATGTTTTCTTAACAAGCCTATCCACGTGGGTGGCATATTTGCGGGAACTATGTACTTGAACACCAAGATCCTTCTGTTCCTCCACACTGCCAAGAATCCTGTATTTAGTCCTATATTCAGCATTCGAGATCGACCTTTCAAATTGGATCATTTCGCATTTATCCAGGTTGAATTCCATCTGCCATTTCTCAGCCCAGCTCTGCATCCTGTCTATGTTGCGCTGCAGCCTGTAAGAACGAACGATACTATCAACAGCATCTCCAACCTATGTGCCATCTGCAAATTTACTAACCCATCCTTCAAGCCCCTCATCCAAATCATTTATAAAAACTACAAAGAGCAGAGACCCAAGAACAGAACCCTGTAGGACCCCACTCAAGACTGAACTCCAGGCAGAACTTTCCATCGACAAACACTCTCTGCCTTCTGTCAGCTAATCAATTCTGAATCCACATAGCCAAATCTCCCAAAACCCATGCCTCCTGACTTTATGGATGAGCCTACCATGGGGAACCTTATCAAATGCCTTGCTGAAGTCCTTATACTCGACATCCACTGTCCTGTCACTTCCTCAAAGAACTCAATAAGGTTTATGAGGGATGACCTGCCCCTCACAAAGCCTTGCTGACTGCCTCTAATCACGCTATGCTTTTCCAAATAGTCATAAATTCTATCCCTCAGAATTCTTTCCAAAACCTTGCTGACCACAGACGTAAGACTGACTGGTCTGTAATTGCCAGGGATATCACTATTACCCTTCTTGAAAAGGGGAACAACATTCGCCTCCTAGCAATCATCCTATACGACTCCGGTGGAGAGCGAGGATGCAAAGATCTTCTCCAGCGGCTTAGCAACCTCCTTTCTTGCTGCCCGGAGTAGTCGAGGATAAATCTGGTCTAGTCCTGGGGACTTATCAATCTTAATGTTTGCCAAAATGTCCAGCACATCAACCTCATCAATCCTGATCTGTTCCAGCCTGTATCCCAGCTCCTCAAAGTTCTCATTCATGACAAGGTCCCTTTCCTTAATGAAAACCAAAGCAAAAAGCTCATTTGGGGATTCCCCTATCTGGTCAGACTCCACGCACAAGTTCCCTACACTATCCCTGATTGGCCCTACCTTCTCCCTGATCATTCTGTATTTCTCACGTATGAGTAAAATGCCTTTGGATTCTCCCCAATCCTTCCGGCCAAGCCTTCATCCTGCCCCCTCCTGGCTCTCCTCAGTCCATTACTGAGCTCCTTTCTCGCAAGCCTGTAATCCTCTAAAGCTGTGCTAGATCCTTGCTTCGTCCACCTTACATAAGCTGCCTTCGTCCTTTTGAGGAGAAGCTCGTCTGTTCTCATTGCCCAAAGTTCCTAATCTTACCCCTTCTTACCAGTCTCAGAGGAACACATTTGTGCATCACTCGCAACAACTGCTCCTTAAACAGTCTCCACATTTCTGCTGTGCGCTTTCTATGGCACAATTGCTCCCAGTCTGTACTTCCCAACTCCCGTCTGATCGCGTCATAATTTCATTTTCCGCAGTTAAAATATTCACTTTTTAAAATGTTTAATGTTCACTTTTAGGGTTAAAGAATAAAATTGATTTTTTTTTAAATAGTGGAATTTGGGAGTCCTCTGTCCCTTTAACAGATTACGAGGCAAGGTGAGTTTTCCTGCGTTTAGTTTAAATTGCAGAAGGGCTCAAGGATCTTTTTTCTGTGCTGTAGATCTCTGTAACTCTATGACGTCGAGGTCCTGTCTGCTGCGAATGGTGCAAAACATTTTCTAGGCTGTGCATCTGGTTGTAACACTTCTGTTTCCACGTTCAAAGACCGATAGCATTCAGTTCCCGATTAATTGTGTTGTATAAGATTTTGACTGTTTTTGGTTTGAGTTTCCTTTCTCCAGCCCTCTCCTGATCCCCTGTAAAAGATATTTACAAAAGTGACCACTGTCAGTACGGGAGAGAAGTTCAGACCATTCCAGTACTGGTGAATTATTTGTCCCTGTCTGGTTCCCCCACTCTCACCCCCACCCCGAGCTGTGAATGCCAGCCCCCGTCTTGGCTCTCCCTCCTCCATGGGTCAATCCCACATCCCCCTCCCCAACTCCACTGTCTCCGTCACTGGGACCGGAGGTCCCGCCCACTCGTGCGTCACCAGGATAACGGCGCATGCGCCTCCTCCCAAACAAGATGGCCGCCAAGGTGTAGGCCCTGGTCCCGTGAATTAGACTCAGGGCTGAAATCACAGAAGCCGCTAATTCTTATTCGGTTCAAGGAGCCTTTACTGGATATCACCAAGACAGATCGCACCACCATCCGCACCTCTCCATTATTCCTCCGGGACTACCCCCTGCCGGCCATTCCCCGGCGGTGGCAAAAGGGACTTGCGTCAATCTGCGCAAGCTCAAACGTGTTCAATCCAGCGACTGCGCACTGGTGCCCTTTAGTGTCGACATCGAGCGCCCTCTTCAGGAATAACCTAGAACCTCATTCTGCAGTCAGGTCTCAGTGTTGACCATTCAATCAGATTCTGGTCTTCTCTCACTCACTTTCCTTCTCTTTAATTAGCTTCACAGAGAATGTGAAGGGGACAGTCTGTGGTCAGGAAACAGAATCTGAAAGATTGATTTTTTTAATGATTGGAATATAGTAGGGTTATGATCTTGGAAGTAGAAAACACCAATCGCAGTGAGGACAAACTGTGTATCTGTCCTGTGTGGACGAAGTTTCAGGCAATCATCTGAACTGTCAGAACATACTCGCAGTCTCACTGAGGAGAAAGTAAGAAAATGTGGGGACTGTGAAGTGGGATTCAAATCCCCACTTCAACAGGAAATTCGTCAACGCAATCACATCGAGGAAAGGCCATTCATCTGCTCCAAATGTGGGAAGAGGTTCACTCAGTCTTCTCCCCTCCAGGCACACCATTGAGTTCACCCAGATCAAAGAACTTTTTAAATGTCCAGACTGTGGAAAGCGCGATAGACATTCATGGCAACTAATGTGCCATTGACGTGTTCACACAGAGGAGAGACCATTCAAGTACTCTCATTGCGGCATTAAGTTCAGACAATCATTTCAACTCACTACACACCAGCGAGATCACATTAGGTAGAGGCTGAGAGAACATGCTCTGACTGTAGCAAGGCGTTCATTCAGTCATCCAGCTGCAGATATATCAGCAAACTCGGACTGTTCCCCTGAGCTGAGTGAGAAGGCATTCTGCACCTTATCCTATGTGCAGTAATACCGGTGAGTTCACACAGGGGTGAGACCATTTAGTTTCACTGTGTTTAGGGAGGGATTTGCTCACTCTTCTGTCCTACTGGGAGGCCAGTGAGTTCACACTGCGACCAGGCCTTTTAAATGTCCAGACTGTGGGAAGTGCTTTAAAAGTTCCAGGGAACTGATGTCCCATCAACATGTTCACAATGATCAGAAACATTTCTGGTGCTCTCACAGTGGGACCAAGTTCAATCAATCATCTGACATCAAACATCAGTGCGTTCACACCAGGGAGAGGCCATTCACCTTTTTTTTGTGTAAGAAGGGTTTGCTCAATCATTCCACCTGCTGAGACACCAACATGATCATAAGGAACTGCAGCAATGAGATTGTGCTGTTAACCACATCCAAGCCCAAGCCATGTTCACAGAGTCTGTTTCTCCTCAGGTTATTAACACGTGTGAGGCAGGTCTGATATTTTGGTTAAAAGTCAACTAAATTAGCTTTGTATGAGGAAACTTGAGCCTTTTTAGCATCTCTGATGCAAGTTAGTTCCTTTTCGAAGGCATCACCCCCACTGTGGCATTTCACCACTGGCCCTACAGAAGATTGAAGGTTCAGGGAGTATGAACTCCAGAAATGGACTGGAACATAGTCAAGTTTCAGTATTTTAAATAATCGCTGGTGAGAAACAAGAAAAACCCATCCCTGAAGTCTGGGCTTTCCTTGTCATTGTAAGTCTAGCGGTGAATGATGTCTGACTCCATGACCTGTCTGACATTCAACCAGATTGGTACAAGATGGACTCAGTTTCTTGGAGAGAAGGGACATATATTCCGCACAACTGAAGGCAATAAATGTAGCAATTAGAGAAGTAGAAAGGATTTAAAAAGACGATAGTGAGTTATTATAGAACTGAACAAAACCAACATATTGCTAAAAGAAACACAAAATTGAAACTTTCTGTCTTGCATTCGTCAGGATTAGAAGACAAGTAACCAAACTGAAACAGGGAAACGCAATTTATTGTGAGAGAAGGATTGACATGGGGATGGAGCAAAAGCTATCAGGATGATGGGAAACGTTTTGGCTGGAAGAGCTGCTGGCTTTTGAGGTAGTTTAGGTGCTGGAAGTGAGTTCCCCGAATTCCCCAAGCAGTAATTACTGTTCTGAAGCTGTTGCATTGTTTTGGAAATTTGGGAGAAGCGATCAAAACAATGGCATTTTAGAAAGGAGGAAGAGAACAAAGGAAGCAACCATGTGGTCAGGGGGAGAGAGAGACAGAGAGAGAGAAAGAAACCTACATTGCTGTCTGTGAATCTGCACACTTACTGTCTTTGCTCTTTGAGTTCTAGTATTTCTGGACATTGGAGTGCGTTGAAGAAAAATGAACAATCAGCGAAATTCACAGCTGACATTGGAGGAATCTATCTGGGAGAGCTCACAGCACAGGAGCAGATAAGTGTATGGTGTTTAAGTGTAATATTGCTGTCATTTTTAATAGTGCGTGGAGTGGTTTTTTTTTGTTTTTTTGAGATCTGTCCTTTGATTGAAATTTTAAAATATGAATCTTAGGTAACCAATTAGACTGGATCAGTGTTTTTCTCGAGTATAAGACTGTGCTACAGTATCCCAAGGCAGAATGTGAGGCATTCTTTCTGCAGGCGTTGGGTGGTTAGGGTTTACTGATAGAGAAGGCCCAGGAGCTGCATGTCCTCAGCGGAATGGGAAGGGGAGTTGAGGCTTTCAGACACAGGGTGGTGGGAATTGGTTGATGTGGGCATCCCGGAGACGTTCTCTGACGTGCTCAGCAAGTAGGCATATTGTATCCCTGATGTAGAGGAGACCGCATCAGGAGCAACGGATTCAGTAAATCACATGTGTGGAAGTGCAGCGAAAGTTCTGCTGGATTTGGAATGCTGCCTTGGGGCATTTGATGGAATTGAGAGGGAGTTGGGGGCACAGGTTTTGCAATTCCTGTGGTAGCAGAGAAAGGTGCCAGGAGGGGAGGGTGGGTTGGTGGGGTATAAGGTATGGACCTGACAAAGGAGATGTGAAGAAAATGGTCTTTCCGGGAAGCCGATAAGGGTGACGGAGGGTAATATATCTCTGGTGCTGTGGTCTACTTGTAGGTGGCGGAAATGGCAGAGGATGTTGCAATGTATCCGGAGGTTGGTGGGGTGGAAGGTAAAGACCAGTGGGGTTCTGTCCTTGTTTAGCTGTGGGAGGCAGTGGGTTTGTAGAAGATGGAGAAAGTGAGGACTGCAGATACTGGAGATCAGAGCTGAAAATGTGTTGCTGGAAAGCGCAGCAGGTCAGACAACATCTAAGGAGCAGGAGAATCGACGTTTCGTGCATAAGCCCTTCTTCAGGATTCCTGAAGAAGGGCTTATGCCCGAAACGTCGATTCTCCTGCTCCTTGGATGCTGCCTGACCTGCTGCGCTTTCCAACAACACATTTCCAGGTTTGTAGAACATGTCAGTGTTGAGTCGGTCACTATTAATGGAGATGGAGTGGTCCAGGAAGGGGAGGGAGGCCAGTGTCTGAGATGAATGTGTAGCTGAGGAGCTAGTGTATGCAAGAAGGATTCACCTTTTAGATCTTTGGCAGCTATTCTCGGGTAGAAGTGACCTGTACAAGAAGGATGGATTGCACCAGAATTGGAAGGGGACGAATATACTGGCATGGAGATTGCTGCAGCTGCTTGGGAGGATTTAAAGTAATAAGGTGGGGAGGGGGGGGGGTGCGCGGTGTGTAGGACCAGGGAGATAGTGAGGAAAGAGATCAATCTGAGACTAGTACAGTTGGGAAAAGGAACAAGTCGTACAGTCAAGCCAGGCATGGACAAAGCAGAGAACAGCGTAGGGCTGATAAATCATCCTGCATTTACTTCAATGCAAGGGGCCGAACAGGGCAGGCAGATTAACTCAGTGCATGGTTAGCAAAATAAGAGCATAATTCTATTAGTTTTAAAATACAGATGGAAAAGGATAGACAGGATTTAAGTGTTAAACTTCTAAATTGGATAAATGACAATTTTGGCAGTATTAGGTCAGAACTTTGAAAAGGTGATTGGCTGACAGCTTTTGCAGGTAAAGGAATGGCTGGAAAATGAGGAAGTTTTCAAAAATGAGATAATGAGACTTAGTGTTCCTGTTGGGGTGAAAGGCAAGGCTGGTAGGTGTGAAGAATGCTGGATGACTAGAAAAATTGAGGGTTTGGTCAAGAAAAAGAAGGAAGCATATGTAAGGTGTAGACAGTATAGACCGAGTGAATCCTAAGAGTATAAAGGCAGTAGGAGCATACTTAAGAGGGAAATCAGGAGGGCAAAAAGAGGGCATGAGATAGCTTAGGCAAATGTGGTTAAGGAGAATCCAAAATGATTCTACAAATACATTCAGGATTAAGGGATAACTAGGGAGACAATAGGGTTCTTCAAGGATCAGCAAGGCAGCCGATGTGTCGAACTGCAAGATTTGGGGATGATACTAAAGGAGTATTTGCATCAATGTTTACTGTGGAGAAGGACATGGAAGATATAGAATATGGGGAAATAGATAGTGACATCTTGAAAAATGTCCAGATTACAGAGGAGGAGGTGCTGGATGTCTTAAAACACATAAAGGTTGGTAAATCCTCAGGACCTGATATGGTGTACCCTTGATCTCTAAGGGAAGCTAGCGAAATGATTGCTGGGCCCCTTGCTGAGATAGTTGTATCATTGATAGTCACAGGTGAGGTGCTGGAAGACAGCAAGTTGGCTAATGTGGTGCCACTCTTTAAGAAGGCTGGTAAGGACAGGCCAGGGAACTATAGCCCAGTGAGCCTGACATCATTGGTGGACATGTTGCAGTTGGAGGGAATCCTGAGGGACAAGATTTACATGTATTTGGAAAGGCAGAGACTGATTAGGGATAGTCAGCATTGCGTTGTGCATGGGAAATCATGTCTGATGAACTTGATTGAGTTTCTTAAATAAGTAACAAACAGAATTAGTGAGGCAGAGCGATGGACGTGATTGATATGAACCTAAGTAAGGAATTCGACAAGGTTCCTCATGGGAGACTGGTTAGCAAGATTAGATCTCATGGAATACAGAGAGAACTAGCCACTTGGATGCAGAACTGGCTTGAAGGTAGAAGACAGAGGGTGGTGCTGGAGAATTGATTTTCAGACTGGAGGCCTGTGACCAATGGTGTGCCACAGGGATCAGTGCTGGGTACCCTGCCTTTCATCATTTATATGCAAGATTTGGATGTGAACGTAGAAGGATTATGTAGCAAATTTGCAGGTGATGCCAAACTTTTAGGTATAGTGGACAGTGAAGAAGGTTACCTCAGAGTACAACAGGATCTTTACCAGATTGGCCAATGGGCCAAAGGTTGGTAAAAGCGTTTAATTCAGATAAATGCGAGATGATGCATTTTGGAAAGACAAATCAGGGCTGGACTTACACACTTCATGGTAAGGTCCTGGGGAGTGGTGTTGATCAAAGAGACCTTGGAGTGCAGATTCATAGTTTCTTGGAAGTGGAGTCGTAGGTAGATAGGATAGTGAAGAAGGCGTTTGATATGGTTTCCTTTATTAGTCAGAGTATTGAGTATAGGAGTTGGGAGGTCATGTTGACGTTATACAGGGCAATAGATAGGCCACTGTTGGAATATCGCGTGCAATTCTGGTCTCCTTCCTATCGGAAAGATGTTGTGAAACTTGAAAGAGTTCAGAAAAGATTTACAATGGTGTTGCCAGGGTTGGAGGATTTGAGCTATGGGAAGAGGCTGAACAGGCTGGGCCTATTTTCCCTGGAGCGTCGGCGGTTGAGCGGTGACATTATAGAAGTTTACAAAATCATGAGGGGCATTGTTAGGATAAATAGGCAAAGTCTTTTCACTGGGGTCGGGGAACTAGAGGGGTTAGGTTTAGAGTGAGAGATAAAACATATAAAAGAGACCTAAGGGACAACATTTTCATGGAGAGGGTGTATGGAATAAGCTGCCAGAGGAAGTGGTGGATCTGGTACAATTGCAACATTTAAAAGGCATCTGGATAGGTATATGAATGGGAAGGGTTTGTAGGGATATGGGCCGGGTGTTGGCAGTGGGACTAGTTTGGGTTGGGATATCTGGTCGGCTTGGACGGGTTGGATCGAAGGGTAAGTTTCCATACTGTACATCTCTATGACTCTGTGACTCTAGGACTTTAGATTGGTGAAGTCCATTGAGTGTTACAAAAGCCAAAATTGTCTTCACTCCTTCGAATAAAGGTACCTGCCATTATCCTCTGAGCAATTCCAAATTCCAAATATAAGTTGCTTGTTCTACCATTTGAATACAGTCTTCTCATTGTGGAATCGGCTATGAATCAAACTCTGCAACTGCATTCACTTTGCAATAATCTGCACACAATCATCTGGTTGTGGCACCATTGCTATGACTGAGCTCCAGTTGCTGCAACTCACTGTGCTGCTTTGTTTTGGAACATGTGTTCAAGCTGTCTTTGAACCTATACCAACTTTCTTTGGTGTAAATCTATAAGGATATTGCTTAATTCGAACAGCATTTCCTATATCTATATCATTCATTATTAAATTAGTACTTCCCCGATTATTCGCACACATCTCACCCATGCAATAGTAATAATTTTTTCAGGTCATTTTGATTCGCTGGGGAAGCAAACTCAATAATTATACCAAATTGAGGAAAGTCTAATTTAGAATCCTCTGAACTCACTTCGTCACTCTGTGTTGTATCTAGTAACACATTCTCCTTTTACCTCTCTTCTCGATTGTTATGGATCAGCCCAGACCTCTCAAAACATTTCAAGAAGGTAGCCCAGACCCTAAATTTGCTAGTCGTTTTGATAAGGTGTACAGTGGGTATTCAAAGATAGAATCAGGTGGTCAAAACATCTTATTTTAAACTAAACAGGATTTTTAGATTAGATTACTTACAGTGTGGAAACAGGCCCTTCGGCCCAACAAGTCCACACCGACCCGCCGAAGCGGAACCCATCAATTTCCCTGCATTTAACCCTTTACCTAACACTACGGGCAATTTAGCACGGCCAATTCACCTGACCTGCACATCTTTGGACTGTGGGAGGAAGCCGGAGCACCCAGAGGAAACTCACGCAGACACAGGGAGAATGTGCAAACTCCACAGTCAGTCGCCTGAGTCAGGAAATGAACCCGGGTTTCTGGCGCTGTGAGGCAGCAGTGCTAGCCACCGGGCCACGCACAACTACTGTGCCACCGTGCCGCCCACAATCACTGTGCCACCGTGCCGCCCACGGATTTATTTACAAGATTACTGAATGAAACACAAGGAACAGAAATCAGAATACCGAATAAATTATCCTATCTTAAAACCTAACAGTTTACCAGTTCCAAGATACTTGCAACATTCCGATAAACACCCCTTGGCACGCAAGGTCAAATCAAACACAATTGTGGGCAGCATGGTGACTCAGTGGTTAGCACAGCTGCCTCACAGTGCCAGGGACCTGGGCTCAATTCGTGCCTCGGGCAACTGTCTGTGTGGAGTTTGCCCGCCCATGTCAGCGCGGGTTTCCTCTGGGTGTTCGGGTTTCCTCCCACGGTGTGCAGGTTAGGTGAATTGGCCATGCTAAATTGCCCGTAGTGTTAGCTGCATTGGTCAGGGTAAATGTAGGGGAGTGGGTCTGGGTGGGATGCTCTTCGGAGGGTCGGTGTGGACTTGTTGGGCTGAAGGACCTGTTCCCACATTGTAGGTAATCTAATCCATCAATTATCACAGGATAGACGGTTGAGAGAGATTACCAGCATGGACCTGCTTTTTTGGGTCCAGCAGCCTTTTTTCACACTACTGCTAAAAAAAGCCAAACCAGAGTTAATCTGAGCTGGGAGAACTGGCTGCTCCCCTTTCATTATACAAGTGTCTTTTTGTAAACTTGAACACCTTCTACCTGAGGCAGTATCTGTTAGCTATTCTCAAATTGGCCCTATAACCCTCCCAAACTGAGACTTTTCCAAACCTGTGTTTTTATGACCTCCAGGGAAATACAACAATGACAACCTAACCTTGTTAAAGGAACAGCTTTGTCACATTATCAAAATACCCTTTGAGCTCATTCACAGGGCACTGTGTGAGATTTCTTTCTATCTGCAGTCCTCATTAAATAATTCACCTCACTCAACTTACTTTCACTTTGATAAGTTCAACTAAATCTTGCTTTTAAAGGTTTACCTCTCACTGGAAGTAATACTAACACTTTATCTCTGTTCACAAAATTTCAAATTTTCGATCTTTTGCCTGCTTCCTGCTTCATCACATGCTGTGCTACTTTTAAATACCATCTTGCCAACTCCCCCGCTCAGTTTAATCATTCCCTAAAATTTGACACACAGTTTAAGTATGTGATAGCTGAACTCTGCCTCACTAATTTCTCCTTATTTATTTTCAGTGGTCCTCTCAGCTATGCCCCAACCCTCATTCAAATGGACTGAATGAGGCAGATTCACTTTGTACATCCCTATTGGTATGATGTACAAATGGAATTCCTTTCTACAGTTGGTTGGATTGTCTTGAAAATAAGCCCTTAATATGGCCTTCTCTAAATTTGCTAATGGTCTTTGTAGTTTGATGTTGCCTTTCTAACACTCCCTGCCATCCTTGTTGGGAGGCAATAGAATTGAATTGTTTTATACCTAAGCTACCCAGAACTTCGATGCATAAATTTGATGTAGAATTTGACCCGTGATCTGATTGTATCTCTGTGGGTAGTCTTTATCGAGTTAAACATTGGGGTAACTCTTCTACATTCTTTCTAGCAGTGGTACTGCACAAATGGAATGGCCTCTGCAAATCTAATGGACTCATCTATTATTGTTAACAAGTACTGATTCCCCTTTTTGTTTTACCTACTCAATCAATTAAAACCCTTGTAAAAGGTTCCTCAAATGCAGGAATGGGTATTAAAGCTGCTGGTTTTATTACCGCCTGAGGTTTTCCGGTTGAAGGACATGTATGACTTTCCTGGCCATTTTCAATTCCATCTTTATGCAGTCTAGGCCAGTAAAAATGTTTTTGTATTTTGGCGTAAGTTCGTCTCACTCCCACAATGACCCACAGGTGGCTCATGTGCTACCTGCCACACCTCCGTTCTATAAGCCCCCGGTAATGAATTTCTCCCACTTTGCCATCTGCCTGAATATGTGATGGTCTCCATTTCCTCATCAAGACATCATGTTTAAGTTAGTAACATTTGGGAATGCACTCAGATTCTTCTTCTGTGTATGCTTTTCAATGCAATTGTTTCAGTTTTTCATCTTCCATTAGTTCTCCATCTGTTCTTGTTTTGTCTGAGCCATTCAATCAAATATGGTCTCTGATCATTCGGTTTTAACGTGCTTATCTGTACTCTTTGATTTCTTCTCCTGTTTCAACTGATGGCTTTGTGACCTTATCATCAATCCGTTAAGGTTTTCCAATATTTTTCATGATTCACATAACAATGATGTTCATTGTATTTTATTAAGAACATGGGATAATTCATCTACAAGTATGTTGAATTATTGCCCTCTAATAGAATGATAGCGAAGTTATTGATTTTTACGCCCAATTCCAACAGCAGACCTTGTCACAACTATAGTCTTTATTTCTGACCGAAAAGTCGGTGTTTCGGACAGGACACTCCATGAAAGGCTTATGCCCGAAAAGTTTACTCTTCTACTCCTTGGATATGCTGCCTGACTCGCTGTGCTTTTCCAGCAGCACAATTTGTGACTCTGAGCTGCAAGCATCTCTTTCTCCTTTTCCCTCGGTTGTCTTGTCTGGTCTGAAGTAATCTGAGAGGTACAGATGCACTTGCAAGGAGTTTTGTGGTCCTGGAACATGCAGAGGGAGGAGGGAAAGGGATGTTGTATGGAGACTTGCAGGGGTTGTTGGGTTTAATTGAGATGTGGGCGAGGGTATCCCAGTTGGAATGCTGAGATTTGGAAGTGACATGACAAATTACTGAATTCTGTGTCCTCTTAAATGGATAGTTACCAAATCATCCAACAAGTATGTCTTGGGCATGTCGACAGAATGGAAGCTTTTGACCTGTAAATTTATTTCCTGCATGGTGAGATTCCTACAGCCAGGCAGCCAGTGATGGATCAAAGGTCCGCTTCAGGAATGCTGAGGAATGGTATGACAGCCCTGAACATCGACTATACATGGAGAGAGTCCCTATTGGTTGAGAGAAATGAATAGGAAGATTTCCATTGGTTTGACATGAGTTGTCAGGGTGACCAGCCATCACCTTAGACGCTGAAACTAAAGGCAATAACTAATAATGATACTGTAATTGTTAGTGAGAAATTGGCGATAGAAGCTGTCTCTTATGAATCAGGCTTTTCATCAAGCAGCAAAGTTACATTACATGGAGGCACGCCATCTGAAATACATTAAAGCAGCTTCCAGCAACTGGACCATGCTGATGGCCTCTGACAAAGAAAGTAGTTTCAACGAAATATGATGTGTTTCACATGGCCACAGACACAGAAATGTATATGCACACATACACATGCACACACATAGATACAGACACACAGAAACACAGACACGCACCACACAGAGAGACACACACAGAGACAAATACGCACGCCCCCACACAGAGACACACACCGACACTCACACACACTTACAACCACACAGAGATAGACACATACATACACAGACACATGCGCACACAGACACACACCACCACACGCAGACACACACACAGAATTGCAGACACACACACAATCACAGAATAGAATGACATCTTATTTTAAGAATGATCAAAGCTGCACTTCAATCATCACATCTTGACTCCTGGGAGGCGATGCATCATTGAAATTTGAGAGGTTATGTCTCCACATTTTTTTTCAGGTGAGGTGATGAGTGATATTTTGAGTCAAATGGGGATGCACTAATAATGTCCATGGTTTTCTCAGGGTAATATCCTCTTAAACACAGAAGATTGGAGCAGGAGGAGGCCATTCAGCCCTTTGAGCCTGCTCTGCCATTATCATGATCATGGCTTATCATCTAACTCAAAAATCTCATCCTGTTCACTCCCCTTTGAAACCATTTGCCTTAAATGCTATACTGAGCCCCATCTTCAATACATTCAATGTTTTGGCATCAACTAATTCCTGTGATAATTAATTCCACAGGCTCATCACTCTATGGGTGGAGAAATGTCTCACTCATCGCTGTCCTAAAAGATCCACCCCAAATCTTCAATCTGTGTCCCCTGATTCTAGACACAACCACCATCAGGAGCATTCTCCCTGTGTCTCCCCTGTCTCGTCCTTTTAGAATGAGATGCCCTCCCATTCGTTTAAACTCCAGTGAATACAATCCTAAGCTAGACAATCTGTCCTCGTATGTTAGTTCCACCATCCAAGCAAGAACATCCTTCCTCTGAAAAGGGGACCAAAACTGCACACAGTGTTTGAGGTGTGGCCTCACCAAGGCCCTGTATAACTGTAACAACACATCCCTACTCCTGTACTTGAAACATCTTACAATGAAGGCCAATATAGCATTTGTCTTCATTACTGCCTGCTGCACCTGCATGCTTACCTTCAACGACTGGTGCACAAGGACGTGTAGGCCCTGCAGCACACTCCCCTCTCCCAATTTACAGTCATCAGGTAGTAATCCGCCACCTTGCTTTTGTCTCCAAAGTGAATAACTTGATATTTATCCAAAACAACTGCATCTGCCATTGATTTGCCCGCTCACCCAATCTGTCCAGATCATGCTATAGGGTCTGTGCATCCTTGTCACAGCTCACCCTCACACCCAACTTGGTATCACCTGCAAGCCTTGAGATATTGCATTTTATTCCTTCATCCAAATCATTAATCTATATTGTTAATAGTTGTGGTCCCTCAGACACACCTCTAGTTACTGACTGCCAATTTGAAACGGACCCCTTAAGCCTTACTGTTTCCTCTCTGTCAATCAGTTTTCTATCTATCTCAGTAAACTTATCACAATCCCATGTGCTTTAATACTGTACAGTGATGCCTTATTGGGACATTGTCAAACACTTTCTGAAAGCCCAAATATACCATATTGACCAGTTCCCCTTTGTCAACTCTGATCGTTACATCTTCATAGAATTCCAATAGATTTGACAAGCATGATTTCCCCTCCATAAATCCATGCTGACTCGGCTTGATCTTGCCACGGTTTTCTCAATGCTCTGCCATAAAGTACTTGATAAAGGATTTGATCATTTTCCCCACTACTGATCTGAAGCTTACTGGTCTATAATTCCCTGGTTTCTCTGTACCTCTCTTTCTGAGTGTTGGACTGGCAGTAGCTGCCCTCCAATCTGCAAGGACTGTACCAAAATCTAAAAAATCCTGACAACCAAAGTATTCACTATTTTTAGGAAGATTTCCTTAAGTACTCTGGGATGTAGATTTATCAGGCGCTGAGGATTTATCGGGTTCAATCCCTTCAATTTCCCAGCATAATTTCTCTACTAATATTGACCTCCCTCAGTTCTTCCCTCTTACGGAATCTTGCATTCTCCAGGATTTCTGGTACTTGATTTGTATCATTGAGTCAAAGTCTTACAGCACAGAGAGAGGTCGTTTGGCCCAAACTGGTCCATACTGACCTAAATGTCCACCCATGCTAACCCCATTTCCCTGCATTTGGTCCACATCTTTCGAACCCTTTCCTATCCATGTATTTGTCAAATTGCCTTAAAATGTTGTTAACGTACCCATCTCAACCACTTCCACTGGCAGCTCATTGCATATGCGTCCCAGCCTCTGTGTATACAAATTGCCCCTCAGGTTCCCTTTTATACTTTTCCCCTCTAACCTTAAATTAATGTCATCTAATCCTCGATTGCCCAACCCTGGCAAAAAGACTGGGTGCATGCCTCTCATGATTTTGCACACTTCTCTAACATCCCCTCTCAGTCTCCATGACTGTCGAGAAAAGACGTTCTAGCTTGTTCAGCCTCTCCTTATAACTCAGACCACTGAGTCCTAGCAAGATCCTTATAAATTTCTTCTGCACTCTTTCCAGTTTAATAATATCCTTACTCGAGCAAGGTGTCCAAAACAGAACACATGCTCCAACTGCAGCCTCGCCAACCTTCTGTACAACTGTCCTTTTTTGTGAAGACAGAACTAAAGTAGGCATTCAGTTGCTCAGCTATTTCTTTGTCCCTTGTATTACATTTCCCCATTTCCATCTGTAGGGACCTACATTTGTGTTCACCAATCTCTTTCTCTTCACGTACAGTAGAACTTTATAGCGTCAGTCTTCATGCACCCTTACTTTCTTTTGTACTGTGTTTTCCCCACTTAATCAATCTCTTGGTCCTTCTTTGCTGAATTCGAAACTGCTCTCAAACATTAGATCTATTATTTTTCTTGACCAATCTCTATGCGTTTTCTTTCAATTGGATACTATCTAATTTCCTTTATAATCCATGGATTGGCCCTGTTACCCATTTTGCTTTAGTACCAGACAGGAATAAGTAGTTGTTGCAGTTCCCCCATGATTTCGTTGTATATTTGCCAATGCCAATCTACTGTCACACCTTTAAGCAACTTCCACTAATGTATCAACGCCAACTCATGCCTTATATATCTTCATAGTTTCCTTTATTAAAATTCATCACCCTAATCTCCAAATCAGCTGGCTCACTCTCCATTTTGATAAAAAAAGTTGTATCATGTCGTGGTCATTCATCCCGAAGGAGTCTCACGCAGCTCGATTGGCAATGATTCCCTTCTCATTACATAGTACCCAGTCTAAGTTGGCTTGCTCTCTAGTTGGTTCATCCACATGTTGGTTAAGAAAACCATCCCATATGTACGCCAGGAATTCCCCCTTTTAGGCATTGTGGCTAATTTGATTTATCCAATCTAGATGCAGATGAAAATCACCCATGATCACCGATGTCTCCATATCACATGCTTGGCTAATTTCCTGTTAAATACTGTTCCAGCATGACCACTGCAGTCTGGGGGTATGACACCCACTAATATTTTTTGTCGCTTCGTATTTCACAGCTCCACCCACACAGACTCACACTTCTTTCATGTGAAACTATTACTGTATAATAACAGATAAAAGGCTTAACAGACAATCAATTTTTCAATGTATAATGTCAGTTACATCACACTGTAAACTTTTGCTATAAATTCTGTGTTACGATCGAGCCCTCTACTATCACCTGATGAAGGAGCGTCGCTCCGAAAGCTAGTGCGCTTCCAATTAAACCTGTTGGACTATAACCTGGTGTTGTGTGCTTGTAATATGTTTTGATTTTCTGAAGGTGTTTGATAGCACCCATGCATAAGATTACTGAATAAGAAAGGAGCCTTGACTTTGGAGGTACAGTATTAACATGGAGAGAGGAAAATCCCAATCAGAAAAGTTTGCTTAAGAGTTTTATTTTACAGGATGTCAATCTGTGGAGTACCACATAAATCAGTTCTGGGTACACAAAAATTTACAAAATATTTTGATGACTTAGATGAGGAAAGTGAAGAAATTGTAGGCAAGTTTGCAAATGACTCAAAAGTTGGAGTGGTGATTTTGACACTAAAAGATGTTTGCGGAGGGATACAGATCCGAGAAGAGAGTGAGCAAGGAACTTTGCATAATAATGTAATGTGGATGAAATAAATGAGAACAGACAACAATAGTGAAGTTATGCATTTTAACAGGCAAGATAGAGATTGAATTCAGAAATCTACAGGGAGTCCGCATCTCCGAACTACAAAAAGTTAGCTTTTAATTTCAACTGTCAATAAGGATGGCAAATGTCATATTTGGATTTGTTTAAAATCTAATGGAATATTGAGATTAGGAACAATCAGATAGAACAGCTAATGCGTGGCTGAGGAGCTGCTGCAGGGGTTAGGATTCCCATTTTTCAATCATTGGGATCTCTTCAGGAATAGAAATAACCTATATAAGAGGGACCTGAATTGGAAGGGGGCCGATATCCTTGTGGGGAAATTTGTTAGCAGTATGCTGAAGGTTTTAAACTAGTAAGGGGGATGCTGGGAACCAACAAGATACTGAGAAAAGAGACATTTTTGAGGTGAGATACGGTGAGCAATTCTTGGAGTTATGGCAGACAACAGTTTGGCAAGAGCGAGGTCAGACTGCTAAACTGCATTTATTTCGATGCAAGAGGCATGACATTTGAGAAAGATGAACATAGGGCATAGATGGGAATGTGGGACAAGGATATCATTACCATTACAGAAATGTGGTTAAAGGGACGAACAGGTCTGGCAGCTTAATGTTCCAGGATATACATGCGAGAGAATGTATAGACAGAGGAGCAAGAGAGGAGGTGGAGTGGTGTTTTTGGTTAGACAGAATATTACAGCTGGATGCAGAAAGGATATTTATTGGAGACTGCTCAGTGAAGTTATATGGATGAAACTTAAAAATAAGAAAGAGGTGATCACCTTGCTGGGATTGTAAAATGGGCCTCCTAATAGTCAGTCTGAAATTCACAAGCGAATATGAAAGGAGGCATCTGCTATCTGTAAGAAAAAAGGATGATGGTAGGGAATTATAACTTTCCAAACAGAGTTGGGGATAGTGTTAAGATTTTGGAATATGGAAAAATTGGTTACGTGTGTACAAGAAAACTTTGTCATTCAATATGTGGATGCACCCACTAGACAGTTCGCAATACTTGACCTTCTGTTGGGAACCAAGGTAGGACAAGTGACTGAGGTGTCCATAGGGGCACGCTTCAGGGAAAGTGATAATAATTCTATTGGTTTTATAATAATGGATAGGAGAAAGGATAGAATTGATTTAAAAATGAATGTTTCAAATTGGAATGTGGTCAGTTTCGATGGTATTAGACTTTGAGTAGTTGGTTGGGGGAGGCTATTCACAGGTAAAGGGAGGGTTGACAAGTGGGAGGCCTTTAAGAATGAGACAATGAGAGCTCAGTGATGGTATGTTTCTGTTTGTGTCATGGGCAAGGCACGAGAAAAACTCAATGATGAAGGAAATTGCAACTCCTGTCCAGAAAACGAAGGGGACATTCATCAGATATAGGCAGCTGGGATTGAATGAATCCTGAGAAGGGTATAAGGGTAGTTGGAGTATACTTAAACAGGAAATAATGAGGGAAAAAAAGGGGACATGAAATTGCTTTGGCAAATAGGATTAAGGAGAATCCGAAAAGATTCTAAAATTATTTTAAGTTTAAAAGAATAACTAAGGAGAGAATACAACCGTTAATGATCAACATGGCTTTCCATGCATGGAACCACAGGAGATGGCTGAGACACCAAGCAAATATTTTGCATCAATATGTACAGTATACAGGAGCATAGAAGCTAAGGATCTTGGGAAATACATAATGTGATCTTAAAATGAGTTCATCTTACAGAAGAGGAGATGTTGGAGGTCTTAAAGTAGAAAAATGAAAATAAATCCTGGAGACCTGATTAGGTATTTCCCAGAACTTTGTGCGAATCGAGGGAAGAGATTCCTAGATTCCTTGCTGAGATATTTGTATCATTGATAATCATAGGTGAGATGCCGGAAGACTGGAGAGTGTCTAATGTGACAGCATTATTGAAGAAAGTTGCATGGAAAAGCCAGGGAACCATAAACTAGTTAGCTGTTCACGCCGGAGATGCTGCCAGACATTCTGATCTTTCCCAGCAATTTCTGTTTTTGTTTCTGATGCACAGCATCCACAGATCTTTCAGATTTTATTTCGTCGTCAGAGAGCATTACGTTTTGGCTTGGAGGCCTGTTAGAACATATCAACATCCGAACATAAGAAATACTATCAGGATTAGGCCATCTGATCCCATGGGTCTGCTCTGCCTTTCAATAACATCATGGTTCATTTTTCAATGGACTGAGGCTCCACTTACCGACCCGCTCATTATAACCCTTCATTCCTTTACTGTTCAAAAATCTATCTATCTTCACCTTTAAAACATTCAACAGGTTCGCCTCAGCTGCTTCACGAGACTGGGGATTCCAGAGATTCACAACCCTTTGGGTGAAGACGTTCATCCCTAACTCATTCCTAAATCTGTCGCTCTTATTTTGAGGTTCTAATGTCACCCACCGGTGGAAACAGACTCCCTGCTTCTGTCTTATCTAACCCATTTATTATTTTGCAACCCCCCCTTCCTCATTCTTCTAAATTCCAATGAGTATAATCCCAGTCTGCTCAATCTCTCCTCATACGCCAACCACCACATTTCCAGAATCAACGTAGTCAACCTCCTGAAATATCTTGTATACACGTAACCAATTTCTACACATTCCAAAATCTTAATACTATCCCAAACTCTGTTTGGAAAGTTAAAATTCCCCACCATCATCCTTTTTTCTTACAGATAGCAGATGCCTCCTTTCATATTCGCTTGTGAATTTCAGATTGACTATTAGGAGGCCCATTTTACAATCCCAACAAGGTGATCACCTCTTTCTTATTTTTAAGTTTCATCCATATAACTTCACTGGGCAGCATCCAAGAAATATCCTCTCTGCATCCAGCTGTAATGTTCTGCGTAACCAAAAACACCACTCCACCTCCTCTCTTGCTCCTCTGTCTATACATTCTATAGCATGTATATCCTGGAACATTAAGCTGCAGTCCTGTTCACACTCCAGGCGTGGCCACACCAGCGCCCTATACAGCTGCAGCAGAAAGTCCTAATTTTAATCTCTATCCACTGGCAATGAAGGCCATTATTCCATTTGTCTTCCTAATTAGCGACTGTACTTGCAAACCATACTTCGGTGTTTCATGCACAGGAACACCCAGGTCCCCCTGCACAGCAGCATTCTGTAATTTTTCACAATTTTAAAGTCATCCACTTTGTTATTATTCCTACCAAAATGGATGACCTCATGTTTACGAACATTGTATTCCATCTGTCAGACCCTTGCCCACTCACTTAACCTGTCTATATCCTTCTGCACACTTTGATCTACCACTCATTTAAGTGTCATCTGTGAACTACAACAGACTACAGTTGGTCTTTAACTCGAAGCAATCTATCTGAATTGTAAACAATTGCAGTCCCAACAATTGTAAACAATTGCAGTCTCAACACTGATCCCTGAGACACACCACTCGCCACTGATTGCCAACCAGAAAAAAACCCCTTTTATCCCTAGATTTTGCATTCTGTTATCTAACCAATCTTCTGTCCTTGCTAATACATTGCCCGTAACACTGTGCATCTTTATCTTATGCAGCAGCCTTTTGTGCAGCACCTTGCTGAATGCCTTTTGGAAATCCAGATACACACGTTCACCTTTTCCCCATTGTCTACCACGCTCAATATGACCTCAAAGAATTCCAATAAATCAGTTAAACGTGACCTGCCTTTCATGAAAACAAGCTTTATAAAATAAATGTGAGGTGTTGCATTTTTGTGAGGCAAACCAGGGCAGGGCTTATACAATTAATGGCTGGGCCTTGGGGAGTGTTGCTGAGCAAAGAAACCAAAGGGTGCAGATGCATCATTCTTTGAAAGTGGGGTTGCAGGTATACAGGGTGGGGAAGAAGGTGTTTGGCATACTTTCCTTCATTGGTCATAACATTTAGTGTAGGGGTCGAGATGTCATGTCTCAGCTGTACAGAACATTTGTGAGACCACATTTGGAATTATTACAGACAAATTAGATTAGATTACAGTGTGGAAACAGGCCCTTCGGCCCAACAAGTCCACACCGACCCGCCGAAGCGAAACCCACCCCTACCCCTACATTTACCCCTTACCTAACACTACAGGCAATTTAGTATGGCCAATTCACCTGACCCTGCACATCTTTTGGATGGTGGGAGGAAACCGGAGCACCCGGAGGAAACCCACGCAGACACGGGGAGAACGTGCAAACTCCACACAGTCAGTCGCCTGAGGCGGGAATTGAACCCGGATCTCTGGCGCTGTGAGGCAGCAGTGCTAACCACTGTGCCACCGTGCCGCCCACCAAATCTAGCTGACCATTTCTATGAAGGATTTTGTGAAACTTGAGAGGGTGTAGAAAAGATTTCCAAGAATGATGCTGGAACTGGAGTGCTTAAGGTATAAGGTGAAGCAGAATAGGCTGACGCTTTTCTTTTCCCTGCAGTGAGAGAAAAGGAGGCTAAGGAGTGGCCTGAACAAACACTTATAAAATTATGCGGGGCATTGATATAGTGAATAGCCAAGGCCTTTTTCCTCGAGCGGGAGAGTTCAAAACTAGAGGACAGCGGTTTAACGTGAGAGGAGAAATGTTTGAAAAGAACCTGAGGGGTAACCTTTTCATGTGTATGTATGGAAAAAGCTGCCAGCGGTAGTGGTGGAGGCGGATTCAATTACTGCATTTAAAAGGCACCTGGATAGGTGTATGAACAGGTAACATTTAGAGGAAGATCGGCCAAATGTTTGGCAAATGGTACTCAGTCAGATTGAGATATCTGATTAGAGCAGTTGGACCGAAGGGTCTGTTTCTATGCTGGATATCTGTATGACTATAATCTTTGTTAAAACTGAAAAGAAACTCTATTCTTACAACAGCTGGAATTCTGTGAACTGTTCTTGGGGCTCATATCACAAAGAAAAGGTACACTGGAATGCGAGACAATCCACATGAGGTTTAATCGACTGATCCCGAAAAGGAGGGACTGGCTTGAGAGTAGATATTGAGTCGTTTGGGCCGAAACTCATTAGAACATAGAAGATTCAGTGGTGACATTCTGAAACATATATTATTTTCAGGAAACTTGATGGTTTAAATGCAGAAATGTTGTTTCTCCTTGTGGGAAAGTTTCGGACCAGGGAGTAGAATCTCTGAATTAGAGGTCACAAATTTCGGGCAGAAGAGAATTTTATCTCCCAGGATGCAGTGAATCTGTAGAATTCTTTACCACAGAAGACTGTCGAGGTTGGGTCATTCAGTATTTTGAAGGCTGAAATGGACAGATTTGGATTTGGGAATTGAATCAATGCTGACAGTTAAAACGGTGGAAAGTGGAGGTGAGGATGATCAGCTCAGCCATGATGTCATTGTTTGGAGGACCAAACCCCATTGGTTGAACAGGCTCCTTCTGGTTCCCTATCATTGACCTTTGGTCTAAGTTAGTCTTTTCAGAATTATATAGGCCTCATTTAAATTAACCTCCATTTAATGTTTGAAGCCCAGCTGCTTGAATCCCTCCTCATCATGAAAAAAAACCATGAATCATCTTTCTCACTCTTTGATGGCATTGCATTCTGCCTCTAATGCAGTGACTACATTTATAGTCCTCCAGTTCTGTTGAATATTTGTCAAACAGAACCAAACAGAAAAGGTTAAAGACAGATCAAAACTACATTTAAACTACCATGTCAAGCACACTGTCGGCATGTGTTGCATGGAATACACAGATTGCATATTAAAGCTCTCTCAGCACTCATCCGTTAAACACTGCAAGGGTTGTTTAGAGATGATTTGCATATATATGTGTGTATGCCTGTGCCTGTAGATAATAATCTACTTGCATAACAAAGTTTCGATGCATAGTGTTGTTCCCTCTTTGTTCTGGTATCCAGCATTTCAAAATCAGAAAGATAGTGCGTAGGAGATCAAACCCATTTATACGGCTATATCAATTTTTTTCCGTGATTGTACAGCTCTATATTGTGCTGTCCAATGCAATCATGTCAAAATATATATTGGTTTAGACACAGTGTAGAGCTGCATCCAGAACTCCCTCAGAAAAAACCCTCCCAGAGTCCGTACAGAATAAATCGACCTCTACAATATTAAACATTCCATGAGATGTGCAGTGTAATGTTAATTATAGACTAAATATGCATTACACTGAACCATTAAACATTCCTCAGCAAAGAATAAAACTGCTGAGTTGCAATGAAAACACTATCACAGTAAAGTCTTGCAGCCTTATTCCGATCAAGCATTTCCAGATCACTCAATACTCAGACAGATTTTTGAGAAAATCTGGCTGTACTGACACAAATCTCTCAAAAGAAATGGATGAATTTGGCTGAGAGCGTGTGTTGGTGAGGTGTTGGCTTCATGTTATTAAGGAAAACATTGTCCGATTGTGGAGAGGCAAAACAAGGCATCAGATACAAAGAAAAATGGGGGGAAGGCAGGAGGTGAAAAGAGAAAGAGAGAGGCAGAAATATTAGCTGGGCCAATGTATCTCTTAATTATAGGTTTTTTTTTACTAAACATGACAATTGATACCTCTGCCATTCAACAATCATACAACTTATGTATTAAAAAGTCCTAACAACAATTAGTATTGGAATCCATTGAGTTATTTGCATTTTTTCCACAATTCGTGTGCTGAGCTTGTGGGGAAATATAAATTGGGGTTTTGTTGTTCTGTAATTTATTCTGAGAATTCTATTTCTGTGTTATTTACATAAATGCTTAATTGGTTTCAAGGAAATAATGGTGACAGCATAGCCAGATGAAAGAAGTGATTTGTTGGTAAGATTCAAATCGAAACAAGTTTATTTTAAGAATGTTGACCATTTTCTGAAGTGAATGCAAATTTATGAAGACGAAGTGCAACAGATTTTATTTATTTCTGGACGATAAACACAATTTAAAACTTTTATTTAGGTTAAAAATTCAGTGCTGAAAATTCTGCAATTAAACTTCAATGTTGAACTGGATCTACTCTGAATGTCCCACTTATTTATGTTGTAGTCCGTTTAGACGGTGCATTTTAGAATATTCACGTGAAATACTTGAAATTACATCACGAACTGCCGCAACAATCACATTTAATTGATATAGTTGTTGTGAAGTTTTGTTACATGTATTATTTTCTGGTTAGGGTCAGCAATGATTCCACATCCCCAATTGCCATTGAATATCTTGCTAAAGCCACTTCAGAACACAGTCAATTACTTCCCAGTGGGTCAGGAATCTCATGTTGGCCAGACCATGCAAAGGTGACAGATGCCTTGTCATTCGTGAACCAGCTGTTTCTGTATTTTTTTCCATTGACTCGGGTTACATGGTCACCATTTGGCTTTCTTTCCGAATCCAGGCTTTCTTTGAATTCAAATTTCACCCTGGGCAAACGATGGTATTCCAAACCCCGTCCATTCAGCATCAAACTGGAGTTTGGGAATACTGGTGTCATGATATCACCACTATGATCCTAATATTGGAAATGCACAGAAAACGGTCACAAACAGAAATGCAATAAGACTGACACTTTACATCATGAACAAATATTGGAGTGCAATACTGGCAAGAACTCTGTTGCTGCTCACCGCAACATCACAGGAGACTTTGCATCCAATTATCAATGTATAATGTGTACCGGACTCTGTCTGAAGAGCCTGACTCACCGTAATTTGCATTTTTTAAATTCTTCACTGATTTATGAAAAAGTTAGTCACATATCGCAAGAAGGTGGTCATCAGCTATCTTTGTGAAGGCCTGCCATCTTGCTCGGCTAATTATGGTTGATCTTTCTTAAGAAGCTTTATGACAACCAGATGGCTTCTCAGTCGAGACTGTAGTGCTGGAAAATTACAGCAGGTCAGGCAGCGTCCGAGGAGCAGGGGAATCGACGTTTCGGGCATGAGGCCTTCATTAGGATACATGATGAAGGGGTTATGCCTGGAACGTTGATTTTCCTGCTCCTCAGATGCTGCCTGAACTGCTGTGCTTTTCCAGCACTACATCTCAACTCTGATCTCTAGCACCTGCAGTCCTCACTTTCTCCTGATGGGTTTCTTGGTCAGGTTCGGCACAGGAAAGGACCATCACCTTATTGTTGAACGGGTAGGGCAGGCCAGGTAGGAAGGACAGACGTCCTCCTCTGAAGGACAATACCGAACCATGTAACATGCTTAAAACCTTTGGTAGGTCTGCCATTATCGTTCATTACTCCAGCATTTTCATTTCATACACTTCTATTAATTGAAGCTACCATGGTCGGGACTGATTCTGGAACTTTACTCCAAACCTTTTAATTGCTTATTACATACTCATTATGCCTCCTCAACCACTTTATCAAACTGTCATGTTAGCTTCAACGATTTTATTATTGACTCATGGAACATGGTGGTTGCTTTTAGTTGTCTGTAGATGTCCTTCAGCAGATGGCAGTAAGATGTCTTTCTGAAATAACATGTTCCAATTTGGCCTGAGGAAGGGAATTCCAGATTTTGACCCAATTACAGTAAAGGATCGGTGAATATTTCCATGTCAGGATGCCGAGTGTTTTAGACAGGAGCTTACAGTGGTGCTGTTCCCATGTATCTGCTGCTCCTGTCCTTCGAGATGCAAGTGGTAGTGGGAAGGTACTGTCTAAGGAAGTGGCTAAGTTACTGCAGTGTAGTATTTTAGATAGTGCATATGGCAGGTACTAAGAATCAGATTTGGAGGCAATCGACGCTTGTGGATGTGCTACTGATCAAGTGGGATGCTTTTTCCTGGACAATGCCAAGCTTCTTTAGTGCAGTTGAAGCTGCTCCTATCCAGTCAAGGGGTGAGCTGTGCTATTAACCTCCTGACCTCTGTCTCTTAGACAGTCAATTGGCTTTGCGAGTCAGGAGGGTGAGTTACTCGCTGTCGTATTCCTCGCCTCTGGCCTGCTCGTACAACCATTTTATTTATGTGGAGCGTCCAGCTCAATTTCTAATGAACAATAAAACCCAGGAAGTTGATGGTGAGGGATTCAGTGATGGTAGCACTATTGAATGTCAAGGGGTTTTGGTTAGGTTGTCTCTTATTGTCAATGGTCATTGTCTCGCAGTTTTGTGGTGTGAATGCTATGTGCCACTTGTCAGCTCAAGTCTGGATATTGTCCAGATTTTGTTGCGTTTCAATGTGGACTGAGGAGTCACAAAAAAGTGCTAGATTAATGCAGATTTCACTTCTGACCTTCTGATGGAGGGAAAGTCATTGCTGAAGCAGCTGAACATGATTTGGGCCAAGGACACCTTCTTTCGGAACTCCAACAGAGATTTGCTTTGGCTGAGGCGACTGACCTCTAACAAGCAGAGCCATCTTCCAATGTGTGAGATATGACTGCAGGCAGCAGGGAGTTTATCGCGTAATGCCCATTGAATCCAGTTTTGCTACGACTCCATAATATCACACTCTGTCGAATGTGACCTTAATGTCAAGGGCTGTCACTCTCCCCTCATTTCTGGAATTCAGTTCTTTGTCCATGTTTAAATCAAGTCTGTAATTCAGACATGAGCTGAGTAGGCCTTGCGTAACCCACATTTACACAGGTTATTGCTGAGCCAGTGCTGCGTGATAGCACCTTCCTACATCTAACTTATGATTGAGAATGGACTGATGGGACAGTAATTCACCAGGGTGGTTTGACCTATTTTCTGTGCACAGGACGTGCCTGGCCTATTTTCCACATTGTCCATGCCATTGTTTTAGCTGTACCGGGATTGCTTGGCTAGCACAAGTAATCAGTATTATTGCCAGAATTTTGTCAGGCTCCATAGCATTTGCAGTAACCCCTGTCCCCCCTCCCCTCCTCTGCCCAACAGTGTCTTGATTTCACATGGAGAGAAGCGAATTCCCTGCTGACTGGTATCTGTGATATTGGTGATCTATGGAAGATGCCGAGATGGATCAGAAAATTGGCACTTCTGGCTGAAGATTGCTGTGAATGATTCAGCCTTAACTTTTGCACTGATGTTTTGTGCTCTCCAAAGCAGAGCAAGGGAATATCTGTGGAGCTTATTCCTTCAATGAATTGTTTAATTATCAACTTTAATTCACGACTTGATATGGCAGCACTGTGGTCTCAGACCCCTGTTTCCTGAATGAATGGTCGAGCCACAATATCTCCAGACTATAACTCCAACGCCCACTCCATGATGTGGATATTCACAACAGAAGATTGCTTATCCTTAGTATTGTGTAGATTCCAACAATGCATCGTATATTCGCTTAAATTGTTAGTCTCGAAAATACTTTACTTCACAGACTTTAGGATATAATGTTCTGTTTTCAATTCTTCTCTCCGACAGACAAGGTCATCGATGTCACACTGGCTTTCCTCCTCACTGATTGCAAAACCAAACGTTTTTCACCTCATCTTTGAACTTACTGATCAAATTTGCTACATTAGTTCATATACGCTGCAAACAGCAAAGGATCCAGCACCAAGTCATATAATAAGCCACTGGACACAAGATGTCTTCACAATGACTACCTCCGACCATTACCTTCTGCCAACAAATAAACCTTCAATGCATTTGCCAAACTGCACCAGCTCTCATGAACCCTTACCATATTAAAGATGCAAGATCTGGTCAAAAACCTGATTGAAGTCAAGAAGCATTACATCCACTTTTTACACCCGATGTCACATCTCATTTCCTCTCCGGAAAACAGAATCAACCACTTCCGATATGATATCACTTCCACCAAAGCCATGCTGAATTTTATTGCTTAAACCTTACAATTCCAACTTTTAATGAATGCTGTTTCTTAGATTTACTTATTAACTTCCCCCAAGTTTTCTACTTTTAAACATAGGTTTATGAGTGAAACTACACATTGTCATTTAGCTCCTTTCACCCAATGATAACTCTTATTATCTCTCTGACAGATAATTTACTCTAGCTAAAATAATCTTGTGTCTCTTCTGTTTCATTCTGGAAAATGGGAATGGAATTGAATACAATGTTGAGACCAACAACAAGCTGTCCATTTGTTCTTGACACTGTCAGTGTATGTTCACCCTCAGAGGTAGGAAGACTGTTTGCGCTGATAATACGGAAAGTAGCGCCTGGTGTATCTTTCTCAGCTGGCGCGCAACATCCTGTTGCTATGTGCCAGCAGTAAGCCACACATCTCACTTCTGATCAGAAAATAAACCCAGGGGATGCAATCTGGCGCAAACATCTGCCAATGTGGCCTATACCAGGACACAGAGTATGAAGTGATCACATTGAAGTGACATTTGCAAATCCACCTTTCGATCTCTGTTTCACGGTCTGATTCCAGGACATCATTGGACGAGTCTCTCGACCATCTAACAAGCTCATTGGATTCACTAACGTCTGGACACATCGACATGCACCTTTTCATGTCTGTGATCTTGTACTACTTGTGAGTCGATCTTCAGATTTAATGTTTCCAGTTTTTGATTCTGTCTTTTGTATCCATCACCTTCCCAGCCAAATACATTCTGTTTGATCTGTTTCCTAAATTTTGATCAACTAAACAAATAATACAGTTTTGTGCAGACAGGTATGTTGGTGTGTCAGATTAACAGAAACAATATATGGAGAGATCACCTTGGCTGTATCTAACTCTGACTGACATTGAATTCAAATAAAGCACAGCACTGTATGGTTTCAAACTTTGCAAATCCGCTCCCTTTGAAAGAGCTTGTTCTTACGGTTAATTGTTTTCTTGATTATTTCAGAAACTATGATTAAAATTCCCTATTTTTAACAAAGTTTCAAATATTATTAAAAATTGCAGCCCTGGCTTTTCCTACAGTGAGCTTTGTGGTGTTTAAATGTTCTGGTCAAAATTTGCTTCAAGCAGAAGACTTAAACATTGGTTTCTCCGAGTTCCCAGCCATTGCCCTTGCATTTCCATAATAACTACAAGCTATTGATAAGCACCAGAATGAACAGAATGTCAGGCCCTGTACACATCCAAACACCATGATGTAGGCCTCGAAGCCCTCCGTTTCTTCCTGTCATGCCAACCCAAGCAGTACATGCTCAACCTCAATGACATTTCCTTTCAATCCTCCCACTTCCTCCAAACCAAAGGGGTAGCCATGGACACCTGTATGGACACCAGCTATGCCTGCCTCTTCGTCAGATATGTGGAGCAGTCAATCGTCAGATATGTGGAGCAGCTACACCGGTATCATTGCCCACCTTTACCACCGCAACATTGATGACTGTATCAACGCCACCTCATGCTACCACTAGGAGGTTGAACAGTTCATCAACTTTAATAAGACCTTCCACCCTGACCTAAACTTCACAGGGACCATCTCGGACACCTCCCTCCCTTTCATAGACCTCTCCACCTCTATCTCCAGTGACCGACTAAACAATTACGACAAGCCCACTGACTCCCACAGCTCCCTGAAAGACACTCCTCTCACCCGACCTCCTGTAAAAGTGCCATCCCTTATTGTCAATTCCTCTGCCTCCACCGCACCTGCTCCCAGGAGGACCAGTTCAACCATAAAACATCCCAGATAACCTCCTTTTTCAAAGACTGCAATTTCCCCTCCCATGTGGTCGACGATGCCCTTGAACCCCATCCCTCCAATCGCAACAGGGAGCCCTCCTGTTCCTCATCTTCCAACGCACCAAACGTGCATACATCATATCATCCTCCCCTGCTTCCACCACCTATAAACAGACCGCATCACTGGGGGTATATTTCCCTCCCTATCCCTATCTGCATTCCAGAGACACCATTCCCTCCGCGGCTCTCTCGTCAGGTCCATGCCCCTCCACCAACCCACTCCCCACCCCTGTCCCTTCCCTTGCCACCACAGGAAGTGCAAAACCTGCGCCCACACCTCCCCCCTCACCTCCGACAAGGCCCCAAATGATCCTACCACATCCCAGAGAAATGTATCTATACTTCCACAAATGTCATCCACTGTGTCTGTTCCACCTGATGTGGTCTCCTCTACATCAGGGAGACAGGACACTAACTTGCGAATCATTTCAGAGAACATCTCTGGGACACCCGTGCCAACCAACCCCACGGCCCCGTGGCTGACCACTTTAACTCCCTCTCCCACTCCACCAAGAACAGGCCGGTCATATTCTGTTCATTTTCAATGAATAAATACAAAATAACCAAGCCTGAATTTGGGATGATATTAACAGGATTTATTTTGATCTAAGCAAGAACAGATTATTTTGACATAACAGGTGGAGAGATTCACTTCCTGAAAAAGCAGCTCAAGTGATATAAGCTGGCTCCAAACCAGCTAATAGAGTGTATTAAATATGAACAAAGATACAAGTATTTTAGGATATAATAGAAAAGTAATTTATAGTATATTGAAATGCAAACAGAGATGTGAAGTTGTGTCTCTACATTCTTCCTAGCTAAATTAATCATTTCAGAAATGCCTTTGTTAAATTTCATGAATCATTCGTCGGTCCATTCCACGAACCTTGCGAGGTCCTTGTTAAATTCTGAACCATCGCCTTCCAGGTTCACAGTGGTTGCGATTTTCATGTTATAGCAAATTGTGAAGGTGTGCACTGTATTCCAATGTCTTAGTTAAAAATTTAAAGCAATCACAGCTCCAAACATTTACAAAATATCACTATGAATCTTCCTTGAATCCACAAAAATTGTCCCTCTGATCAATGATTTCTAAAATTCACTCACATACCTTTTGTGAAGGATGTTTTCAAATAACTTGAAGTGCAAATGGTTCACATCAGTCGGAATACAGGAACGTTTCATGTGTTACCCCACACAAAAAGAAATCAAGCAATATTCACGAGTTGCTCTAAGCAAGTCTATGATGGACTGTTTTATCAAACAAAATCATTTCCAATGTTGTGAGGGCTCGTCTATCTTCTGTGCAATGGCCTGAATTTTGTGTCTGACTGCTGATGAAACTGGCTGATCTGGGTAAAAGTACAGTTTGTACCTTTCACATTGTTAATGTATATTGCTGACTTTAGTTGAATAAAGTGATGCTGTCCCAGGCATCGTCTGGCACCATTAATTAGACCATTAATGAGACCATTAATTTCCACATCACTAGCCGGAGAATCAGGTGGAGTGTATTGATCTCATTGAAACGAAGGCTTGGAATATTTCCGGTATGAATCATGTGAATTAGAGCCTCTGAACGAGACAAAGTGGGAAAGATACATTTAGAGTAGTTGAACGTTTTCACGACAGAGAAAGATCACTTCGCCCATCGCACCTGTATCACGTGAAGACAGAGCCTTCCAGCAACACCCCATTTATAACATGTTGTCCATAACCATGCAGGTGATAGCACTGTAAACATTCGGGAACATTGTGTAGGGTCTAATCCATTATCAACATAGATATGATCTCCAATGATGTAAATCCTGGCTTATGGGGAAAATGTAGGGGCAGAACTGTATCAATACTCAAACATTTGGTACAGCCCTGAGGAGCTAATAGGCCCATTTCTAAACGTTGTTTCTCAGGACATTTTGACTATTCTTGACTTAATATCATTGTAAACTGACATGAAAAAAATGCAGACATGTTCCCCCGAAATGCTGACAGTAACATATCTTTTTTCAGCCACGATCAGCACATGAATTAAGAAAGTTTAAAAAAATCTTTCTTTTAACTGATTATTGACAACACGGATTTCACAAAGTGCAAAGTACAGAGGGGAAGGGTGGTGGGCGATGTTCACTATTCCCTGATGTCTGGTTGCATTTGTGAGCAACAGGTGAACCTGCGAACCAGATTCAGGATGGTACTGCAGGTATTTCAGCAGATATTGTGTAAACGGAATTCTCCCATAAATCAGCAATGACATGAACATTTATTTTTTATGGTGTTTGAAGCCAAAGAAAATTGAAAAATATGGTGGGAGAAGTTCATTTCATTTCTTTGAACTGGTATCAAGGGACACTGTGGGTGGACCTGGGGTGGCAGGAGGATCTTTCACAGCAGAATGTGAGGGAACAGAATCACCGTTGGAAATCCAGATAGACTGGAACTTTTTTCACTGGAGGGTGAGAGTTCGGGGGGTGACCTCATATAAGTTTATAAAGCCATGAGTGGAAAGGTAAATGGCTTTAATTGACATGATTCATACTGGAAATGTACGAAGCTTTCGTTTCAAAAATATCACATATCAAAAAACTCCACCTGACCCTACGGCTAGCGATGTGGAAATTAATGGTCTAATTAATGGTGCCAGACGATGCCTGGGACAACATCACTTTATTCAACTAAAGTCAGCAATATACATTAACAATGTGAAAGGCGCAAACTGTACTTTTACCCAGATCAGCCAGTTTCTTCTGCATTCACACACAACTTAAAATTCAGACCAGAAGACAGACGAGCACTCACAATATTGGAAATGATTTTGTTTGATAAAAGAATCCATCGTAGACTTCCTCAGAGCAAATCATGTTAACAAACTTGTTTTTATTGTGTGTGGGGTAGTGCACGAAATGTTACTTTAATCCGATTGATGTGAACCATTTGCATTTAAGAGGTTATTTGAAAACTTCTATCACAGTAGATACGCGAGTAAATTTTACAAATCATTGATCAAAGGGGACAATCAGTTTTGGACTCGAGGAAGATCCTTAGTGATATTTTGTAAATGTTTGAAGCTGGGATTGTTTTCAATTTTTGACTAAGACAGTGGCGTATTTTCGCTATGGTGGGGGATTTCAACAACAAGGAACATGTTTTTACAATGAGAGGAGAAAATTTTTTAAAAAGATATCAGAGACAACTTTTTACACATAGAATGGTTTGTGTGTGGGATGATCTGGTGGTGGATACTTACAACTATAGAAGACATTTGGATAAGTAAATAACTATCAAATGTTTGGAAGGATATGGGCCAAGTACACACAGGTGGGATTAGTTTAGTTTGGGATTATGACTGGCATGGACTGTTTGGACCGAAGGGTCTGTAACCATGCTGTATCACTACATGACTCTATGACTATTTATCAATTTTTCTCAATACTAAACAGTGCTGTAGTGATCCTCGAGTGAACTGTTGATGTTTAGGTTGTGTCTGAGACTCTGCGAATATTTCCTTCCGTGAGAGGAGGGACTAGTTCTCCAAGTTACACAACTGAAAAATATTTTTTTCTCCAGCATTGTTGCTGAGTTGATTTATTTTTGCGGAGGCGGTGGTTATGGTTTACAGTTGGCTTTCCACCAACTGGTCAACAGTGAGACAAAATATCTCTGATCCACTACTGAAACTCCACCTGCTTCCAGTAAATGAAACTGGGAACTCAAGGACCTTTGCTGTAGTCAGCTTAATTGCTGTCAACTGTTGTATCTGGCCGATTAAAGGGAAAATGAATCAAGGAAAGTAAAGTCCAACCAAACAAGCTATATTTTCCCATTTACTCACAATGGACACATTTCCCTTGGCAATTCTTCTTTAAAAAGGAAAGTCAGTGAATACAGCATTCACTGTATGACTATCAGAAAACAGAAAATTGAATGCAGTGACGTTCTAGTTAGTTCAGCCTGTTTACTGAGTATCTTTAAATTCCTGAATATGAGGTTAATGGATCCAAAATCCCACATTGCAGTAACATTTGTTATCATCTCAAAGTAAATTAACAAAATTGAACTGGTTCAAACTCACATCACTTGTTACACCATTCTCTGATTCATGCATCTCATTAAAACTGAGTGAGCCCTTTATACATGGTTAACACTGGTGTAGTGTAACAGCGAATATTTGCTGATTTTTATGAGTTAGAGCTATCAGTGAGCAGAGAAATGTACTGTTTATAACCTACATTCGTGATAATTATTACTGTAATACTCTCTAATTTAACAAAACACTCCTGGTGTACACAGATTGTTACATGCAATGGTTTAGACGTTGAGGATTTAAAAAAAAAAACTATGGACTGTCTTGTTCTAGTTCATTAGATGCTCTTTCAAAAGTTTACCTAGGTGTTATGTATCACTGCGGACTCACATTTTGTTTCTCAGGCACACAGCTTTCCTTTCCTGTGCATTTTAGTGTCGGAGCAATTTGAAAAAAAAAGATGCAAGTAGGGACATTCTGCAATGTAAGGAGGTGTTTCTAATCTCCGGGTCCAAACTGTATAGTGACATACACTCACATTCTGAACATAATCACTTTAGACATGCTCCATATTAGGTTGCCTAAACTGAATTTAGAAACACAGATTAGAAATGGTATGTTATTTGGTAATGTGAGAGAGACTTTGAGTGACAGCAAATAAAGTCATTCATTTTGTTGGCTAATAATATTACTGAAGTTCTTTTTAGCTTTATCTGCTTGTGGTGGAATGTAGGATTAAAGGGAGTTAACTTCTTAATTGAATATTCTAAATATAATCACTTTGGACACGTTCTGTATTCAGTTGCCTTAATTGAATTCTGAAATGTTTCATACGAATTACGTGTTATTTTGTAGTGCGACAGAGACTTGCAGTATATAGGGAAGAAAAACTCAACAGTTTTATTGGCTGGTAATATGTTTAACTTTAGTTTTATCTGCTTGTGAATGAATGTAGAAATAAAGGGAGCTACCTCCCAGTTGAATTTTTTTTTTAAAACAAAATACATTCAACTATCATGTGAAACAGACCTGAAGCTACTCAAATTTACTTCCAAAGAAGCTATTCAGCAAAACAAATATCCCAAGATGTGTATATGTTCATGTTTAAGCATAACCTCATGTAAATACATGAGTCGACGTGTTCGGGCTGTGCAAGCCGATACCAGGATCCAGTCTCAGCCCCCAGCAGGAAACCAACAGACGGAAGCTGTAAGCCTGCCCCTTCCGATGGCCATATAAATCCTGGGCACAAGACCGTAATTCAACACTCCTGGGTCGGATCTGTTTAGAAAGATCTTGACAGAACCGCTTCCCACAAGTTATCAGAATGATTGTGTCGACATTTTTTCCCAGTCTGTTACTGACTTTCTTATCATGCGAGTGTTTTATGTTCAAGTCTCTCGTTGTGACTGTCTCAATGTTAGTCTACCGCAGGAATGTAAAACACTCAGCCATCATTTCATCAGCATTAATGTCTCAAGGTTTATTTGTTTTCTTTTTTAAAGGTGTCCAGTCAGAGGTTGTTTTGACCCAGCCAGAGGCAGAGACTGGCCGTCCCGCAGGCAGCCTGAAACTGACCTGTAAAACCAGCAGGTTCAATCTTGGCACCTCCTACATGTACTGGGTCCGACAGGTTCCCGGACAGGGTCTGGAGTGGCTGCTTTGGTACTATAGTTCATCCAGCAGTAACTGTGCACCAGCGATTAAGGGTCGATTTACTGCGTCCAAAGACACTTCAAACAACATTTTCGGATTGGACATGGGGAACCTGAAGATCGAAGACACCGCCATCTATTACTGTGCAAGATACCACAGCGAGAGGAACCAGGACTGGACCAATCAAAAACAGCTCGAGGGAACATTTTTTCAATTCCATCATAAACTGACGGTCAGTACGAGTTTTAAATGCAATTATACCAACTGCAATCTGAAGCAGACCTCAGGCTGTCTCTTACAAAACTATCAAAGAGGAAATGTACCATTTAAACTAGCAAACTGGTGACACAATGGGACAATGTTTTGGGCATGTCACATGTACTGCTAACACTTCCATCAATTAACTGCTCGGACAAAATGTTCGTTTTAATATATCTGACAGCTCAGGAAATCACTGCTAATTGTTATGTCAACTATGGCATTAATTCTAAACATGATCAGTACTAAATGGCTCTTTCAAATGAAAATTGAGACCTAGAGTAAAGAACAGAGAATGAGTGTACTGGTCTACATCATTGTGATACTACAGTGGGTCACAGTGTTGTGCACAGCAACATTCTCATGCAATAACCACTGACAAGTGTTTATCTCAAATTGGTGATTTCTACCATGGCAGGAGCGAGAAATAATGTGAGATGCAATTTAAACGCAATCCAGTAGTGCTAGTTTGTACAAATGTATAATTTTTTCCTACCTTCTTCGTGTTGATTATCAAGTTAAATGCAAACCAAACCTGGAAAAGTATTCCAAGCTATCAAAATACGATGAATAGTAAAAGCTGAAATAATGCACCAAATCATTTTTAGAGGAGTCTGAATCACTGCTTTCTAGGAAGTGAAGAAATTATCTGCATTTTACAGTTTACAGTCTGTCATAGTATTTGACACAACTGTCTCACAGTGATATAACTGGGGTGACACTGCAATTATCATCAATACAAAAACCTATTCAGCCTCCATTGTTTGAAACTAGTCAGTGAATACTTCTACAAAACGTCTTAACTTGCAGTGCAGTATTAGTTCTGTGGGGTTTGTTGCCAGTATCACTATTTAATTTGTAAAAGTGTTGGGTAATTATTGATACCCCAGTTGGGGATTTTGAGAATCAGCTCATGTGTTACTCTGTGAAGTATAAAACAGTATTAAAATTTATCAAGAATTATCAGAATTCACTAGCGCAATTATGTGATGAAGATTTATCGTGACTTTATTTAGCCTGTGGTTCTGAAAATTTAAATTGATGGTAGACTTTTGATTTGTTTTATGCAGAACCAGTTATTGTGCGACCCAGTCCAGAGGATGTAACACTGTGACTATCTTGATTACTGGGGCCAAGGGACCATGGTGACAGTGACTTCAGGTAAGACCCTTGAACTTTCTTAGTGACTTTTTTAAAACTTTCTATTGATGTGACTAATTTCTGAATTAAATGAAACTCAGATTCTGTGCTGAGTTTGGTTTGGTTCGGATTGATTTTTGTTCAGACTGATTATAGACTTCAGTTAAGACTCAGCAAATAGTTACAGTGGTGATGATGGAGTCAGTTGCTCGGTGTATCTCTTTTTTCGATCAGATAGGCATTCTGTGTGGCTGGGTTACTTGAAACACCTGATGTCTCTTAATCAGTCAGCTATAAATAATGTTTAATGTCAGTGATACCCTGACTGTGAGTTTTATTATCAATAACAAACGCTAAGAATTCAAAGATGTTCGAGATATTACCAAACATGATTAAAATATGCTAAAATATCATTATTCATTTATTTAATATATGTTCTTACCATGACTCTATTTTCACATTTATTTTGATAATTTTGTTGATGACAAGCAGGTTAGAAACTGCCATAAAATTTTCTTGCGGTGCTATATTGCATTCTGTTGATTAGATTCTGAGTTTGTTTTACTTGATTCTGTTGAATTGATTTGATTGGATTTTGGCTTTGCTTTAGTTGATTCGGTTGAACTGTGTTGATTAGATTCTGACTTTGTTTTTACTTGGTTTTGTTGAATTGTGTTGATTGGTTTTTGAAATTGTTTTATTTGATTCTGTTGAATTGAATTGGTTGGATTCTGATTATGTTTCATTCAAATCTGTTGTTTTGAGTTGATTGGATTCTTTTTTTTTCCTTGATTCTGTTGAATTGAGTTGATTGAATTCTTATTCAGTTTGTGAAATTGATCTGCATTTTCAAGCTTTCTGTAACTGGTGTTTTCTTTCTGGTGAGGAGATTGTCTCTCTGGATACCTTTTCATTACCAATATTTGTGAAGTTCTTTTGTTTTTCATGAATCATTTCTGCATTTGTTAAACTTACATGACACATTTTATCTGCTTGATTGAAAACATTACATCCATTTGTAACGGTCTGAAAAACAACTTAAGGCAGAAACCCGTAAGTGTAAGAAATGCAAAAAAAAGAGTTTTTAATGCATCGACTTTTTAAAAAAAAAAACTCAGTTCTAATTGTAAGCTAACTGAATTTTGTTATGAGTAGCCTCATTCAAAATAAAATTTGGGACTAAAATCTGAAACTACAGAATTGATCAGATTATGTAATTGATACTAATTTAAAATTATAATGTGGTAATATTTGTGCATTCAGTAATTTTGTTTTGTAATGAAATGATTCATCAATATATGCCTTCAACCGCTCTACTGTGCGCTGCACAGGATTGTCACGATCAAGAAGGGTGTGCAGGTTGGAAATAAGTTGAAATATTGCCAGAAACGTAACAGCTTTAAGTGTTAAGTCCCCTCACAAACAAGTTTGCTGTTATGACTTGTTATTCCTATTCAAGTTAATCATTAGTTTGCTTGATTCTGAGCAGTTTTGTTAGACTTCAATTTGTTTTTTTTGTGAGGTTACATCATGTTCTTGGTTCTGTTGAAACTGTTTGCAGAGCTAGTTCTGCTGCAAACACACCGTGTTGTGATCTGGTGATCGTTGATCTGTTGAGGAGGGACTGTGCTTGGGTAACATTAAATGTTTTATATTTGGGAAACCGTTTCTGCTTTCTACATTGTTTTTGCAATGTTAACACGGTTGGTGACAGTGAACCGCTCCAGGTTCCTCATTCAATGCAATCAGCATGCGAGTTGAAATTTCATAAAGCCTATTATTAAGTGAAAGGCAAATCGCAAATGTTTTAGAAATGAAGGGAAAACAGATGCTTTCAGGCGCCATCTTTACTTAAAATAAATAATTAAGGATTAATCTAATCCATGCTTTACAATCCAAATTCAGAACTCAACTATCTACTTCAATCAAAAGGTCTGTCTTTAAACAGTTTGCAAGTCATAGAGAAATATAAATAGAATTTCAAAAGTCTAATGTTCGAATAGTTCTTGCTCTTGAGCAAAAATGCCATGACTGTGTTATAATTGATCAAGAAAGACCTTTCAATTCCGCTGTACACTACATACATATTTTTCTGGCTGGAAAAGATCATTGGCAAAGACCATTTGGAAATTCTGCTCAATTCTATGAAGAACAGATCAGTTTCACTGCTTTGATCAGTTTCACATGTAACTTGAGTTAATTAATTGTTATGTCCCTGATTAAACTGGATTTGCAGGATAAAAATAAAACATTAACTGAATTATTTAATCTGCACAGTGCTTTACGTGAAACCAATCTGTGCATGTTAAATAAATAGTTACATTTTACAACAAAATATCAACTGAAGAGTCATTCTTTAGGAAACAACTGCTATAGTGAATTATGTGACCAAGGCCAAATTTCGAATTACTTAAAATAATCCACCCATGAACTCGCAGGGCAGCATGGTAGCTCAGTGGTTGGCACTGCTGCCTCACAACGCCAGGGTCCCAAATTCGATTCCACCCTCGGGTGACTGCCTGCGTGGAGTTTGCACATTCTCCCTGTGTCTGCGTGGGTTTCCTTCGGGCGCTCTGGTTTCCTACCACAGTCCAAAAGTTGTGCAGGTCAGGTGATTGTGAAATTTAGCACAGCCATAGTGTTCAGTGATGTGAAGGTTAGGGTGCATTCGTCGGAGTAAATATAAATTAGGGGGAATGGGTCTGGGTGGGCTACTTACTGTTCAGAGGGTCAGTGTGGAATTGTTGGGCCAAATGGCCTGTTTCCATATTGTAGGAACCCTACTCTTAAAACCATGGGAGTACTTGCTGCAAACGCAGAGAATTCATTTTACATCGATGTGTTCAGACGTATGCAGAGTTCACAAATTTGCAGAAGACATGAACTGGAGGATAACAGAGCACATTGTTTATTCAGAGACTGAAAATAGAGTAATATTTATTTTAATTAATATACTTGACCGATTTATTGCAATGTAGCGATCAGAAGGAATCTGCTCACATTAGTTTAGTGTGACAATCATTTAGATTAGATTTCCTGCAGTATGTATCGGGCCATTTGGCCCAACAAGTCCACACCGACCCTCTGAAGAGGAACCCAGCCAGACCCATTCCCCGACCCTATATTTAGCCCTGACTAATGCACCTAACACTGTGGACGATATAACATGAGCATGCACATCTTTGGATTGTGGGAGGAAATCCACAGACACAGGGGACATTGTGTAAACTCCACATAGATAGTCACCCGAGGCTGGAACCGAGCCTGGGTACCTGGATCTGTGAGGCAGCAGTGCCCACATTTACTTAGACAACCGCTAAAGCGGTCAACTCCAGACAGAAGCATGTTTTCAATTCATACCTTTTTAAACATTTTCGTTCATTAAAAGCAGTTTACAAGAAAATGGCCTTGCCCTAATTCCTTCAACAGAAATGCTTTCCACACTGGAATGCAGTATTGACTTTATGCAGTGCATGCAAAATCTCCACACTTCACGGACCGTTTTAAGAATATGTAAAAATAATTTAGAGAATAATCCATTTCCTCCGGATCTGTGCTTTAATTGGCGATATTTCCAACCTCATTAATTTTGTTAAATACAATGACTTATTAAGTTTATTAACTCAGTGCTTATTTGTGTTCTTGTGAACACATTCTCGTTCACATTTATCCACTAGTTAGTTCCTCGGATGAATGTTCAATTACAGTGAATATATTTGACGTGTGGAATTGCGCAATGTATCCTCTAGGATTAAGTCTGTTGTACAGTTTGTTTCAGTGCTATCTCTGAGTAACTTGTCAACGGTCCTGACCATTTGTAAATTGTCCAGTTCGGATACCTGAATCTCAGACAGTTCAATTTCATCTCGCGCTTCAAAACCACTTTTATCTGCCAGAAATACAATATTCAATTTTTGCCTCAGAATTGAGAGCCCTGACTAAGTTGTTCCAATCAGAACAAACATTTCAGGAACAAAAGGCAGTTAGCAAGAGTTTTGAAATTGGTTGTTGGCAACAAGAGATATTTGATTGAGCGAGGCAGAGGGAAATATGCTGTATATTTTCTTTGTGCCTCAGTTATGCAGGACATGTTTCGTGGCACAATGTAGAATTCAGACTTTTTTTGCATCTTATTATTTGAAAACCTATTATCAGCTTTAAATGTCACTGGCAAAGGTCATATTACACTTCAAAACATTTTAATCTTTTTCAAACTAAGTAGACCGTCTGGTGCATCAACATTCACAGGGGAAAAAGGAAGGGAGTTCTCGGATGAAATCCAGTGACCGTGATTTGATGGCAATGCAATTCCTAGTTTTATTCCTCTGTAGTTCCAATAGAGTTTGAACAATTTGGAGCTGCTGTCAAAGTATTCTTGGATAAATGTTGAAATGAACAAACATTCTGGAACAATCCCTGGTTGTTGGAAGGTGTTAATAACTAACATGGTTTATGTACTGTCAAAAGAGGTGGGCTGTGTTCTCCGTGATAGTGTCGAGCTCATTGTGTTCAGGTCTGTTGTGAAGCTCTAGTAGGGTCCCTGATTCTGTGCCAGGTGGCCTGTGTTCACTTACAACCTTTTAGAGAGATATGTAACACCATCTCTCTCTTATCAGGTTACTTCAGTGCAAGAAAGCAGATTGAAATGTTTGGGTGATTGTTGGAATTCCACTCACACAGGCCAGTGAAATCTATTCAATCGCTATCCTGACTTGTGTCTCTTAGATATTAAACAGAATTTTGGTGGTTAGCAGCTTTTTCCAGAGCAATATTTGTTCACAAGCTTTTGGGCATCACTAGATGGGGTTAATGGAGTAAGTGCTCAAAGAAATCCCAGCGTTTGACTTGCTGTTCTAACAATATCATTTATAACTAATCCAGAATGAATCATTTTCAAAGCATATTTGATGAGATTATGTTTAGGCAGTTTTACTTTTTATTAAACCAGTGCTGTAGCTGAATTTGATTGTTCAGTACGGTGGGAGTTCCGCTGAATCCAACACTTGCAGCAGATGACAATAGCTTTTCAGTTGGTCTTCAATTGCTATCTCAGACTATCCAGTACCTCTGCTAAGAATTCTTTTTCCAACAGGAGTCAAACCAACGGAATCACTGTTTATGTCAACAGGTTGAGCTCTTGTGCCAAAAACATGAAAACAATTTGGTGAAGAGGGGGTCTCTGTGTGCGAAAGGTAAACATTGCCTTCTCTCCACAGGAGCTGCTACACCTGCTGAGTTTCTTCAGAAATTTCTGTCTTTTATTTTGGTTTTCAAGCATTTAAAGTTTGTTGTTTCATTGAAAAAAGTTCTGTTCGATTAAACACGTTCTTCAGAGAAAAGATGCATTTGAACAAATTGCGAATATTCAGAGATATTAAATATCAGAGAATCATTGAATTTGAGTGCCCTGATCTCGAGCTGTAGTTTCACAAGAAACTATTATAAAGTAACAGCACACTCCAGAGTGCAGTGGCTGCTGTAATTGGGTGGAAGTTATTTTGATCACTCAAATAGAGAATGTCAATGATCCCGTTCCAAATAATCAACAGAAGATTTTTTAAAGCATGTGTGAAACAATTAATTTGTTGAAATATTTTAATTAAAAAGTATTCATGCCAGTGCTAGCTTAATGAATGACACAATGATAGGAAGGTAGGAGCAAGAGGAGGGCACTCAGCCCCTCGAGCTGTTCCACCATTTACTTAGATCATGGAGCATCTGTGGGCGAAATCCACAGGTCGCCTTTTGGCTAAAACTCTTTCACACCTTTGATTAACAAGCAAAAACTATCCAAGATTTATGATTCGACTGCCCATAACAAAGGGAGACACCATTTCTGAAAGACATTCCTTTTGAGTACTGTGACACAATGAGGCTGGAATTAATTGCTCATGAAAGTAAACTTTCAATCTCTGACAATTTCCAATTGCAACATCCCAATCATCATATTTCATTAATTTAACACTGTACCTCCCTGGAATAAAGAAAGATAATGTGTGATTGCCTTGCTAAAAATGAGGAGAAAGTGAGGACTGCAGATGCTGGAGAACAGAGCTGAAAATGTGTTGCTGGAAAAGCGCAGCAGGTCAGGCAGCATTCAAGGAGCAGGAGAATCGACGTTTCGGGCATTAGCCCTTCTTCCTGACGAATTGCTAATGCCCGAAACGTCGATTCTCCTGCTCCTTGGATGCTGTCTGACCTGCTGCGCTTTTCCAGCAACACATTTTCAGCATTTGCTAAAAATGAGGGAAGCTTCATTCCTATTATATGATTAAGAAATAGCTCTGTTCATTCAGTGAAAACAGTAAAATCACACAAAATGAAACCATAATTTGGAGATGCCGATGTTGGACTGGGGTGTACAAAGTTAACAAAGCACACTAGCTTTCGGAGTGACGCTCCTTCATCAGGTGATAGTGGACTGTTGGACTATAACCTGGTGTTGTGTGATTTTTAAAAAAGGAAGCCATGTCATCTTGTGTCGACACAGAAGTGCCTCAAATAGTTTTCAATTCTTCCAGTGGTTGTTTGAATCTCTAGACAGGTGTGGAAGTGTCCGACTTTTTATATCGCCTTGAGAAACCAGTTATCATCAGCCTATTTGAATTGCTGAAGTTTGTGTAGTATTAGCACATTCACAGCGCTGTTAGGAAGTGAGTCCCATGGCTGTGATTGAGGAAGAGGAAACGGGCAGGGAAACTGTTGAGAGTCAAGTTGAAGTCTGATTTGGAGGAGAACTTTACATGCATGTGCGCCCTTATCCTCAAGGATCACAATTTTGGAACATGCTGCCGAAGGGACATGTCAGCATGCAAACTGGAAGCTGAAGAGGGCATCTCGGCCTCTCCAGAAGGCTATTCCATTCATGGGATCATCAGTAATCTTGCTGCTCACCAGTCTTCCCAACACACCGATAATATTGAACCTGATTGTTTACTGTTCAACAAAAGAATGGTGAATTCTTTTGGAATTCTCCACCACAGAAATTCATAGATTCAAGACGCATAGATTCTTGAAAGCGTTGTCTCAAGTAGCTAGTGCGTTGAAGGTGTTTGACACATGTACCTTCATTGGTCAGAGCACTGAGTGCAGGAGTTAGGGCTTCATGTTGTAACTGTCCAAAACATTGCAATGAACTGCCAGACCAAGTGGTAAATGCTGAGGTAGGTCCAATATTTAGAAGACATTTGAACAGCTCCAGGAACTGGATCTGTCTGGATGGATATGGGCCAAATGCAGGCAAGTGGAATTAGTTGAATTTGGGAACTCTGGTCAGCATGGATGAGCTGGACCAAAGGAACTGTTTCTGTGCTGTACGACTTTATGACTCACTGACTTTATGGTGGAGTAGGCTCAAAGTTGGGAGGTGGTGAGCAAGTGAGGGGCAAGATTGGGCATGTGGGAGAGTTTGGGCCGGCAGGCTGTGAGGTGTTGGCTGGCTGCTGGGTAAGCTTGCATGCCCTCTGTCTGGCAAGGTGGCATCAAGGTAAATGGTAATGGTCACAGGATAATTTGGTCGAATTGTCCTTGGTAGGTGAGGGGTAGTTTGAGCTAAGATGCAGTAGGTCTGTCTTTGCCAGTCAGGTTGATGGAGAGGTGGGCAGGATGCCAGGCTGGTTAGTGTAGAGGCGGGCAGAGTGCGAGGATGTTTCGGGGGTGGAAGGTCACTGTAATGAAGTGACAGGGGGACGTGTTGTCTAAATGCAAAGCTCGGAGTCTGGCAAAATGGTGGGTTGTAAAGGACAGATGCGAAAGGAGCTAGGATGCAATGTGCACAGGTTCACTTGGGTAAGATGAGAGATCAGTGATCAAGGGCTGAGGTCATGTCTTGGGTAGTGGGCTTTTGTCAGAGGTTGTGAAAATGATGGTGCCAGGTCCAGTCAGGGCCAGATTCACCATGGGCCAGGTGCAGGGCGGCAGGAGTGTAAATGAGTGAAAGGAATTGAGATCATATGTCCATCTGGAATATAGAATATAGAACAGTGCAGTGCAGTGCAGGCCCTTCAGCCCTCGATGTTGCACTGACCTGTGGAATCAATCTGAAGCCTATCTATCCTACACGATTCCATTTTCATCCATATGTTCATCCAATGACCTTTTAAATGCCCTTAAAGTTGGCGAGTGTACTATTGTTGCAGGCAGTGCGTTCCATGGCCCTACTACTCTCTGAGTAAAGAAACAACCTCTGACATCTGTCATCTATGTCCTTTCCTGCGGGTCATCACTATTCAATGAAAAAGACTTTCACTGTCCACCCTCTGTTTATCTTTTATGTCTCAATTAAGTCACCTCTCAACCTTCTTCTCTCAAATAAAAACAGCCTCAAGACCCTCATCCTTTCCTCATTAAACCTTCACGCCATACCAAACAACATCCTGGTAAATCTCCTCTGAACTCTTCCAAAGCTTCCACATTCTTTCTATAATGTGGTGACCAGAACAGTACACAATACTCCCAAGTGCGGCCACACCAGAGTTTTGTACAGCCGCAGCCTAACCTCGTGGTTCTGAAACTCAGTCCCTCTATCGATGAAAGCCAACACAAAGTATGCCTTCTTAACAAAACTATCAAACTGGCTGGCAACTTTTAGGGATCTATGTACATGGACACCGAGATCTCTCTGCTCCGCTACACTACCAATATGGATTGCCTTGGATCTGTTTCGTGTGATAGGGGTTGCGTGTTCCGGGCATGAATGGGTGTATAGCAGGGTAGGGTTTGTCAATGTGAGTGGGAATTTCGGTCTAGACAGAGGAAGTGCAGTGGTTAGTTTGAAAGATGAGGTTTGGTGGTGAACTGCGTGTCAGTTTGATAGTTATTAAAGTTAAAGATTACTTGTTCATTTCTCAAATCATATTTATGTAAATACTCAGCTGTAACACTCCAACGTCTCTGAACCTTAATGGTCCTCCATTTTTCAGAGGCCTCCAGAATTCAGATAATTGTAAATTAGATGTTTCAACTTCCAGACAATTGGCATGAGTTCAGCCGTGACAGCCATCCTCCTAGTCCCAGTGATCAGCTCCTGCCTGTGCTGCTGCTGCAGTGACCTTCCTCCCAGAGAGAACATTCTGCCTTACATTGATAAGTGAGGAAGGCTCACTGGACCTGATTTCCAAGCATGGGGACGGCAAACACGGGGGGACACAACTTTAAAGTGAGGGGAGATAGGTATCAGACAGATGTCAGAGGTAGTTTATTTACTCATTGAGTAATAAGGGTATGGAATACTTTGCCTGCAATGGTAGTAGATTCGCCAAGTTTAAGTACATTTAAGTCGTCATTGGACAGGCATATGGCCATACATGGGATAATGTAGGTGGGATGGGCTTCAGATTAGTATGACAGGGCAGTGCAACATCGAGGGCCGAAGGGCCTGTACTGCGCTGTAATGTTATATGTTCTATGATTCACTCTGATTTCTCTCCGGGGTACTGCCAGCTGTTGGGTATTTCCAGCAGCACGGCACTTAGTGGAGAAGCACGCTGGTTCCGTGGTTAGTGCTGCTGCCTCACAGTGCTCGGGACTCGGGTTACATTCCAGCCTCGGGTGACTGTCTGTGTGGAGTTAGCACTTTCTCCCCATGTCTGTGTGCGTTTCCTCCCACAGTCCAAACATGTGCAAGCTGGGGGAATTGCAAATGTGGTATTCAGCGATTGGGGGTTAAGGTGCATTAGTCAGGGTTAACAGTAGGGGAATGGGTCTGGATGCGTTACTTTTCAGAGGGTGGGTGTGGACTTGTTGGGCCAAATGGCCTGTTTGCACACACTGTAGAATTTCGATGAATCTGCATTTCCTTGGTTTGTAGTTTGTGAAACGTCTCTGCTCTTCACAGCAATCCAGTGAAATTGTCAGTTGGTGAGATCTTCAAACAGTTACTGGGGTGGAATCAGGATGTTCTTCTTCCTAAATGATATGGCAATGGTCAAGGTCGAGGGCATGTTTCTAAAGAGGGAACCAATGATCATGATCAGCAACTGGTAGGAAACAAAAATAAACCCCAGTTATGCTGTAGACTTCAGCGGGAGCATACTGGCAAACGTTTACAGCTGAGGATCCATTTGAGTAACTGATAAGGTCAAATTAACAGAAACTAACATGCTCAATTGGTCATTCTATTGTAGAGACACCGTCTCCACCCACGCTTTATGGCCTGGTCTCCTCCTGTCAGGAGCACAACACCGGTTCTGTGATCTTTGGTTGTTTGGCGATGGACTATTCCCCTGACGTCACCAAGGTAACCTATAAGAAAGGAGGGGAGCTAATCACGACTGGACTGAAGACTTACCCATCAGTGAGAAACAAGAAGGGAACCTACACCCTGAGCAGCCAGTTAACCCTGCCCGGGTCAGCGGTAGATTGCCCCAGCAAAATCTCCTGTGAGGTTCAACACAGCGGGTCACACAAGAGCAAAGTAATGCCATGTCCAGGTAAGTGTTGTTGGAACTGAGATAAACAGATCATCTGTGATTAACATGAATAAGGCATTATTTATAACCGTTTTCACAGACTCACCTTATACAGCACAGGAAAAAGGCCCTTTGATCCACCCAATTCACGCCTATCAATAACAGCCACCTAACTATTCCAGTCTCATGTGCCAGCACATGATCCATTGCCTTGTGTGACTTGCCCTTGCAAGGATACTTCATACTTATTATGAGGGGCTCAGTATCTATATGACTTATAGGTGCTGAGCTTCAGGCAAACACCACCCTCTGTTTGATTTTGTTTTCCCCTGAGATCCACTTGGAACCTCCTGGCCTTACCTTCACCCTGTGCCTCTGAGGCATTGTTCTCTCCATCAATGGGAAAGGTTTCATCCAGTTTACCCTGTCTATGCCTAAAATAATTCTAGATATCATGATAATCTTCTCCCTAATTCTCCTCTGCTCCAAGGAAAACCCCTGTCTATCTCAACTAGTTTCATAACTAAAACCCTCCAACCCAGGCAAGACCCTGGCAAATCTCATCAATACTGCCTTCAGTGTAATCACATTCCTTCGATAACATGCACACAACGCTTCAGTATGGCCTAACCAGTGTTTTATTAAGTTCCAGTATCATCTCACCACTCTTCATTGTCAATGTCTAGGCTAATAAAAGCAAATATCCTCCCACTTTCTTAGCCTCTTTATCCAGACCACACAGTACTATAGGGGATCGGTGGGTACATGCACCAAAGATCCTCAGGCCTTTCCAGAGTTCCACCATTCAAAACGTCATACATCACAGATTCTTCTGCCGAATTACATCACCTTACATTTATTCAGAATAATTTCCATTTGCAACTTTTCTCTTCACATACAACCAACCCTATTATATCCTCCTGCAATCTAAAGCCATTATGCTCATGACTTACTAACATTACAGTTTTCATTTCATCTGTGAATTCACTGGTTAATCCTCCTAAATTTGAGTCTCAATCATTGGTATGTAAGAGAAATAGCAAGGAAATCAACACCAATCCCTACAGAACACAAGGAGACATAGATTTCCAGTCACGCAGACACCCGATGTCTATTATCCTGCTCCCACCACTCAGCCAGTTCTAGATCCAATCTGTCAAATTAACTCGGATCCCATTGGCTCTGATTATTGCTATCATCTGGACATCGAGTTATCTCTATGAAAACTACTATCAAGTTGTTACACGTGACTTCCTCTCAATAAAACTTGCTGAAAATTGTAGATTTATCTTCCAAATGAAGACTAATTTCACTTCTCAATAGTTTCCTTCCCACTGAGACTAGCTTGACAGATCTGTGTTTTCATTATTTATCCCTTCCTTCGTCCTGCATAGCAGTGCAACGTTGGCTGATCTACACTCACTTGGCACAACTGCTGAGGCCAGACAGGAATTATAAATTACTGTCAGCGACCCAACTATTTCATCCTTTGCATCGCTCAACCGCTTGGTATACTTTTCATCTGCCCTGGAAATATAACCACTTTTCATTCAGCAAGACAACACAGAACATCACGTCATGTGTCCGAATTTCTGAAGGTACATCACAACACCCCTCCATGATTTCTGTCCCCACACTGTCCCTCTTACTAGTGAACACTGACACAACACATTCGTTTTGACCACAACCTAATCTTTCGGCTCCACTCCAATAATAACACTTAATGGGCATGACTGTTTCCCGAATAATTCTTTTATTATGAATGAGCCTGTAACTTTTAAAAATATTTTCCTTTATTTTGACTGCTATTATTTTCTCATGGTCCCTTTTGCTCTTCTAAATCCTTTGTCTTTCAAACTCCCCCTTGCACGTTTTGTACTCCATATTAGTTTCTATTGTTTTGAGATTTCAGTAGAGACAGGAGGCCTCCCTTGTTTCTCTTTATCTCACCCTCCATGCCCTTTGGTGTCCAGAGCCCGCTGCATTCTTGGTCCCACGCAGTGGCTTCCTGGGAAATGTCCTCCCTGTGATTTTCCTATCTCTTTCTTAAATGTGTCACACTGCTCTGACTCAGATTTACCAATAAGTGTCAGCTTCCAGTCCACTCTAGTCAAGTCATTACTTGATCTTACTAAAATTGTCCTTCCCCTATTCAGAACTTTGGGCCAATTTCTATTCCTTTGCAGTACAATCTGAAATCCAACTGATTTACGATTACTGTCTGCAAAGTGCTCCACCATTGATGTTTTACCCACTGGGTCGACTTCATTCCCAAAACTTAAGTTCAGGTTCACCCCTCTCTTGCAATGTCTGGATTAAAATTCTCTGTATTAAACACATACTTTGTTCAAATATTCTCCTGGGGGCATTTTCAGAATTGTGCTCCCTCTAAATGTTTGACAAAATGAATATCCAAGCCTATGCTGAGGAAGTTAAAAACCTATTTTCACATTCCCCTATTTAATTTACATGTCTCTGAAATTTGCACTTGGTGTTTTGGAACCTATTGTAAGGTCTATCGTGCTCTCCCAGTAGTTATGTTTGCTGTGTTTTGGTTTTGAAGTACTGTCCATTTGACTTTGTTCAAGGCGGTATCCATGATTTTATTTCTCTTTACAGCCTAAAATACTCTTGTCAGAATTGCGATAGAAGCAACATTCTGTACTGCACACCCCCGCCCCCATCATTTTCCATCTTTCTCTGTCTCGCCTGAAGGCACTAAATCCTGGAAGATTGAATAGCCACTCCTGCCCGGCTCTCAATATGTCTCTGTGATAGCAACGGCATCATTTCTTCATTTATGACAGTAATTCGTCTGCCTTGTTCATCAGACTCTGTCATTAAAACGAATACCATCCAACGTTGCTATCTCCCTTCTGATGTTACCGGCCTATAGTTTCTATGCGTCCTTGACTCCCTTGCTGTGTCCTCTAAGTTTAGCCTTTCACATTGTCCTGCTGATCTTTCTGTGTGGATCCCAGCTTCTCCAGAACTCTGCACAATTATGATTCTTGTATCCATTAACCACAAGAAACCTTGATATATGAGAACTGATTGTATTTGTTATGAAATTCGTTGGATAATGTGTGCGATGTGTTTCCTAAAGGTCCAGATATTCTCCAACCAACTCTTCTCCTAACTGTGAGCTCCAGTGAGGAAATCGCAAGCAGCAAGTTTGCAACCGTCGTCTGTTCAATCATCGAGTTCCATCCGAAGTCAATCTCCGTGAGTTGGTTGAAAAATGGCCGACACTTGGATTCTGGCTTCTTCACGTCTCCCGTGTGTGAGGCGAACGGGAACTTCTCGGTGACGAGTCGGCTGATGGTCCCTTATGGTGAATGATTCAACAGTGCGGTGTATATCTGCCAGGTCACTCATGGAGAGAACACTCAAAGTAAAAACATCTCTGCAATCCAGGGTAAGAGACACAGACTGAGAGAGCTACAAATCACTCTGAACACTGATGTGAATCAAACACACTAATTTATCAGGCGTAGTAAACAGCACGGTACAGCTTCTCGATACCACATATCTCATTTTAGTTTGAGTGTTACATTAGCATTGCTCATAATTCAAAATTTTGGCAAGTCAGAAAAGCATGTTTCCTCTCTATTGAAGATAGATATATAGGCAGTGAGCTTTGTTAAATAGTTTGTTGCCTGACCATGCTGGGAGAGGCATTCAGAGTGCTAAATCCTTGCCTGGTTGCGCTTCAAGGATACGTTTGGGGTGCAGGGGGGATATTGGAGAGACATCTGATTGAAACATAGAAAATACTGAGAGACTGAGGTCGAGTGAATGTGGAATAGGTGTTTTGACTGGGAGGCGAGACTAGGACCCAAGGGCACAGTCTCAGGGTCAAAGGGGCACGGGTTAGAACTGAGATGGGGAGGACTTTCTTCAGCCAGAGGGTGATGAGTCTGTGGAACATGTTGCTGCAGAGGGCTGTGGAGGCCAGGCCATTGTGTGTATTCAAGCCACAGATAGATCGGCTCTTGTTTAGTACGGGGAGAAGGCAGGAGAATGGCTTTAGCCCGAAACGTCGATTTTCCTGCTCGTCGGATGCTGCCTGACCTGCTGTGCTTTTCCAGCAGCATTCTGATCTAAACTCTGGATTGGCTGAATAGCATTATTCCGATCGTCTATCAAATTGACGTGGTTAAAATATGCAGTGACCCTTACTTGAAAATAAATTAAAATGCGTTCAATGCTTCATTCCCTGCTGAGGAATAACCTGTTGGTTGGACATTGTACGACATCGATTTTTATCTGGGACTGAGCTCTTTAACTTCATTTATGGGATCAGACCACAGACCAAGTGGCTATCACATTTGATGAACTGGGATAAATGTGATCTCACTGAGCTTCCTTAAGATGCTCTCTGTAATTAGTGGATGAGGCAGGAGAATAAATTCTGGTGGGAATGCTACAATAGGGATGAGTGAACGAGGAACTCGAGACAGGCTGATTTAGCCTGGTTTGGGTTGGAGATGTTTACACAGTGAGTAGTGGATGTCTATAAAATTAGTGCACATTTTCATCGAGTTTGTAGATTAATCTAAGACACTTTTGTTTGTTTTTTTTTCTCCCCTGCTCTATGAATAAATTAAAAAATGCAGCTTGGTAAATATAGTGAAAGTACAGACAAGTTATGAACTAACTGAATGGAGGGAAAGACTTAAGGAGATGGGTGTCCTTCTCGATATCCAATGCTGTACTCAATGTCTTGTTTTCAGATCTACTCCAAACACAGCCCACGAGGAACAATGACATAAATTAGAGAATGACATCACACCAATAACGCAAAGTATTTTTGATCACGTTAAATATAATGAACAGAATTTCCATGGCTGTTCAACGCTCCTGTAACACTTTAGAACTCTGCAAAGAGAATAATTATTATTTACTATAATTTGTCCAAAATTTGGGATGTGATTTGGCAGTCAGTGTGACTAGCAGCACTTGCACCTAAAGGTTATGTACATGGAAATGAACTCATTATATTCAGATTACTCTTGTCACAAGTATCAATAGATGGTCTTAAGTGAGAGACAAACTCTGAAAGAAAGGTCATTCTTTGGGTTACATGATGGTATCTTTGATGATTTTACTTTTTTCACAGGTTTGACTTGTTACAAAGCCAGTGTTCTTTAGGAATAATTACACAGGGTATGTTATAGGCAACCACAAATGCTTTCACAGATCAAAATACATCAACAATAGTAAGCATCGTTTCAGCAATAATTGGAGTTGCCATTTTGAAGGTGGTGTCTTCACCCTGTGAAGGAGTAATCTGAAGATTGGCTGTTTGTATCAGAAGGGGCATTTTTCATTGACTTTGATTTTTGTTTCATAGAAGATACCGAGTGCCACCCTAACACCGTTAAAATCCTCCCACCGCCAGTAGAACAAGTCTTACTGGAGGCGACGGTGACGTTAACCTGCGTTGTGTCCAATCTTCCTTCTGGAGTCAACGTCACCTGGAAACAAGAAAAGAAGCCTCTGAAATCAGAGATTGCTGAGCAGCCTGGACAGAATCCCGACAGCGTGATCAGCAAATTAGACATTTCTACTGAAGCCTGGCTGAGTGGCGTTACTTTTGAATGTGTGGTGTACCATCATAATCTACCGACTCCGCTGAGAGACTCCATCCACAAGGAGAAAGGTGAGCGGTGAGATTAAAGCACAAAGGATCCCATGTGTTATCCAGATCCAGTTACATCAATGATAGGCTTTGATTGGAAATGAACCAACACCGTTGGGAGCATTAATGATGCATCTGAAGGCAGGATAGCTAATTAGCTGATTCAGAAAAAGATGGACCAAAGGATATTGTACTCTGATTAAGTCAGATAAGGTGGGAAGAAGCCTGGGTTGTGACGTCACCATCAGCAATGACAAATGGCCAGAATGTCCTCTTGTGGGCTGGAAACATGGAGGCAACTTTCACATTAAACTTTCCTTTTTTTACTGAACAGTATGTGGACCATACTGCTCCTTTAGAAAACGAAAGTGAATAAATCCCAAATTAAACTTGGCGTATTTTAATATTTAGTGAAATTGTGATATTGGTTCAGGATTTTTTTGGTTGATTTATATTTGTCTCAAATATTCTGCAGTGATTAATCCGTTGGAGCCATCAGTGTCGGTTCTCCTGCCACCAACAGAAGAAATCTCCGCTCAGAGGTTTCTCTCCCTCACCTGTTTAGTGAGAGGTTTCTCCCCCCGAGAGATCTTCGTCAAGTGGACAAACAATGACAAGCCGGTGAATCCCAGTAACTACAAGAACACCGAGGTGATGGTGGAGAGCGACAACACCTCCTTCTTCATCTACAGCCTGTTATCCATTACAGCGGAGGAGTGGGCCAGCGGTGCTTCTTACTCCTGTGTGGTGGGACATGAAGCGATTCCATTGAAGATCATCAACAGAACAGTCGATAAATCCAGCGGGAAACCGAGTTTTATAAACATTTCACTTGCACTGTTGGACACTGTTAATTCATGTCAATAAAAATCTTAAAGTTGCATTTAATAATTCAACAGAAGTAATGAAGTGTTTTTTTTTTCCTCCAGTTGTTGAATTAAATACTGAATTAGTTGTTTTCCACTCTGACTTACATTCCATCTGTGTAGTTAAAGTGGATTATTAACAGGATAGGACGAGTGTCTTGTGCAGTTAACGTTCTCTGCTCAGATACACCCTGGGTCAGAGACAGAGTAAAGCTCACTCATTGCAAGATTCCACCAAGTACCTTATCCGTCCTAAATCTCCCTGTGACAAAATCTGACAATGTCCATTTTATGTCAAGAGAAGGGCACGAGTTTTGAACTTGGTGTTTTTGATTCCCCCGATTGGACATTCTTACAAAATTCATGTCAGTTTTAAACTGCCACATTGCACTAATTGGAAATGTAAATTTAAGACACTTTAAAATTAAATTTGATTGGAACATACCAATCGGAAATAGTGCAGAACAGTTTGAATCTAACCTTTGTTTCTGGGATCTTGCACCAGCGCATGAGTTGACAGAATGTATCTTCACTTTCACACCAAAGAGAATCAACAGATAAGTTGTTGTGGAGCAGAGGGGAGGGGAACGATGAATGGTCTGTCCTCTTGCTCCCTTTGCCGAGTTTACATGGTGGATGTCCTCTGTAATGTAACCCAGTTGCAAACAGGAACAGTCAGCTTCTTGCTTACTGTCCAAAGATTTTACATTTCCATGCAAACAATACCTTTGAAGCATGTTAGACACGCTTGGCTCTGTTAACAAATGATTAACATTGATTCCCATAATCCAAAACTGGTGTTTGCATCGTCCCAGTTTGAATTCCATAGTTTTGTGTCAGTTTTCTGGAGCACATGGGATCAATTCTGGTATTCGAATACCTGATATCATTTTGTTCCACATACAGAAAACAAGTAGACATTTTCTCATAAACATATTCAGAAATGTTATCTCTGGGGCAGTGGGGATTTGAACTCACGCCTTTTATCTCAGAGACAGAAGTTCTATCACTGCAACAGAAGAGTTGCTCATAAAACGCTTATCTCTCCACGACGATGGGAAATGTTTCCTGCAACACCAAGGTCAAATCTAATTATGGGCAATGCATTAAAATTAAAACAATAAATTAGAATAATGAAAATTGCAGTCTGGGATAAGAACAGATGCAGAGAGATGATCGCAAATACACACGTAATGACACATATACGGGCTCTCACCTAAAGACACCTATTTCTGTGCACACTCAAATGTGCATATAGATTAGATGTCACACACACATACTCGCACAGAGCCACACATGCAAGTAGTACTTGAACACTCAACTAAGCTCATACAAAAACTCACATACACCGAAAGAAAATCATTTGCACAAATGAACAGGGGTACTCACACATAACCATGAGAAACATCGACACACGGTAACACACAAATGGGCATGAATACATATACATTCATACAGCACAATGCGTACAGACATACACACATGAACACACAGATACAAATTCCGAAAAATGTCCTCCCACATGTCAACTCACACAGGCACGTAAGTGCACAGAGATAAACATTAATATCATTATTTTCCCATTTTCAGAATCACAAACATACGATGACAGAGGCAGTTTAATTAGTTATTTTTAAACCACATTGATCAGCATGTATACAATATCACACGCATACACAAATTCAGAGCCTCACATGCAGACACACAAGTGTATAGATGAACAAATAGAGGGGCATTTATTAAATAAGGATAATGGGCACAAGGATCAGCAAGCATCCACAAACAATAGCACAAACAAGCTGATCAGGAGAAGCAATCATCATCATATAAATATAAACATCCTTCAAAACATTATTAAGCATAAACATGAAAATAACCCAGTGTAGGTAGGATCTGAAACAGACACATAAGCACACATTTTAGATAGCACTAGTGAAAAGTGAACACTCACAAAGACATTACAAGATAAGCATAGGCAGCACCGAAGTGGCATATTAGCATGATGATGCTTACACAATGTGAAAAGACCAAAATGTAGGTGCACAAACACATGAGCACACCAGCAGTAAAGGAACAGGAATATGTTTATTCACGCACAGACTCCAACATGGGCAAGAGTGAAGTAAGAGACTCTCATAACAACATACACAAACATCAAAGGAAAACCAAACACACCAAGCAGTAGATCAAATAAATTAAGGGACACATGTACAAAAACTTATTCCGAAATATACAGATCCTACAAACTAAAATATGAAGCAAAGTCCTGACTGTGATGTCACTTATATTCATGATTTGCCAAAAAATTGGTCACCAATACATAAAGAGTAGAATCACATTTGAACTTTTATTCAGTGATGGCCACACTTTTTAACTAAACTGCTGTCACAGCCTATATTTAAAATATAATGATATAATTAAAATAATCATTCGTCATAAGCATTCTTCAAATAATAATATCCTTAATAATAGATTAAAATAAAAATAATTTAAAACATTCTGACATGGACAATGAAGAAAGAACATGTGCGGTTAGTATTTGTAATTTCTTGCTGAGAGTCAATAATGCACTCATAGATACGAATAAGAGTCACACTTGAGAAATACCTGACTGCTTTATGAAGATGTAATGGTCTCTAATTACATGCCTTGGATGCAGATAGATCGATCTGGATCAATAAACAATCTAAATGGGTTCTCTCGGCTTTATATTCATAGATTCAATAGATCGCACTTGGATTGAAGACTATGAGGATTATAACAGCAACATTTGGACAACTGCTTCCACGTTCATCATCTTGTTCTTCCTGAGTATTTTCTACAGCGCTGCCGTCACTCTGGTGAAGGTGAGAATAATCACATCTTTCTCACGCCAAGCAGCCCAATATGTTCTGTGAAATAGTGTGCCATTGAATAAACATTATATCTGAAAGTCCCTGATCATAAATATCTGCGTCATTGCTTTATCTCTCTTTTCCAGGTTAAGTAAATAAGTTGTGGACCCCTTTGATTTACCTGATCTGCTTATCAAGGTCTCTGAATTTCCAATCTCCAATCTGTCCTGTTGCTGACTCTAACAGTGAGATGACTTCAGTTTATCAGCGTGTAACTGAGACAATTATTGATGGATTTTCCTCTTTTGATATCTTTGAGATGGTTGTGGTTGGAAGAATTTGTAGCTTCCCAGTTGTTTGAAGCCCGTTTGTTTTGTTTTTATTTGTTCCTTACTCAGAATGGTTACCTACCCTTTCTGATGAGCCTTTGTATTCCCTTTCTTGTGACTGTTACTGATGTACAGAAAATTTCCAGCTCACAGCCCATGTGTTCTCGTCTCAATGTGGCATCCAGCCATTATATTCACTTCTGTTAGCTTTTACATCAATCTTTTGGATAAAAATGCTTTCGAAATGGTTAATAAATCTCGAGTGAATGTGCACTAACCTTGAGTTTGCTTAATTCTTTCTTCAAGGCCAGTTGGTAAGAATACATTTTCCCACATCCCACTCCTTTCCCAGCCAAATACTTTCACTTGTTCTGTTTGGTTGTATTTTATCCAGTCATTTAGTTTAATGCTGCGCTACCATGCAACCCACTAATGTAAATACATCTTTCACACGATATGCCTGATGGAACACTCCAGAGGCAGAATGATGAGAGAACATTTCCGCTTATGCACCAAGGGTCACGGCCTCGGGTCACCTTATGATAATGTTATTGGCTCCACCAGAAGCCGAAAAAAGGCAGACAACGGAGTTTGAAAGTTTACTCTACACTGTCTAAACTAAAAGTACTCCCAATGTCAGGGCAACCTGGGTTAGTAATGCAGAAATCGCCAACTAAGGCGCCCAACGAAACATTCATCAGCCAAAAATGTCAACGTTCAGTCAGGCATTCAGACACAACACGTGCACAATCCAAGGGCGGATTCTCAGAACTGGAGTTTTTCTCACACATAAATCTCATGGAGCACAATTCCTGGGATCTACTTCTGTCCATGTGTCATGGTACATTCCCTGATTTGTGCACATACACACGGGGGGTCCTCTGCTCCTGCGCCCCTTTGGGTTTACCCCCTTACTATTGTATGTTCCCCTGAGTTCATCACAAAACAAAGAAGCAGGTCACACCTCCCTGAGATTGAGATCTATCTGACACACCGATATTAATGAATATCAATCCTCAACAATTATAAATCACAGGTTGATTTCAATCAGGGAAGGCAGAGATGAGAAGTTCTGGAAACCCTGCTGCTTTCCATTTCCTTTCCCACAAGCCGTCTGTCAAGCTTTGAAGCTCTTAGCTGTTCTTCCAATATCCTAACATTTTATTTTAAATTGCTATTAATATTTTTCTGTAATATTACATTATAGACCAAAGCACAGGTTGAACCAACATGGACTCCAAACACTGAATGGAGTTCGTTTTTTAAAATTCTTCTTTCTATCCAGAATTTTCCTTCCACACAATGTAACCTTTTATTTCCCATCACCCAAGTCACCCATAGTATCTTTATTTTCAGCTACTAACCATCACCAGTAAGTTGAATAATTTATGTTCAAAGCCCCTCCCATCATCAAAGGTACGGCAGAAGTAGGAAGAGCTAGAAGGAGATTGGAGTCAATTTTTCTTGTGGTGAAACATTACTACTGTTCTAACACAAGGTATTTCTGAGGGATGGTCTAGTGAATCTATGTGGATGGAACTCAGGAATAAGAAAAGCATGATTACTTTGATGCGATTGTAATAGTCCCCCCAGTAGTCAGAGTGAAATTGAGTAGCAAATATGTCGAAAGATCTTATTTATACGTGAGAATAATAGGATTGGAATAATAGCAAATTTTAACCTTCCAAACATAAAGTGGGACAGCCATGGTCTTAAGAGCTTGGATGGTGAGGAATTTGCTAAGTGCTAAAGTCAATTTTCTTCATTAATATGCAGATGTAACTATCACAGAAGGAGCAAACCTGATCTACTCTTGTGATATAAGGCAGGGCAAGGGACTGAATGGTTAGTAGGGGAGCTTTTTGGGGCCGGGGTCATAATTCGATTAGTTGTAAAATATTTATGAAAAGGATTGGCATTATATATAAGTTAAAGTTCTTAATTGGACGAGGGCAAAATTTGATAGTATGAGACAAAAACTTTCAAGAGTTGATTGGAGTAGACTGTTTGCAGCTCAAGCGACGGCCGGCAAGAGTGAGGCTTTCAGAAGTGAGATAACGAGAGTTCTGAGGCATGATGTTCCTGTTAGTGTGAAGATAAGGCTGGTAAGAGGAGGGAACATTGGAGGAATAAAGATATTGAGGCTCTGGTTCAGATTTAGAATGAATCGTATATTAGATATAGAGACATGAGATCAAGTGAATTCCGAAGAGTAGAAGAGGTGCAGGGACATTGTAAAGAGGGAAATGAGGAGGGAAAATGAGATAACCTTGGGAGATAATGTTAAAGATAATGCAAAGAGATTCGACTAGTACATTAAGACTAGTACATTTAGAGCAAAGGGGTAGATCATAGAGTCATAGAGATGTACAACTTGGAAACAGATCTTTCAGTCTCACTTGCCCATGCTGACCAGATATCCTAAACTAATCTAATCCCATTTGCCAGTACTTGGCCCATATCCCTCTGAACCCTCCTATTCGTCTACACACTCAGATGCCTTTTAAATGTTGAAATTGCACCAGCCTCAACTGCTTCCTGTGGCAGTTCATTCCATACACACCATCCCCTGCATGAAAAAGTTACTCCTTAGGTACTTTCAACTTTTTCCTCTCTCACTCTAAACCTATACTCACGAGGTTTAGATGAGACTCCACCCACCCCACGGAAAAAGACCTTGTCTATTCACTGTATCCATGCCTCTGATGATTTTATAAACCTTTATAAAGTCACCCCTCAGCCTCCAACGCTCCAGGGAAATCAGCCCCAGCTCATTCAGCCTCTCCCTATATAACTCTACATGGCTGTGAATATGTATAAGCCGAGAGGGATGGTTTCATAAATCATGTTACATTTTATATAAACGCTGTTTTTTTTATTATCATTTAGTTTAAAATGGAGGATGGGTGCCTTTTCAATTTCATACCAGTAGCACAGAAAGACCTGGGGAAATAAACTGCAACAAAAAAATGGACAAAAAGTTATTGCACTACGGATAATCTCACCATATCATTCGTGTAAAAAATAATTCCCTGTTTTGACCTTGACATTAATAGAGTCTATTAATTAGTCCTGTGTGTGTAATAATTTTCATCTATCTGTCATTCGACATTTAGTTGTTATAGTTACCGTGTGGATTACTGCACCTCTCTAAACATTCAAAACAAAATAAAGTAAAACTGCAAATTAATATTGTATCTAATTACGAGGAAAAAATTAGCAATTCAATGACACCAAATTGGAAAGGAATGTTGAAATGTAGCCAATTCTGAGGACTACAAGAAGTTGCAAGTGATCATTAATTAATTTACTGATTGTTCAAATAATTAGCAAATGAAGATCCACACAGATAAACGTAAGGTGTTACATCTTGGTAGGAATAATGTGCAGGTCATTTATTCAAAGATGCACGGCTAAGTGAGGGAGACAAACAAAGGGATTTCAGACAATTACATCAGTCACTAACAATTTCACTACAGGTTCCAAAGCCATAAAAATGCAAACAAGGCTCTAAGCTTTATCTCTAAAGGGATAGATTTGAAAGTAGGGTTACTTTAGAAATTTGGTTGACTATAATTAAGAGTATTGCCTGCAGTTCGAGTTGACATATTATAGAATATATGAGAGAGAGTGAAGAGAAGATTTATAAGAATGCTACACAAGTTTCTGGCTGTGTATATCAAGGAAGAATTGTTGTGCTGTTCACTTCTCTCTTGTAAAGAAGGCTGACAGTTCTAAAATTATGAAAGGTTTTGAAAAGAGAAGGTACAGAGAAAACATTTCACTACGGGGTAGAAGATAACTAGAGGCTGTCAATACAAGATGGTACCTCAAGAAATCCAAAAGGGAATTCAGAAGAAATCTCTTCACTGAAAGAATGATGAGAATGGGGAATATGTGACCAGACGGAATAGTAGAAATCAATAATTTAGATGTATTTCAAGGAAACTAGGCGAGCACTTGGAAGGGATGGGAATAGAGAATTACAATGGGCGATTTAGATGAGAAAAGATGTGAAACACCTTGAGTGGAACATAAGCGCTGGCATGAACTGATTGTGCCAAATGGTCTGTATTTCCTCTGTAATCCTATGTAGAAAATCACCATTGTATAAAACAAAAAGTCTATTAAGAACATCGAGAAGAATTATAAAGTTTCTCACAAAAATGTCTCAAGTATTCAGCACTGAATGTAAATGATTTTATCACATGGCCACACTTCACTATTTGCTTGATAGCACGGAAACAGCAGTAATCATAGTACTCTTACTAGGAGTAGGAGTAACCCAGTGTCCATGCACCAATTGGGGGATCCTAATGACTTATTAATGGTCTCAGTAGGACCTTCCAACCTGGTCCTGGGAATGTTGTGAACACTCTAGCCCTCACGGCTTTTTTCACTCACTTACTCTGATTTCCAGTTCCCGCAATGATCGCCACCATGGACAGGAGACTGTTCCAGTATGCAGATGGGATACCCTGTTATGAGCCATAAGGTACTTCATTAGGAGGGACATCCTGCAGGCGTGTCTCTAGGATGCAGGAGGAGGTCTCCCACACAATGGAGGACCCACCTACTGCTAACAAACTGCCAGCATTGGCGGGAACAGACTCTACATTGACCAACTGAGTGGCCATCCTTTCTCTAATTTGGGATCAATAAAATACTACGGAGGTTGAAATATGACAGCCACTGAAACACCTTCCTTCCCTTATTGTTATCCACCTAATGACCTTGCAGCCTGTCCCTAGAGGGCTGATAGAACCCAGTCCCATTCCAATATTCAAGAACATGACGAGCTGGCAGACTGGTCAAAATTGATAAAGCTTAACACAAACAGTCTTGTCCTGAGTGTTAAATTCTAAAGTGTAACTTGAGATGAGTTCAATAAAAATGGCAGAAGTACCGAAACAACCACTTCCATCCATCAGAAACAAATTTCTATGCATGGGAACGGGTGGTCCGCTATTTGGAATGGAGCAGTGCATTTGAAAAGTTAATGTGGAGCAGCAATGTTAGATGATGGATGTGTGCACAGTTTGAAGCTGTTTGCTGATTCAGTTTTGCTAAAGCTTTGGCAGATACATTCCAATTAGAATCAATTAAATCTGCCAAAGTGGACATTAAATACTCACATTTATGAGATGCTTTAACATAGAACATAGAAAAGTACAGCACAGAACAGGCCCTTTGGCCCACGATGGTGTGCCGAGGTTTAATCCTAATGTAAAATATAATAACAACCTACACACCCCTCAACTCACTGCTAAACATGTGCATGTCCAGCAGTCGCTTATAAGTACCTAAGGACTCTGCTTCCACCACCACCACTGGCAATGCATTCCATGCATTCACAACTCTCTATGTAAATAACCTACCTCTGACGTCTCCTCTATACCTTTCTACTAATATCTTAAAAATATGACCCCTTGTACCAGTCAATCCTGCCCTGGGGAAAAGTGTCTAGCTGTTGACTTTATCTATTTCTCTCATTATCTTGTATACCTCAATCAGGTTTCCTCTTTCCTCCTTCTCTCCAGAGAGAAACGTCTGAGCTTATTCAACCTTTCTTCATAAGGCAAGCCCTCCAGTCCAGGCAGCATCCTGGTTAACCTTCTTTGAATGCTCTCCAAAGCCTCTACATCTTTCTTACAGTAGGGCGACCAGAACTGGACACAATATTCCAAGTGTGGTTTCACCAGGGACTTGTAGAGCTGTCGCAAAACCTCGCGGCTCTCAAACTCGATTCCCCTGTTAATGAAAGCCAAAATACCAAATGCTTTCTTCACAACCCTATCCATTTGGGTGGCAATTTTGAGGGATCTATGTACTGCACACCCAGATGCCTCTGTTCCTCCACACTGCCAAGAATCCTGTCTTTAACCCTATATTTATTCGAGTTCGCCCTTCCAAACTAGAAAAGATGCACCAAATGCCAAACAGGGGAAGTTTATTGGCATGTATCAGAAGAGTTAGGACCAAGACCAAAAACATGAAACCGGCTTTTAAGCAGGCTTTCAAAGAGAGAATGAGAACCAGAGGGCATCTGAGGAAGTTTATCAGTAAAGTACAGCTAATTAAGGGGGCTTGGCCATACTCATGGACAAAAAGATATAAAGCAATCAGAGAACGAAAGAACAGATTGTGTATATAAGGGGTACAAGAGACAGCGTGGATCAAGGCTTTGAAGAATTTAGAGATAGACATAAGTTTAAACTCAATACAGTAGATGATAATGAGCCTGTTAAGATCTCAGTCCTTTCTCTATGAGCACAAGTTTAAGTTTACCAGTCTTGTCCCGGCCAGCAGTAAATGGGATTTTTCTTTGCACTGTGCACATCTCCTGATTTCACAAGATATCTTAGTTTTGTAAATGCAATAGAATGCATTTTGCACCGTTTCAGCAATTCATTAAATAGAAATTGACCAAAGTAAACAACTTTCCAAAGCTGTCTTTCAACAGCCAGACTGATACAATATTCAAAGAGGATCTTCATGAACAAAGTGGGCTTGTCAGGGGGTTAAATCATTTCAAATTCGAAAACCAGATTCCATTTTAATCATATCAGCTGGATATTGGATAATCCATTAACAAAAGGTTCCCAAATTCAAACGATTGTTTGCACATACAGAAATATTTTGGCATAAAGGGAAACAGCATTGTATACTGAACAAGAAAAGAGTTCTGATGCTTTGGAAAGTGCACAATGATTGATCGAGATGTTCCCAATGGAAAAATGGACTGGTCAGATGGTGATGGACAGTTGACAACTGAACTTTGTTATGTGTTCAATTGGCAGGTTGCCTGAGTGGTCAAGGTATTGTCATGCCAAATGAGGCAGAGAATGACCATCACCAATTTAGTCGAATCACAACAAGCATTGGCAGTTAACTGCCAACCATCACCTGGTCCACTCTCCATGCCTTTACCAATCAGCACTCATTACCCAGACAGATTAAATGCTTTCACCCTTTCCATTGGAATTCTTGAGAGTGTCCTGCTTAGTATTATATTAAAGACTTAAATAAAAAAAACTTTCTTTTCATCAATACTCAAATTTCCATGTTGTACCAGCTGGTAGAGGTGAAACCTAACTATAATGTATCAGGCCTACAATGAACTGGTAAAGTTCTGCACTGGTCTCAGAGTTAAACTAGCAACAATGTCCTTGTGGAGACATTAATTTGCCTTTGATCCTATACAACAACAATTTCAAAGCCATTGAGAAACAGAAATAAATAGAAACAAACCACATGCACATACACACAGCACACTATTATTTAAAGTAATAGAGACAAATTCTGCACTAACAGAAAACCTAATTGACATTCTGAATACTGAATGTGGCACCAAAAGCACCTTTGTGATAATGACAGTTTGAGAATTTAGCCCATATTGGTTTGCAGCAGTTGAAGGATTAGTCATTCTATTATGAATCCCGGTTAGTTCCAACACCAGTATGTGACCATAGATTCAGATTGTTTTTAAAGGCAGATATCAATATGAAGTTGCACAGTGGCAGGAGCACGGCTATCCTACGGACAGCGCTAAAGAGATCTCACACACATTGGCCCTTTAACAAAGAAATGGGGCAAACCTCAGAGATAGGGAAATGTAAAAAAAGGAATCACTCTCAAGATTTCATCCAATTTGATAGTAACTGATACCTGATCACCAAATTCAGCTGCCACTTGAAAGGATGAAAGAAGCCCCATAAGGAGAACGCCAAATTTCACTTGATTCTGTGTCACATTATCGCAAGAGAGCTTTGTATTTGTCTTCTAGCAGATATCATTTTTTTCCACAAACCACAGAGATCAGTACCGAATAGTGCAGAACCACATCATAATTCATCTCCAGAAGCTGTGTCAATGGGTGTTTGGGTTTGCAGTGCCTCTGTATTCTAAGCTCTCGCTGATCCCTAGTTTTCTTGATAAGTTGCAGTTCCAGTCAGTTTCTATTTCATCATTGTCCCAGATTATAGAGGTTTCAGTATCAGTGAGTTCACCAGTATAGCGCATTGGTCAAATCAGCAGTAGCTCCACTGAAAAGGCTTTTAAATCTTGAGGTTCATAGAACAGCACATAGTTATCCATGTTAAAAGATGTAATAACAATTAACAACATTATATTTGATCTGCTATATTTCCCATTACTGACTGCAATGAATCTACCTCATGGGATACAGAAACTCACCAATGTGAGTAAAAACCTCTTAAACTTTGGGCAAAGCCCAGGCTATCGATTTAAGAGAATAAACTCCATACAATAATGCAACAAAGAAAAGCAGATTGAAGTCAAATGATGCACAGGTTTGATAGAGAGCAAAATCCTCTCTACCCTGGCAGAGTATAAAAGTTGCCCATTTATATAATATCTTAATGCCACCTCAGAATATCCGAAACATCTCTTTCCAGATCTCTGAAACAAGTGCAGAACCCCTGGGGCCACTGTCAACTACATACTATCAAACCCAGGGAATCATAGACGGAAATATCAGTATGTGCCCAAGTAACAGTTTAAAATGTGTTTTATACCTCCGCTCGAGTAACTAGCAAAATGTTTTCGAGGCATGAACAGTAAATGAGAATATGTCACTTGGCCCTTCGACCCTGTTCCACCATTCAATAAGATCCTGACTGACCCGATATTAACAAGCTTATAAAACATTCCGCTGACAATATCCCACTTCAGCTTCTCTCATTCTATCATTTTAGTATATTCCACTACACATATATTCTAATCTGAAGAATAATTTTCCTGCTGTTAGTCACTGTTCTGCACAGTACTCCTTTCCTCATTCTCGAATTTAAAGAGCCTGCAATGCTTTTCCTCAGCCTATTCTTTAGACAAGATAAAATAGATTGCAACAGACTCCACTGCTTGTACTGACACAATGAGAACTATTGAAATATTTCAATACACTCCTTTGGTGAAAAATATAATTTGTTTTAATCCTTTAAAACTGGTTCAGTTCGTTTTATATTTGCATTGAATGGTATTTCAGTTTGATCCAGATGTTAGTACAAAGTGAAATGTTACAGCACTGAGCTTTCTCTCATTCTCCTTTGGTGGAAGTTGGAAAGGAGTGCTTTCTTACAACAGAGGGTCAAGAGAGTGAAAAATGAACGGCCAAGTTGAGTAATAATACATCCAGGTTCTGACAAAGCCAATTTTCAATCAGAGATGTTCTATACAACAATCGAAGTACTTTTGATTATGTAGTCACATGTTAGAAATGTGATATCTAATTTGTGTACCGTGAGAAAAGCAGGAAGGAGATGATGACCAGATCATCTGCTCATCGGGATTGAGCGATAAATATTGGCCGGGACTCCAGATATAATCTCACTTTAATTCAAAGTGATAAGGGTCCCTTTAGAGGGCAGTGTGGCTTTGGTTTAATGCCTCATACACGTCTGATGTGCAGGATTATTTCAGGACTGCACTGCCGTGGCAGTATCAATTAGTGTACTCTAACTCCGAGGGTAGATCTTGAATCCTCCGACTCAAAGATCAGCATTATACTCAGTGGCACCTGAGCAACACATAATGCTCTGACAAGTGGCTTATTATTTACATCCCCAGGAATTAATGAACCAATGAAGGGCAATTGGATCAATTCTGTATGAGATACAAAACAGACCTCTGATAATAGAATGATAGTCTCCCTACCCTTGGTCAGTAGGCTTAAGTTCCTAAATTAGATTTAGTAGACTTGGATTCCTGTCCCACCTACTCCAGAGGTGTGTCATACATCGCTGAACATTTTAATTTAAAAAAAGAGGAAAACCTCTCAACCAATGGGCTGTTGTCATTTGGAAAGTGCAATATGTGTAATTAAGAATCAGCACTTTGGGTCACCTTTGCTGATTCCCTGTGTGTTCTACGGGAGTCAGTAATTTCTATCAGTGTCCACCGTTAAAGCTACAAAAAGTTCTCTAATATCTCTCCTCAGTAGGTCATTCTTCCCTTTTGATTATGGACAGTGAGCCCTCAGTCCTATCTCTTTTTTAGCAACAAATGGCTACCTTGCTTCCAGCCTGCCATCAGCAAGAGGTTAACTTGCACTATCAAAATGTGGCAATACAGAGAACAACCCTCCCCATACATGACCCAGGCGAAGATCATAAGATGCAGCACAAGTCAGTGTTTATGTCCAGAATTAGATAACCAGGAAGGATATTCTCCACGGCTGGGGAGTCCCGAACCAGGGCTCACGGTCTAAGGAGACTGGCTCGGGCATTTTGGACTGAAATGAGGAAACTTTTCTTCACCCTGACAGTGGTGACTCTTTGGAATTCACTGTCATAGAAATTGATTGAGTCCAAAACATAATAGATTTTTTTTCTGACTAATGGGATCAAAGAATGATGGAACAGAGTACTGAGTTGGATAATCAGCCATTATCATTTTGAACAGCAGCGCATGCTTAAGGTGCTGAATGGCATACTGCTCCACATATTTCTGTGACCATTCTGTGGTTTGAAGAGATGTATTTTGTTCAAAAACTAATCAAGATGATTGTGAATTAGACATTCCTCAAATTAAATTGAACAATGAGGAAGTTCTGGAAAACTGGGATAAACTGCTGAGTTACCTTCCAGATGAAAATCGAAATGACCTGAAAGAGTTGGTATAATCACATGGGGAGATATGTGGGAATAACCTGGGAATTACTAATCTCACTACACATAATATTGATTGAGGAAATGCTGTTCCAATCAAGCAACATCCTACAGACTTAAACTTTGAAGGTTGGCACAGATTCAGAAAGAGACTGAACACATGCTGAAGCATAACATGGTCGTACATTGGATCAAACTTACTTTTTGACTGTCACTTTCTTTTCTCGTGAACTTATATTGTCAACTTGCTCAGAATTTGGACAGAGTTTGGATTCCATGTTTGTTTCTCAGCCTCAATTGAACGTAAGGACAAATTAAGACACTTCAAGCAAGCACTTTCAACTACAAATAAAGAGGCAGCTTGATATAGCACTTGGGGCAAATGGGATCGAATGTTATGGGGAGAAAGCATGATTAGGCTATTGAGTTGGACAATCAGCCATGATCGTGATGAATGGCAGAGCAAGCTCGAAAGTTTGCATGGCCTCCCCCTGCTCCTATTTTCTACGTTTCTAAACCGGCTTCAATACCCAAGAAAACTGAAGATTCAGAATTATAAGCCGTCATCAGATGATTTAGGTAAACAGGTTACACATTAGATTTTCTAGTCAACATATAAAGTTAGTCCATATGATTTCCCAGTATTAGTGCTTCAGGCTGAGATTACAGTTCATTAGAAGCTTTCCCACCACTAAGATGAATCTGGTTGCTGGATTTATCCAGACAATTTTGAACAAAAATATTTTAAATGTTGTGATTCTCCAGTCTCTGATTCCATGCCTCTATTTGAACAGGATTAGGTTGTTGTGGATATTACCCCGGCAGCTTCAATGCTCCTCTTCTCTGTATCCTCAGGTGTCTCCAATTCAGTTGTTGTCAGTTACCAACACTCAATGACAATCAGCCTTTCTAATTGAAGCAGAAATAGCTGGAGATGCTCAAGTGTCAGAGGACTCAAAAACATTAACTCTGCTTTCCCGCCACAGATGCTGCCAAACCTGCTGAGATTCTACAGCAGTTTCATTTTTGTTTCAGATTTCCAGCATCTGCAATTTTGATTTATTTTAGCCTTTCTAAAATTCTGTCAAACTTCATCTCATCCAAGTCTCAACTACTTTTTTTCACCATGAACTGGGCATGAACTTCATCTTCATAATACCTCAGCCAGGCCCCTGCATCTGTGAATTTTATACAGGGGATTCATGATAATTGGCCCCACTCATTCTTTTGCCACCCTTTCACTGTTTGTGACTAATGATGACTTTTAGATTCTGTTTTAAAGTTAGCTGTCAGTCTCCCTTAATCTTTATTTCCCCTCTGAACTGTCTATATTTAGTATGGTTCTCACTGGGGTTAACAATAATCCATATTCTTAGCAACATCATGCAGGGAATGAGAGTATTATTTTTGCCATCATTTCCTGCTTGTAGAAATGTTAAGCTGTACTGTACAGCTGAAGCTGAACATTGCCCAGATTTGTGCTCAAATGCCCTCTTGGCCCATTGAATTCAGCCCTCCTCCAACTCAGAACTTTTCTGGATTGTTCCTTGTTCAGTTTATACACAAGCTAAATTCTTTCGATATAAGTATCAATGCTTCCTTAAATGATCCCAGTCTAATATTTAATGCATTTTATACATATTGTGTGTATGCACACAAATTATGAAGTTGGCAGTGCAGATTGAAGATATCATTAGGATTCTGAACATTATAAATAGGACCGTGGCATGCAAAATAAGGAAATTATGACAAATGGTTATAAACAGTCCTGCTTTTCCCTCATGTCTAGTATTTATGCAGCACGCTTCAGGAAGGGATTTGAGACGGTGCACAAAAGGTACACAAAATTGGTACCAGAGATGAGCAACTGGACAACTATTTGGATAATTTGAAGAAGCTCGGGCTGCTCTTTTTGGAGAACTGAAGATAAATAAGACATTTTACACGTGTTCAAAATCATGAGGGATTTGCATAGAGTAGAGTAAAGGGTAGGAGAATGCATTTGGATTGGTTACTTTGTGGAGGGTTGGTGTGGATTTATTGGGCCAAGTGCCCTGTTTCCATACTGTGCGGATTCTATTTAAAAAAGGCTTGAGAAGAAAAAGACACTGATTTAAAATGATCTGCAAAATAAATCAATGGTGACAAGGAATACTTTAAAAAAACAGCATATTTCGGAAACTGGAATGTTCTGCCTAATGGTATAGTGGAGGAGGCAGATTCAACTGAGGTCTTCAAAAGGAATCTACAATTTTCATAAGGAGAGGTTTTGCAGTATCACATAGTAAAAGGACTTGGGAGTGAACATAGGCAACTTCCTCTGTGAGAGCTGATCAAAACATTGCGTCCGATCTGTTACCATTGATCGTTGTATAACATTGCACAAACTACCAGCTCACCAGTTATTTCCTAATGGTTTGTCATATTCTGATATAATGACTAACTTAGTCATGCCTGCAACTAAACTTACTTTGCAATTACTTCACTTGATCCAGGAGAACCTGCATCCCATTTCCCTCACTGTTTGCACTGACAATGTTTCCAGAACTGCAATTCATCAAAGAGCAAAAATTCAGTCATTTCACATCAGTAACCTTATCCAGAATTAAGTCCAAAGCAATTTAACAAAAAAAATCGCAGACTTGAGATTCAATCTTCCAAGCCTGATAGACTAGTTTTCTTAAGTTAGTCAATGACTGTGCAATTTTAATAAATCACATTATTTTGCCACAGTGATATTAAAAGAACAGAGATATCCATGCAAAGTGAGAATCAGGTGTAACAGATCTTTAGCTGATCGTTGTTCTCTTCAGAAAAAGAGATTATAGACAGGAAATATCCTTTCAGTGTAAGTCTAATGAGTTGCTGTATTCCATTCCGTGGAGTGTAAGTGCAAGGTAGCCCAACATTGTAGCTCAGTGATGGTTAAGGGAGTGGCAGTTAGGTACGTTAGTTCTTTTGCCAGTCAATCAAACTGCTCTCTCTTTGATGATATTGAACTTCCTGACTATTGTTGCAATTAAACCAATCACCAGGTGAGCAGTGAAGATTCCAATGCTCCCGATTTTAGCCTTGTAATGGTGAAGTTATTGGGGGGGTGGGAGTAATGACAAAGCAGTATACCTTGAATCCCAGTCTTGTAATCTTGCTAATGTTATTAGTTATTGCTGCGTTCACCACCCATCCCCCTGGAGTATATTGGCAATGCTGTCCTATGATCTGGAAAATATTGCTGGGACTTTATTTGTTTTCAAGATGCATCATGAACCATCATGGGCATGTTGGTATGTGGTTCTTTTAACTTCCACAGGATGTCTACAGTACACCACACTGAGGGAATGCTGGGGTTGGGGTGTGGAAGAGACAGTACAGGGTGAAAAGAAGAGAGAATCATTTATTTAGTATGTCACCATTGTTTATAGCCATTTCTGGGTTATGCAAGACCTTCTGATTAAAAATCAAGCAAAATTCAACAGACCATTGAAAAACTTTGGATGTTTTATGCTGATTCAAGATTGGTCTCTCAAAATAAGCCAAGCATTTCTGAACCAGTCAAGCAGTTGTTTTCTGTGATTGTTCTCATCTCTGTTAGTGTTCACCACACTGCCATTGGATGCCTTCGTGAGTCAACCCTGATATAATCTTACAACAACTGCCAGCACTTCCCTTTCACAATATTGGATCCCTAACATTGCAGATTTAAATCTGACATTATACCAGACTTACTTGCCAATCTGTTTCCTTTTGTTTCAAACAAACTTAGGTTTCCACCTAATTCACAGTGTGAGGTGTCAACAGTTTCACAGCTGCAACTCATCATAAAGTACCAGTTAGATCATTTTAAATATGTGCATGATCACCAAGTTAATTGTTGCACTTCTTATCATCATCGAGAGTTTTGGCTGTGAGGGCAGGAGCTGGTGGTTGGGTAGTAAAAAGGTCAAATAAAGACTTTCTGCATGAGGACAGAGGAAAACATCCCAAATGCAAGGATTTAAGTTTAACTTCCTGATCTAAGAAAAAGAAACTCAAGCTCTTCACATACTATTGCTAATTTAACCCTTACAGTCACAGTTTGTTTGATTCAGAATCCGAATATAGTAATTTCTCATTTTTCAAATTCACTGAAGGTCCATGTCATATTAGTCAGTATTGGCTGTATTGTTGAAAAGAAAATTTTATTCCTTTTCCTTTTCTGCTCCTTCATCCATTCGGAGTTTACTGCAAGATCTGACCATAATAAACCCAGAAGTAATTACAGGTCTCTGACCCAGAGCAGTGTAATGACCTCAGTATTTAGGCTTCGATTAATTGATGACATCAGTGAAACGGTGTGGATGTGATGCTGCCTGTATTGAATTCACCATGAAAGCACTTTCTAAGTTTGATTCAAACAAATAACTATTACTAGGGAATGTGCCTGACTCCGTGGATGCACATGGCCTCTGGTCAACTTAAATTATAAAAAGTGCGAAGCATTCAATGGCGACATTGTATGGGAGATAGACAAGGCGAGGAGACCAGGAGCTGGTCCCAATCCCTAGCCATATTTCATCAAATGTCACCAAAGTCTGGAGGCCATGGCAATGATTTTGGAGGGAATGTGGAATGGTGGGTGGGGGAGTGAGGATGAGCAGGAAAGAGAAACAAAGAGAAGCGATGAGGTGGGGTGAAGGAGAGGAACCCAATTCTTCAGTATTTTCACTATAGCTCCAATGGCCAGAAACAGAACCTCAATATTGATCAGCAAGTAATTTCCCTTCTCAGCATTTAGGGTGGTGGTACTACTGTTTAAGACAACTCTGTCACTCATATTAAATTCCTTGGGAGGCAGTCTAGCAGCCTCTTTAATGTAGCTGCTGTTGTCTGAACTGGCATTTGTCGCATTGCACAAAACATTTTAAAGGAATCAGTGGTTCTCCAACATTCCTTTTTCACAAATGAAGCATAATTAAACCACATCAAAATCAGATCAAATCAAATTTGCTTCCTCAGGGTTGCCCTCACGTCTGGCAAACTTTGATTCCCATCCTCCTGACAGTCTGGTCTGTCAAAATGAAGCACAAATTAAGCAAAAGGCTTACACCTATAAACAACTTGCAAACATTTGGAACTAAACCCTGAAGATCAAAAGGTCCTGTTGAGCTGATACAACATTTTGTTTAAAAAAAAGAGGAATCACTCTACTCACCAGGAGTAATGCAAATATAGGGAGGGGCTGTAGTCTGGAATGGTGGTGTTTGCTATAGCACTGGGAGATGTTGTCAAGAGGAATCTTACAGAAATTCCTGCTTTCCAGAAACTCCTGTTCACATTACATTCTGTTGAAAAAGGCCACTTTCAAAAGCGATGACTGCAATATATGTTGCCTTTTTTCAACTTGAACCATGGTCAGTTCTTTTTGAAGAGATGGGGTGAGGGGAGGTGGCCGATGTAATAGTATTGGGAAGCAGAGAGTTAGGTAGTCAATGTGTTTTCAATATGTTTAGCCTCATTGCACAGTCCAGTGCTTTGAAGTGAACAACTGAAGGCCTGAACATTGAAGGGCTGGAAATTATTATTGAAAGACTTTGTGTTAATGCATGCTCAATTATTCACTGGCTTTTAACTGGGAGGTGGTAGGATTTAGAAAATGGCAGGTCGGGATTCTGGCACCTTCTCATTGCTAAGCCATGCTGACATAGACCAGTTCTCTTTGACATCTTGACTCTCCATGATATCTCAAGCCTGCCTCCCTCATTTCCCTGATTGTGCCCACCTTTGCAGCCTCAGCAATGATCATTATGAACAGTAGGGCTCAGAAATGTGTTGATCTGTCCTCCCTCTTACTGGAGTAGCAACTCTTGAAACTAAGCTGCGCTGTCAACTGATGAGTAACCCTGGCAAGAATCTCTTCATTTTAGATTAGAATGGTGCTGGAAAAGCACAGCAGGTCAGGCAGCATCTGAGGAGCAGGAAAATCGCCGTTTCGGGCAAAAGCCCTTCATCAATGAAGAATCTCTTCATTGGTCACTGCTGGCAGTATACCATCCTTAGCATACGCCAAAACCTCCAGGTTTCAGTCCCAGTATCAGGTCTGCAGCATTCACTGCAAGCTTCACCTAAAATGTTTTTTTACAAGACTAACGATAGAGCAAGGATTACATGCCAGTCAATAATTTATTTAATGTAAAATAACAAACTGTGGAAGTTGACAATCTGAAAGAAATGCAGAAGTTGCTGGAGAAACTCAACATATTTTGCAGCATCTGTGGAGAGAAAGCAGAGTTCACCTTGCGTCAAGTGACCCTTCTTCAGAGAGATCTGAAGTTGTGAAAATGAGTCATTCAACGAAAAACATTAACTCTGCTTTCACTCCACAAATGCAGCCAGATCTGCTAGCTGTTAGTAGACAGTCACACATTGTGTTTAGCTTACTTTTCAATGACCTTCTTAGTTTCTGGAGAAGCAGAAACACCAGCTCCCTTGAACTTTCAGCAGTTGATGTTTTCAGAGCTGCAAATGGTCATCAAGTGCCATTAAGTCAATTGAAGCAAACATTAACGTTCAGAATAAAAACATTTTTAGAAACTTGAATAGGAGTGTCAGGATTTCAAGCCACTGACAGTTAGGCTGGCACATGGAAATGAAGGATGTGGCAAACCCATTTCTTCAATACTTTACACGTGTTGCACAGTCTAGAAAAGTCTCAAGTAAAGAGCTTAAGGCAATTAGAGAAGGGCAACTAACTGTCCAATTTCTCCACTTAAGAGCTTTGGATTCTGGTTCTAAAAACAGGATTGACTTTTCCTCATCAATGGGTATTGGCTCAGCAATTGCAAACATTAATAGTGCCACAGAAAGGTTTGCCACTCTGCTATTGCTCCAATTGATCCACCAGCTCTTTAGATTTGGCCGTTTCCTTCTTGGGATAGTGACCCAGCAACAGTCCACATCAGCAGCATGCCAACATTAGTGGTACCATCATTCACAGCAGCGCTGGGTCCATCTCTCAGTCCAAGCAGCAGGGCTCCACCACAATTCACAACATTTTTACTGCAAATGGCTTGTTTTTAAGAAAAACCACCACAATCTAACTTCTAGAAAAAATACAAACTTGGGAGGCAGAGCCCAGCAGTTTCCGTCATGTGCTAACTATGGCCTGGAATAGCGTATTTGACATTGTTTTCGGATGTATGCAGAAGGAAATATCTACATAACTTCACAGGACTGGCTGGTTCTCCAGCAATAACCTTTATTCCAAATACAATATTAATCAGGAATTAAATTGCACTTTGGATCAAACTGACTCTTTAATTTCTTCAGTTGATCCTGACGGACCATAGGTTTCATTTCCATCGCAGTTTGGATTGTCGCACTTGCCATGCTTGCAATTGGTCATAAAAGATAAATGAAGTTATTTAAATAAACATTTGGCTCCATCCCACAATTGTGTGCCAACTGTTTGAAAGACTGAAGATTCTAGATTCAGGACTGCAGCCTGCATTCAGCCGTTTGAGTGAAACTGGTCACACTCCAGATGGGTGACTGCAATAGATGGTGAATTTGTTCTTCAAAACCTTTGTTGCTGGTGATAACGATTAGCGACAGAAAGGGGATATCAAGTTCTTGAATGTATTCATATTCAGAGTTTAGAAACTTCAATAACAAAATGCAAGCAAACTTACAATGAAGTGTCTTTGATGTCCTCTCCTAATACAATATTTTTGAACCAAAATTCTGAAGCCCTAATTCTAATGCAGATAACAGAGAGACAGTAATGCAAATGCTCTTGCCTGGAGTGGTTTCCCTGCGCTGCTGTGTGATGTTTCCTGAAAAGTACCTTGAAAGTAATTTCCTTTCTATTTTGTGCACTCTGAATGAAACAAAACATTGATCACATATTGTTTTCAAACTTACTTTTTTCATGATAGATTTTGGAGTGTACAGTTTTCCATCGACCTTGTACTATGGACAGTCAGGTGGTCTGCTAATAGTCAGAAAAGTGCTATTCAGTCATTTTAAGCGTACATCTACATCCACAATAAAATCATCATTATTAACCTGAAACATTGTGTCAGTATTTCAAACCATGGACAGCTGGTTTTGTAAAACTAGTTCAAAGCACAATTACAGTAGATGGTGATTTATTACCCCAAAGCCCTCATTGGCTGTTTGCAAGACAAGGTAATGAGGCTGGAGTGTGGGAGCAAAGAAAGGGAGATACGATGCAACCAATTCATTTCCTCAATACTTTATACTTTTTGCAACGTCTCAAAATATCTCAACTAAAGAGCTCCAGGCTCAAATGGAGACGAGGCAACCAATTTTCCAATGTCTCCAATGAGGAACTTTGGTACTGTCTCGACATACAGAGCTGAATTTTCCACGTCAATTTGCTCTTGCCAAGATTCTGATGAGTCAGGCCAAGTGGAGGGGAGTTCAGGAGCAAAGCCCAATCCCTTCTGCACCATTATATTATCTTGTCAGTGGTGGGCAAATGAAGGCACCAATTGAGAGCCACTCATGTCTGTCTGTGTTTTGAACAATAGAGCTCCTCAACTCCCACAGTGAGCTTTTGCCTGCAATCTCTTTAGTACAGGCTCAGCAATACCCATCACTAATGGCAGCAAAGGAAACGTCGTTGCCCTGCCTTCACTCTGTTATTGCTGTTAGCTCCTGGGATCATGCAATTTCAATAATGGTTTGTGACCAGGCAGCAACTTCTGTATTAGCTACTGTCAGTACCATGCCACCCTTGGCACTGCCAACCACCGCGTTATAATCCAGCTCTCAGTTCAACCAGCAGCTTCATCTGTATTCATAAAATTATGACTGCAAAGGTCTTGTGTAAGAAAGAACACCATCTTCCAACTTCTGGATGTAATACATATTTTGCGGATTAAGCTGAGTGTTGTAACTCGGGCCTGCTACATGGTTCCTGGATGCAGAAGGAAATATCTACATAACTTCACAGGAACTGCTTGTTCTCCAGTAATTGCCTTGGAGAATATAATATCAAATGAAGTACGAAGTACATAAAAGATCAAACATATTTTGTAGTTATTGCAAACAATCCTGGAGAACTATATTTTCCATATCCCAAGCAGTTTGGATTGTCAAACTTGCCATGCCTGTAACTGGTCAGGCAAGATAAATTAAGTCCTTCAGTTAGCATTTGCCTCCAGCTACGATTGAGTGCCAGCTGCTGAATGGCTGAAGACTCTGGATTCAGTCCTGCAGCTTGTGTTCAGCTGCTTTTGTTGAACTCGTTACAATCCAGACGGATACTGCAATCAATACTGATTTTATTCTTCAACCCCTTTCACAGGTTTGATGGACACTATAGCTGGTGAGAAGGGTGAGTGTGTGATGGGATACATATTTCTTAAATATATTCATTTTAAGAGACTAAAATGATCAGGAATAAGTAACCCAAATTTACAAGCAATTTTGAATTCAAGCTTCCTTGATGTCCTCTCCTAAAACTGTTTGTTTTGAAAAGAACTCTCCGACCCAAAGAACAATGTGGATAATGGAGAGGCAGTATGTGATTGCTATGGTCGGGAGTGGTAATCTTTGCACTGCTGTATGGTGTTTTCATGAGGGGTCTGTACGTTATCTTACCATAATTGCCTGCCCACCAGCAACTTACTTTCACTTTCTTGTACTCTGAATGAAGCAAAATCAGGGTCACATATCGTATCAAACATACTTTTTCGAGACCGCCTTAGATTTGGAAGGCATGGTTTTCCATCTCCATCGCAGTTTAGGCTGTCACGTTTACCAGGCTTGCAATTGAACAGGCAAGTTTAGTCACTGAAATCAGCATTTGTCTGCATATACAATTGTGCGCCAGCTGCTGGAATGGCTGAAGGATCTGGATTCAGTATTACAGCACTTATTCAGCTGTTTTTTTAAAAAAAGACTGCTCACACTGCAGAATGATGACTGCAAGAGTTGGTGATTTTTTTTGTCAAACTTACATAACTGGTTTGCAAGAAGTCAGAGCACAGGTAGGGGGAGAGGCAGAGAATGTCGGTGAGATTCCTCAGTACTGAGGGAGTGCTGCACTGTCAGAGGGTCTGTATGAGGGAGCACTGCACTGTCAGTGGGTCAGTACTGAGGGAGTGCTGCACTGTTTGATGGTCAGTACTGAGGGAATGCTGAACTATCAGAGGGTCAGTGCTGACGGACTGCTGCACTGTCAGAGGGTCAGTACTGATGTGTCAGAGGGTCAGTATGAGGGAGCACTGCACTGTCAGAGGGTCAGTACTGAGGGAGTGCTGAACTGTCAGAGGGTCAGTGCTGAGGAACTGCTGCACTGTCAGAGGGTCAGTACTGAGGGAGTGCTGCACTGTCAACGGGTCAGTACTGAGGGAGTGCTGCACTATCAGAGGGTCAGTAATGAGGGAGTGCTGCAATGTCAGATGGTCAGTACTGAGGGAGTGCTGCACTGTCAGAGGGTCAGTACTGAGGGAGTGCCGCACTGTCAGAGGGTCAGTGCTGCGGGAGTGTCGCACTGTCAGAGGGTCAGTACTGAGGGAGTGCTGCACTGTCCGATGGTCAGTACTGAGGGAGTGCTGCACTGTCGGAGGGTCAGTACTGAGGGAGTGCTGCACTGTCAGAGGGTCAGTACTGAGAGAGTGCTGCACTGTCCGAGGGTCTGCACTGAGGTAGTGCTGCGCTGTCAGAGGGTGCGTACTGAGGTAGCGCTGCACTGTTAGATGGTCAGTAATGAGGGAGTGCTGCACTGTCAGAGAGTCAGTACTGAGGGAGTGCTGCACTGTCAGAGGGTCAGTACTGAGGGAGTGCTGCACTGTCTGAGGGTCAGTACTGAGGGAATGCTGCACTGTCAGAGGCTCTGTACTGAGTGAGCGGTATATTCTCAGACGGTGAGTACTGAGGTAGCGCGGCACTGTTAGATGGTCAGTACTGAGGGAGTGCTGCACTTTCAGAGGGTCAGTACTGAGGGAGTGCTGCACTGTCAGAGGATCAGTCCAGAGGGTGTGCCGCCCTGTCAGAGGATCAGTACTGAGGGTGTGCCGCCCTGTCAGAGGATCAGTACTGAGGGAGTGCCGCACTGTTAGAGGGTCAGTACTGAGGGAGTGCCACACTGTCAGAGGGTCAGTGCTGAGGGAGTCCCGCACTGTCATAGGGTCAGTAATGAGGGAGTGCCGCACTGTTAGTGGGTCAGTACTGAGAGAGTGCCGCACTTTCAGAGGGTCAGTAATGAGGGAGTGCCGCACTGTCAGAGGGTCCGTGCTGACGGAGTGCCGCACTGTCAGAGGGTCAGTGCTGTGGGAGTGCCGCACTGTCAGATGGTAAGTACTGAGGGACTGCTGCACTGCCAGAGGGTCAGTACAGAGGGAGTGCTGCACAGTCAGAGGGTCAGTAATGAGGTAGTGCTGCACTGTCCGAGGGTCAGTACTGAGGGATAACTGCACTGTCAGAGGGTAAGTACTGAGGGGATGCTGCACTGTCAGAGGGTCAGTACTGAGGGAGTGCTGCACTGTCAGAAGATCAGTACTGCGGGAGTGCTGCACTGTCAGATGGTCAGTCCTGAGGGAGTGCTGCACTGTCAGAAGATCAGTAGTGAGGGAGTGCTGCAATGTCAGAGGGTCAGTACTGAGGGAGTGCCGCACTGTCAGAGGATCAGGACTGAGGGAGTGCTGCACTGTCAGAGGGTCAGTACTGAAGAAGTGCTGCACTGTCAGAGGGTGAGTACTGAGGGAGTGCAGTAATATCAGAGGGTTAGTACTGTGGGACTGCTACACTGTCAGATGGTCAGAAATGTGGGAGTGCTGCACTGTCAGAGGGACAGTAATGAGGGAGCGCTGCACTGTCAGAGGGTCAGTACTGAGGAAGTTCTGCACTGTGAGAGGGTCAGTACTGAGGGAGTGCTGCACTGTCAGAGGGTGAGAACTGAGGTTGCGCTGCACTGTTCGATGGTCAGTCGTGAGGGAGTGCTGCACTTTCAGAGGGTCAGTGCTAAGGGAGTGCTGCACTGTCAGAGGGTCAGTACTGAGTGAGTGCTGCACTGTCAGAGGATCGGTACTGAGGGCGTGCTGCACTGTCAGAGGGTCTATACTGAGGGAGCGGTGCATTCTCAGAGGGTCAGTACTGAGGGAGTGCTGCACTGTCAGAGGGTCAGTACTGAGAGAGGGCTGCACTATCAGAGGGTCAGTACTGAGGGAGTGCTGCACTGTCAGAGGGTCTGTACTGAGGGAGCGGTGCATTCTCAGAGGGTCAGTACTGAGGGAGTGCTGCACTGTCAGAGGGTCAGTACTGAGGGAGGGCTGCACTGTCAGAGGGTCAGTACTGAGGGAGTGCTGCACTGTCAGAGGGTCTGTACTGGGGGAGCGGTGCATTCTCAGAGGGTCAGTACTGAGGGAGTGCTCCACTATCAGATGGTCAGTGCTAAGGGAGTGCTGCACTGTCAGAGGGTCAGTACTGAGGGAGTGCTGCACTGTCAGAGGGTCAGTACTGAGGGAGTGCTGCACTGTCAAAGGGTCAGTACTGAGGGAGTGCTGCACTTTCAGACGGTCAGTACTGAGGGAGTGCTGCACTGTCAGAGGGTCAGTACTGAGGGAGTGCTGCACTGTCAGAGGGTCAGTACTGAGGGCGTGCTGCACTGTCAGAGGGTCTGTACTGAGGGAGTGCTGCACTGTCAGAGGGTGAGTCCTGAGGTAGCGCTGCACAGTTGGATGGTCAGTACTGAGGGAGTGCTGCACTGTCAGATGGTCAGTACTGAGGGAGTGCTGCACTGTCAGAGGGTCAGTACTGAGGGAGTGCTGCACTGTCAGAGGGTGAGTCCTGAGGTAGCGCTGCACAGTTAGATGGTCAGTACTGAGGGAGTGCTGCACTGTCGGAGGGTCAGTACTGAGGGAGTGCTGCACTGTCGGAGGGTCAGTACTGAGGGAGTGCTGCACTGTCAGAGGGTCAGTACTGAGGGAGTGCTGCACTGTCAGAGGATCAGTACAGAGGGAGTGCTGCACGTTCAGAGGTTCAGTACTGAGGGAGTGCTGCACTGTCAGAGGGTCAGTACTGAGAGCGTGCTGCAGTGTCCGAGGGTCAGTACTGAGGGAGTGCTGCACTGTCAGAGGGTCAGTACTGAGGGAGTGCTGCACTGTCAGAGGGTCAGTACTGAGAGCGTGCTGCACTGTCCGAGGGTCAGTACTGAGGAATGCTGCACTGTCAGAGGGTCAGTACTGAGGGAGTCCTGCACTGCCAGACGGTCTGTACGGAGGGAGTGCTGCACCTTCTGAGGTACTGAGGGAGCACTATCTGAGGTATTGAGGGAGTACTCACTGAGGTATTGAGGGAGAACTTTCTTGGTTTTGAGGAAGCACCATCTGAGGTATTGTGGGTGCACGTTCAGAGGTACTGAGGGAGCACGATCTGAGGTATTGAGGGAGCACTACCTGAGGTACTGAGGGACCACTATCTGAGGTATTGAGGGAGCACTTTCGGAGGTACTGAGGGAGCACTTTTTGAGATATTGAGGGAGCATTTTCTGAAGTACAGAGGGAGCGCTATCTGAGGTATTGAGGGAGCACTTTCTGAGGTATTAAGGGAGTACTATCTGAGGAACTCAGGGAAAAATATGTGTGGTATTGAGGGAGCACTATCTGAGGTATTGAGCGGGCACTTTCTGAGGTATTAAGTGAGTAGTATCTGAGGTACTGTGGGAGCACTATTTGAGTTATTGAGGGTGCACTATCTGATGAACTGAGGAATAACTATCTGAGGTATTGAGGGAGCACGATTTGATGTACTGAGGAAGCACTATCTGAGGTATTGAGGAAACACTTTCTGAGGTACTGAAGGAGCACTTTCTGAGGTATTGAGAGAACACTATCTGAGGTACTCAGGAAACACTATCTGTGGCATTGAGGAAGCACTATCTGAGCTATTGAGGGAGCACTTTCTGAGGTACTGAGGAAGCACTATCTGAGGTATTGAGGGAGCACTTGCTGAGGTACTGAAGGAGCACTATCTGAGGTATTGAGGGAATACTATCTGATGTAATAAGGAAGCACTATCTGAGGTATTGAGGGAGTACTAAGTGAGGTCTTGAGGGAGCACTTTCTGGGTTTGAGGAAGCACTGTCTGAGGTATTGAGGGAGCACTTTCTGAGGTACTGAGGGAGCACTTTCTGAGGTATTGAGGAAGCACTTTCTGAGGTATTGAGGGAACACAATCTGTTGTATTGAGGAAGCACTGTCTGAGCTATTGAGGGAGCACATTCTAAGGTATTGTGGGAGCACATTCTGAGGTATTGAGGGAGCACTTTCTGAGATATTGAGGGAGAACTATCTGAGATATTGAGGGAGAAAGATCTGACGTATTGAGGGAGCACTTTCTGAGGTATTGAGGGAGAAATATCTGAGGTATTGTGGGAGCACTATCTGAGGTATTGAGGGAGCACTTTCAGAGGCATTGAGAGAGCACTTTCTGAGGTACTGATGGAGCACTTTCTGAGGTACGGAGGGAGCACTATCTGAGGTATTGAGGGAGTACTATCTGATGTAATGAGGAAGTACTATCTGAGGTACTGAGGGAGCACTTTCTGAGGTACTGAGGGAACACAATCTGTTGTATTGAGGAAGCACTGTCTGAGCTATTGAGGGAGCACATTCTCAGGTATTGTGGGAGCACATTCTGAGGTATTGAGGGAGCACTTTCTGAGATATTGAGGGAGAACTATCTGAGATATTGAGGGAGAACGATCTGACGTATTGAGGGAGCACTTTCTGAGGTATTGAGGGAGAAATATCTGAGGTATTGAGGGAGCAATATCTGAGGTATTGAGGGAGCACTTTCAGAGGCATTGAGAGAGCACTTTCTGAGGTACTGATGGAGCACTTTCTGAGGTACGGAGGGAGCACTATCTGAGGTATTGAGGGAGTACTATCTGATGTAATGAGGAAGTACTATCTGAGGTACTGAGGGAGCACTTTCTGAGGTACTGAGGGAGCACTATCTGAGGTATTGAGGGAGTACTAACTGAGGTATTGAGGGAGCACTATCTGGGTTTTCAGGAAGCACTATCTGAGGTATTGTGGGTGCACTTTCTGAGGTACTGAGGGAGCACTTTCTGAGGTCTTAAGGGAGTACTATCTGAGTTATTGAGGGAGCACTATCAGATGTACTGTGGAAACACTATCTGATGTACTGAGGGAGAACTATCTGAGGTACTGAGGGAGCAGTACCTGAATAATGAGGGAGCACATTCTAAGGTATTGAGGGTGCACTCTCTGAAGTATTAAGGGAGTACTATCTGAGGAACTGAGGGAGAACTATCTGAGGTACTGGGAAAGCACTATCTGTTGTACTGTGGAAGCAATATCTAAGGTATTGAGGGAGCACATTCTGAAGTATTGAGGGAGCAATTTCTGAGGTACTGAAGGAGCACTTTGTGAGGTATTGAGGGAGCACTATCTGAGGTATTGAGCGAGCAAATTTTGAAATATTTAGGGAGCATCTTCTGAGGTACTGTGGGAGAACAATCTGCGGTATTGAGGGAGCACTTTTTGAGCTATTGTACTCAGGGAACACTTTCGATGGTACTGAGGGAGAACATTCTGAGGTACATGAGAGAGGTCTTTCTGAGCTATTCAGAGAGCACTGTCTGAGGTATTGAGGGAGCACCTTCTGAGCTATTGAGGGAGCACTGTCTGAGGTACTGAGGGAGAACTATCTGAGGAATAGAGAGCACATTATCTGATGTACTGAGGGAGAAATATCTGAGCTATTTACGGAGCAAATTCTGAGGTATTGAGGGAGCACTTTCTGAAGTATTGAGGGAGAAATATCTGAGGTATTGAGCGAGCAATATCTGAGGTATTGAGGGAGCACTTTCAGAGGCATTGAGAGAGCTCTTCCTGAGGTACTGATGGAGCACTTTCTGAGGTACTGAGGGAAATCTTTCTTAGGTACTGAGGAAGCACTATCTGAGGTGTTGAGGGAATACTAAGTGAGGTCTTGAGGGAGCACTTTCTGTGTTTTGAGGAAGCACTATCTGAGGTATTGAGGGAGCTCTTCCTGAGGTACTGATGGAGCACTTTCTGAGGTACTGAGGGAGCACTTTCTTAGGTACTGAGGAAGCACTATCTGAGGTGTTGCGGGAGTACGAAGTGAGGTCTTGAGGGAGCACTTTCTGTGTTTTGAGGAAGCACTCTCTGAGGTATTAAGGGAGTACTATCTGATGAACTGAGGGAGAACTATCTGAAGTTACTGAGAAAGCACTATCTGTTGTACTGAGGAACAAATATCTGAGGTATTGAGGGAGCACTTTCTGAGGTATTGAGGGAGAACTATCTGAGGCATTGAGGGAGAAATATCTGAGGTATTGAGGGAGCACTTTTAGAGGCATTGAGGGAGCACTTTCTGAGGTACTGTGGGCGAACTTTCTGAGGTACTGAGGGAGCACTATCTGAGGTATTGAGGGAGTACTATATGATGTAATGAGTAAGCACTATCTGAGGTATCGAGGGAGCACTTTCTGAGGCACTGAGGGAGCACTTTCTGAGTCACTGAGGGTGCACTATCTGAGCTATTGGGGGAGTACTAACTGAGGTATTGAGGGAGCACTTTCTGGGTTTTGAGGAAGCACTATCTGAGGTATTGAGGGAGTACTAACTGAGGTACTAAGGGAGCACTTTCTGACGTATTGAGGGAGCACTATCTGAGGTACTGAGAGAGCACGTTTTGAGATATTGAGGGAGCATTATCTGAGGTGTTCAGGGAGCACTTACTGAGTTATTGAGGGAACAATATCTGATGTACTGAGGAAGCAGTATCTGAGGCATTGAGGGAGAACTATCTGAGGGACTGAGGAAACACTATCTGTTGTACTGTGGAAGCAATATCTGAGGTATTGAGGGAGCAATTTCTGAGGTACTGAGGGAGCACTTTCTGAGGTATTGAGGGAGCACTATCTGAGGTACTGAGGGAGAACAATCTGAGGTATTGAGGGAACACTTTCTGAGCTATTGAGGGAGCACCTTCTGATGTACTCAGGGAACACTTTCGATGGTACTGAGGGAGTAATTTCTGAGGTACATGAGAGAGCACTTTCTGAGCTATTGAGGGAGCACTGTCTGAGGTACAGAGGGAGCACTTTCTGAACTATTGAGGGAGCACTGTCTGAGGTACTGAGGGAACACTTTCTGAGCTACTGAGGGAGAACTATCTGACGAATTGATATCACATTATCTGATGTACTGCGGGAGAAATATCTGAGCTATTGAGGGAGCACATTCTAAGGTATTGTGGGAGCACATTCTGAGGTATTGAGGGAGCACTTTCTGAGCTATTGAGGGACAACTATCTGAGATATTGCGGGAGAACGATCTGACGTATTGAGGGAGCAATTTCTGAGGTATTGAGGGAGACATATCTGAGATATTAAGGGAGCACTTTTAGAGGCATTGAGGGAGCACTTTCTGAGGTACTGAGGGAGCGCATTCTGAGGTACTGAGGGAGCACTATCTGAACTATTGAGGGAGCACTGTCTGAGGTACTGAGGGAGCACTATCTGAGGTATTGAGGGAGTACTAACTGATGTAATGAGGAAGCACTATCTGAGGTATTGAGGGAGCTCTTTCTGAGGTACTGAGGGAGAAATATCTGAGCTATTGAGGGAGCACATTCTAAGGTATTGTGGGAGCACATTCTGAGGTATTGAGGGAGCACTTTCTGAGGTATTGAGGGAGAACTATCTGAGATATTGCGGGAGAACGATCTGACGTATTGAGGGAGCAATTTCTGAGGTATTGAGGGAGACATATCTGAGATATTGAGGGAGCACTTTTAGAGGCATTGAGGGAGCACTTTCTGAGGTACTGTGGGAGCGCATTCTGAGGTACTGAGGGAGCACTATCTGAGGTATTGAGGGAGTACTATCTGATGTAATGAGGAAGCACTATCTGAGGTATTGAGGGAGCTCTTTCTGAGGTACTGAGGGAGTAATATCTGAGCTATTGAGAGAGCACATTCTAAGGTATTGTGGGAGCACATTCTGAGGTATTGAGGGAGCACTTTCTGAGGTATTGAGGGAGAACTATCTGAGATATAGAGGGAGAACTATCTGACGTATTGAGGGAACACTTTCTGAGGTATTGACGGAGAAATATCTGAGGTATTGAGGGAGCAATTTCTGCGGTATTGAGGGAGCACTTTCAGAGTAATTGATTGAGCACTTTCTGAGGTACTGAGGGAGCACTATCTAAGGTACTGACGAAGCACTATCTGAGGTACTGAGGGAGCACTATCTGAGGTATTGAGGGAGAACTATCTGAGAAATTGAGAGCACATTATCTGATATACTGAGGGAGAAATATCTGAGCTATTGAGGGAGCACATTCTGAGGTATTGAGGGAGCACTTTCTGAAGTATTGAGGGAGAACTGTCTGAGATATTGAGGGAGAACGATCTGACGTAATGAGGGAGCACTTTCTGACGTATTGAGGGAGAAATATCTGAGGTATTGAGTGAGTAATATCTGAGGTATTAAGGCAGCACTTTCAGAGGCATTGAGAGAGCACTTCCTGAGGTACTGAGGGAGCACTTTCTGAGGTACTGAGGGAGCACTATCTGTTGTACTGTGGAAGCAATATCTGAGGTATTGAGGGAGCAATTTCTGAGGTACTGTGGGAGCACTTACTGAGGTACTGAGGGAGCAATTTCTGAGGTATTGAGGGAGCAGTATCTGAGGTACTGAGGGAGAACAATCTGAGGTATTGAGGGAACACTTTCTGAGCTATTGAGGGAGCACTTTCTGATGTACTCAGGGAACACTTTCGATGGTACTGAGGGAGCAATTTCTGAGGTACATGAGAGAGCACTTTCTGAGCTATTGAGGGAGCACTGTCTGAGGTACAGAGGGAGCACTTTCTGAACTATTGAGGCAGCACTGTCTGAGGTACTGAGGGAGCACTTTCTGAGCTACTGAGGGAGAACTATCTGAGGAATTGATATCACATTATCTGATGTACTGCGGGAGAAAGATCTGAGCTATTGAGGGAGCACATTCTAAGGTATTGTGGGAGCACATTCTGAGGTATTGAGGGAGCACTTTCTGAGGTATTGAGGGAGAAATATCTGAGATATTGAGGGAGCATTTTTAGAGGCATTGAGGGAGCACTTTCTGATGTACTGTGGGAGCACATTCTGAGGTACTGAGGGAGCAATATCTGAGGTATTGTGGGAGCACTTTCTGAAGTATTGAGGGAGAACTGTCTGAGATGTTGAGGGAGCACTTTCTGAGGTACTCAGGGAACACGTTCGATGGTACTGAGGGAGCACTTTCTGAGGTACATGAGAGAGCACTTTCTGAGCTATTGAGGGAGCACTTTCTGAGGTACTGAGGGAGCACTTTCTGAGGTACTGAGGGAGCACTTTCTGAGGTACTGAGGGAGCACCATCTGAGGTATTGAGGGAGTACTAACTGAGGTATTGTGGGATCACTATCTGGGTTTTAAGGAAGCACTATCTGAGGTATTGTGGTGCACTTTCTGAGGTACTGAGGGAGCACTTTGTGAGGTATTGAGGGAGCACATTTTGAGATATTGAGGGAGCATCTTTTGAGGTACTGAGGGAGTACTTTCTGAGGTACATGAGAGCGCACGTTCTGAGCTATTGAGGGAGCACTGTCTGAGGTACTGAGGGAGCACTATCTGAGGTATTGCGGGAGTACTATCTGATGTAATGAGGAAGCACTATCTGAGGCATTGAGGGAGCAATTTCTGAGGTACTGAGGAAGCACTATCAGAGGTATTGAGGGAGTACTAACTGAGGTAATGAGGGAGCACTTTCTGGGTTTTGAGGAAGCACTATCTGAGGTACTGAGGGAGCTCTATCTGAGGTATTGAGGGAGTACTAACTGAGGTACTGAGGGAGCACTTTCTAGGTATTGAGGGAGCACTATCTGAGGTACTGAGAGAGCACTTTTTGAGATATTGAGGGAGCACTTTCTGAGGTATTGAGGGAGCACTTTCTGAGTTATTGAGGGTGCACTATCAGATGTACTGTGGAAACACTATCTGAGGCACTGAGGGAGCACTTCCTGAGGTATTGAGGGAGAACTATCTGAGGAATTGAGAGCACATTATCTGATGTACTGAGGGAGAAATATCTGATCCATTGGGTGAGCACATTCTATGGTATTGTGGGAGCACATTCTGAGGTATTGAGGGAGCACTTTCTAAGGTATTAAGGGAGAACTATCTGAGATATTGAGGGAGCAATTTCTGAGGTATTGAGAGAGCACTTTCAGAAGCATTGAGGGGGCACTTTCTGAGGTACTGATGGAGCACTTTCTGAGGTACTGAGGGAGCACTATCTGAGGTATTAAGGGAGTACTAACTGAGGTACTGAGGGAGCACTACCTGAGCTATTGAGGGAGCACAATCTGATGCACTGAGGAAGCACTATCTGAGGCATTGAGGGAGAACTATCTGAGGTACTGACGAAGCACTATCTGAGGTATTGAGGGAGTACTAAGTGAGGTCTTGAGGGAGCACTTTCGGTGTTTTGAGGAAACACTATCTGAAGTATTGAGGGACCACTTTCTGAGGTACAGACGGAGCACATTCTGAAGTATTGAGGGAGCACTATCTGAGGGGCTGAGACAGCACTTTTTGATATATTGAGGGAGCACTTTCTGATGCATTGAGGGAACACTTTCTGAGGTCTTAAGGGGGTACTATCAGAGTTATTGAGGAAGCACTATCTGAGGCATTGAGGGAGAACTATATGTGATATTGAGGGAGCACTTTCTGAGGTACTGTGGGAGCACTATCTGAGGTATTGAGGAAGCACTTTCCGAGGTATTAAGAGAGTACCATCTGAGGTACTGAGGGAGAACTATCTGAGGTGCTGAGGGAGCACTATCTGAGTTATTGAGGGAGCACTACCTGATGTATTGAGGAAGCACTATCTGAGGTATTGAGGGAGCACTTTCTGAAGTACTGAGGGAACACTTTCAGAGGTATTGAGAGAGCAGTATCTGAGGTACTGAGGAAGATCTATCTGAGGCATTGAGGAAGCACTATCTGAGTTATTAAGGGTGCACTATCTGAGGTACTGAGGGAGCACTTTCTGAGGTACTGAGGGAGCAGTATCTGAGGTACTGAGGGAGTACTAACTGAGGTACTGAGGCAGCACTTTCTGAGGTATTGAGGGAGCACTATCTGAGGTACTGCGGGAGCACTTCTTGAGATATTGAGGAAGCACTACCTGAGGTACTGAGGGAGCACAATCTGAGGTATTGAGGGAGTACTATCTGAGTTATTGAGGGAGAACTATCTGATGTACTGAGGGAACACTATCTGAGGCATTGAGGGAGAACTATCTGAGGTACTGAGGGAGCACTATCTGAGGTATTGAGGGAGCACAATCTAAGGTATTGAGGGAGCACTCTGAGGTATTAAGGGAGAACTATCTGAGGAACTGACGAGCACTATCTAAAGTATTGAGGGAGCACTTTCTGAGGTATTAAGGGAGTACTATCTGAGGAACTCAGGGAGAACTATGTGAGGTACTGAGGGAGCAAATTCTGAGGTATTGAGGGAGAACTATATGAGGATTTGAGAGCGCATTATGTGATGTACTGAGGGAGAAATGTCTGAGCTATTGAGGGAACACATTCTGAGCAATTGAGGGAGCACTTTCTGAAGTATTGAGGGAGAACTATCTGAGATATTGAAGGAGAACTGTCTGACGTATTGAGGGAGCACTTCCTGAGGTATTGAGAGAGCACTTTCTGAGGTACTGAGGGAGCACTTTCTGAGGTACTGAGGGAGCACTATCTGAGGTATTGAGGGAGTAGTAAGTGAGGTCTTGTGGGAGCACTTTCTGTGTTTTGAGGAAGCACTATCTGAGGTACTGAGGGAGCACTAACTGAAGTATTGAGGGAGTACTAACTGAGGTACAGAGGGAGCACTTTCTGAGGTATTGAGGCAGCACTATCTGAGGTACTGAGAGAGCACTTTTTGAGATATTGAGGGAGCACTATCTGATGTACTGAGGAAGCACTATCTGAGGCATTGAGGGAAAACTATCTGAGGGATTGAGGGAGCACTATCTGAGTTATTGAGGGAGCACTATCAGATGTACTGTAGAAACACTATCTGAGGTATTGAGGGAGCACTATCTGAGGTACTGAGAGAGCACCTTTTGAGATATTGAGGGAGCACTATCTGATGTACTGAGGAAGCACTATCTGAGGCATTGAGGGAAAACTATCTGAGGGATTGAGGGAGCACTATCTGAGTTATTGAGGGAGCACTATCAGATGTACTGTAGAAACACTATCTGAGGTATTGAGGGAGCACTATCTGAGGTACTGAGAGAGAACTATCTGAGGTACTGAGGGAGCACTATCTGAGTTATTGAGGGAGCACTATCAGATGTACTGTGGAAACACTATCTGAGGTCCTGAGGGAGAACTATCTGAGGTACTGAGGGAGTACTATCTGAGAAATTGAGAGCACATTATCTGATGTACTGAGGGAGAAATATCTGAGATATTGAGGGAGCACATTCTAAGGTATTGTGGGAGCACATTCTGAGGTATTGAGGGAGCAATTTCTGAAGTATTTAGGGAGAAATATCTGAGGTATTGAGGGAGCAATTTCTGAGGTACTGAGGGAGCACTATCTGAGGGATTGAGGGAGTACCATCTGATGTAATCAGGAAGCACTGTCTGAGGTATTGAGGGAGCACTTTCTGAGGTACTGAGGGAGCACTTTCTGAGGTACTGAGGGAGCACTATCTGAGGTATTGAGGGAGCACTCTCTGAGGTATTAAGGGAGGACTATCTGAGGTACTGAGGGAGCACTACCTGAGCTATTGAGGGAGCACAATCTGATGCACTGAGGAAGCACTATCAGAGGTATTGAGGAGCACTTTCTGAGGTCTTAAGGGAGTACTATCTGAGTAACTCAGGGAGACCTATTGTGAGGTACTGAGGAAGCAGTATCTGAGGTACTGAGGAAGCACTGTCTGAGGTACTGAGGGAGCACTGTCTGAGGTATTGAGGGAGAAATATCTGAAGTATTGAGGGAGAATTATCTGAGATATTGAGGGAGAACGATCTGAGGTATTGAGGGAGCACCTTCTGAGGTCTTAAGGGACTACTATCTGAGTTATTGAGGGAGCGCTATCTGATGTACTGAGGAAGCTCTATCTGAGGCATTGAGGGAGCACTACCTGAGGTATTGAGGGAACACTTTCTGAGGCATTGAGAGAGCACTTTCTGAGGTACTGAGGGAGCACTTTCTCAGGTACTGAGGGACCACTTTCTGAGGTATTGAGCGAACACTATCTGATGTAATGAGGAAGCACTATCTGAGGTATTGAGTGAGTACTAAGTGAGGTCTTGAGGGAGCACTTTCTGTGTTTTGAGGAAGCAGTATCTGAGGTATTGAGGGAGCACTTTATGAGGTACAGAGGGAGCACTTTCAGAGGTATTGAGGGAGCACTATCTGAGTTGCTGAGGGAGCGCTTTTTGAGATATTGAGGGAGCATTTTCCAATGTACTGAGTGATCACGATCTGAGGTGCAGAGGGAGCACTTTTTGAGGTCTTGAGAGAGCACTTTCTGAGGTACTGCGGGAGCACTATCAGAGGTATTGAGGGAGCACTTTCTGAGGTCTTAAGAGAGTACCATCTGAGGTACTGAGGGAGAACTATCTGAGGCATTGCGGGAGAACTATCTGAGTTATTGAGGGAGAACTATCTGATGTACTGAGGAAGCACTATCTGATGTACTGAGGAAGCACTATCTGAGGTATTGAGGGAGCACTTTCTGAGGTACTGAGGGAGCACTATCTGAGGTACTGAGGAACCTCTCTGTGAAGTACTGAGGGAGGACTTTCAGAGGTATTGAGGGAGCAGTATCTGAGGTACTGAGGAAGCACTATCTGAGGCATTGAGGGAGCACTTTCTGAGGTATTGAGGGAGCACTTTCTGAGGTCCTAAGGGAGTACTATCTGAGTTATTGAGGGAGCACTATCTGAAGTACTGAGGAAGCACTATCTGAGGCATTGAGGGAGTACTATCTGAGGTACTGAGGGAGCACTGTCTGAGGTACTGAGGGAGCACTGTCTGAGGTACTGAGGGAGCACTGTCTGAGGTACTGAGGGAGCACTATCTGAGGTATTGAGGGAGAACTATCTGAGGAATTGAGATTGCATTATCTGATGTACTGAGGGAGAAATATCTGAGCTATTGCGGGAGCACATTCTGAGGTATTGAGGGAGCACTTTCTGAAGGATTGAGGGAGAACTATTTTAGCTATTGAAGGAAAACGATCTGACGTATTGAGGGAGCACTTTTTGATGTATGGAGGGAGAAATATCTGAGGTATTGAGCGAGCAATATCTGAGGTATTAAGAGAGCACTTTCAGAGGCATTGAGAGAACACTTTCTGAGGTACTGAGGGAGCACTTTCTGAGGTACTGAGGGAAAACTATCTGAGGTATTGAGGGAATACTACCTGATGTAATGAGGAAGCACTATCTGAGGTATTTTGGGAGTAATATGTGAGGTCTTGTTGGAGCACTTTCTTGTTTTGAGGAAGCACTATCTGAGGTATTGAGCGAGCACTCTCTGAGGTACAGTGGGAGCACTTTCTGAGTTATTGAGGGATCACTATCTGAGGTGCTGTTGGAGCGCTTTTTGAGATATTAAGGGAGCATTTTCCGAGGAACTGAGTGATCACTATCTGAGGTACTGAGGGAGCACTTCTTGAGATATTGAGGAAGCACTACCTGAGGTACTGAGGGAGCACAATCTGAGGTATTGAGGGAGTACTATCTGAGTTATTGAGGGAGAACTATCTGATGTACTGAGGGAACACTATCTGAGGCATTGAGGGAGAACTATCTGAGGTACTGAGGGAGCACTATCTGAGGTATTGAGGGAGCACAATCTAAGGTATTGAGGGAGCACTCTGAGGTATTAAGGGAGAACTATCTGAGGAACTGACGAGCACTATCTAAAGTATTGAGGGAGCACTTTCTGAGGTATTAAAGGAGTACTATCTGAGGAACTCAGGGAGAACTATGTGAGGTACTGAGGGAGCAAATTCTGAGGTATTGAGGGAGAACTATATGAGGATTTGAGAGCGCATTATGTGATGTACTGAGGGAGAAATGTCTGAGCTATTGAGGGAACACATTCTGAGCAATTGAGGGAGCACTTTCTGAAGTATTGAGGGAGAACTATCTGAGATATTGAAGGAGAACTGTCTGACGTATTGAGGGAGCACTTCCTGAGGTATTGAGAGAGCACTTTCTGAGGTACTGAGGGAGCACTTTCTGAGGTACTGAGGGAGCACTATCTGAGGTATTGAGGGAGTAGTAAGTGAGGTCTTGTGGGAGCACTTTCTGTGTTTTGAGGAAGCACTATCTGAGGTACTGAGGGAGCACTAACTGAAGTATTGAGGGAGTACTAACTGAGGTACAGAGGGAGCACTTTCTGAGGTATTGAGGCAGCACTATCTGAGGTACTGAGAGAGCACTTTTTGAGATATTGAGGGAGCACTATCTGATGTACTGAGGAAGCACTATCTGAGGCATTGAGGGAAAACTATCTGAGGGATTGAGGGAGCACTATCTGAGTTATTGAGGGAGCACTATCAGATGTACTGTAGAAACACTATCTGAGGTATTGAGGGAGCACTATCTGAGGTACTGAGAGAGAACTATCTGAGGTACTGAGGGAGCACTATCTGAGTTATTGAGGGAGCACTATCAGATGTACTGTGGAAACACTATCTGAGGTACTGAGGGAGAACTATCTGAGGTACTGAGGGAGTACTATCTGAGAAATTGAGAGCACATTATCTGATGTACTGAGGGAGAAATATCTGAGATATTGAGGGAGCACATTCTAAGGTATTGTGGGAGCACATTCTGAGGTATTGAGGGAGCAATTTCTGAAGTATTGAGGGAGAAATATCTGAGGTATTGAGGGAGCAATTTCTGAGGTACTGAGGGAGCACTATCTGAGGGATTGAGGGAGTACTATCTGATGTAATCAGGAAGCACTGTCTGAGGTATTGAGGGAGCACTTTCTGAGGTACTGAGGGAGCACTTTCTGAGGTACTGAGGGAGCACTATCTGAGGTATTGAGGGAGCACTCTCTGAGGTATTAAGGGAGGACTATCTGAGGTACTGAGGGAGCACTACCTGAGCAATTGAGGGAGCACAATCTGATGCACTGAGGAAGCACTATCAGAGGTATTGAGGAGCACTTTCTGAGGTCTTAAGGGAGTACTATCTGAGTAACTCAGGGAGACCTATTGTGAGGTACTGAGGAAGCAGTATCTGAGGTACTGAGGAAGCACTGTCTGAGGTACTGAGGGAGCACTGTCTGAGGTATTGAGGGAGAAATATCTGAAGTATTGAGGGAGAATTATCTGAGATATTGAGGGAGAACGATCTGAGGTATTGAGGGAGCACCTTCTGAGGTCTTAAGGGACTACTATCTGAGTTATTGAGGGAGCGCTATCTGATGTACTGAGGAAGCTCTATCTGAGGCATTGAGGGAGCACTACCTGAGGTATTGAGGGAACACTTTCTGAGGCATTGAGAGAGCACTTTCTGAGGTACTGAGGGAGCACTTTCTCAGGTACTGAGGGACCACTTTCTGAGGTATTGAGCGAACACTATCTGATGTAATGAGGAAGCACTATCTGAGGTATTGAGTGAGTACTAAGTGAGGTCTTGAGGGAGCACTTTCTGTGTTTTGAGGAAGCAGGATCTGAGGTATTGAGGGAGCACTTTATGAGGTACAGAGGGAGCACTTTCAGAGGTATTGAGGGAGCACTATCTGAGTTGCTGAGGGAGCGCTTTTTGAGATATTGAGGGAGCATTTTCCAATGTACTGAGTGATCACGATCTGAGGTGCAGAGGGAGCACTTTTTGAGGTCTTGAGAGAGCACTTTCTGAGGTACTGCGGGAGCACTATCAGAGGTATTGAGGGAGCACTTTCTGAGGTCTTAAGAGAGTACCATCTGAGGTACTGAGGGAGAACTATCTGAGGCATTGCGGGAGAACTATCTGAGTTATTGAGGGAGAACTATCTGATGTACTGAGGAAGCACTATCTGATGTACTGAGGAAGCACTATCTGAGGTATTGAGGGAGCACTTTCTGAGGTACTGAGGGAGCACTATCTGAGGTACTGAGGAACCTCTTTGTGAAGTACTGAGGGAGCACTTTCAGAGGTATTGAGGGAGCAGTATCTGAGGTACTGAGGAAGCACTATCTGAGGCATTGAGGGAGCACTTTCTGAGGTATTGAGGGAGCACTTTCTGAGGTCCTAAGGGAGTACTATCTGAGTTATTGAGGGAGCACTATCTGAAGTACTGAGGAAGCACTATCTGAGGCATTGAGGGAGTACTATCTGAGGTACTGAGGGAGCACTGTCTGAGGTACTGAGGGAGCACTGTCTGAGGTACTGAGGGAGCACTGTCTGAGGTACGGAGGGAGCACTATCTGAGGTATTGAGGGAGAACTATCTGAGGAATTGAGATTGCATTATCTGATGTACTGAGGGAGAAATATCTGAGCTATTGCGGGAGCACATTCTGAGGTATTGAGGGAGCACTTTCTGAAGGATTGAGGGAGAACTATTTTAGCTATTGAAGGAAAACGATCTGACGTATTGAGGGAGCACTTTTTGATGTATGGAGGGAGAAATATCTGAGGTATTGAGCGAGCAATATCTGAGGTATTAAGAGAGCACTTTCAGAGGCATTGAGAGAACACTTTCTGAGGTACTGAGGGAGCACTTTCTGAGGTACTGAGGGAAAACTATCTGAGGTATTGAGGGAATACTACCTGATGTAATGAGGAAGCACTATCTGAGGTATTTTGGGAGTAATATGTGAGGTCTTGTTGGAGCACTTTCTTGTTTTGAGGAAGCACTATCTGAGGTATTGAGCGAGCACTCTCTGAGGTACAGTGGGAGCACTTTCTGAGTTATTGAGGGATCACTGTCTGAGGTGCTGTTGGAGCGCTTTTTGAGATATTAAGGGAGCATTTCCCGAGGAACTGAGTGATCACTATCTGAGGTACTGAGGGAGCACTTTTTGAGATATTGAGGGAGCACTTTCCAAGGTACTGCGGAGCACTATCTGAGGTATTGAGGGAGCACTATCTGAGGTACTGCGAGAGCACTATCTGATGTATTGAGGGAGCACTTTCCGAGGTATTAAGAGAGTACCATCTGAGGTACTGAGGGAGAACTATCTGAGGTACTGAGGGAGCACTATCTGAGTTATTGAGGGAGCATTTTCTGATGTACTGAGGAAGCACTATCTGAGGTATTGAGGGAGCATTTTCCGAGGTACTGAGTGATCACTATCTGAGGTACAGAGGAAGCACTTTCTGAGGTACTGAGGGAGCACTATCTGAGGTATTGAGGGAGTACTAACTGAGTTATTGAGCGAGCACTTTCTGGGTTTTGAGGAAGCATTATCTGAGGTACTGAGGGAGCACTATCTGAGTTATTGAGGGAGTACTAACTGAGGTACTGAGGGAGCACGTTCTGAGGTATTGAGGGAGCACTATCTGAGGTACTGAGAGAGCACTTTTTGATATATTGAGGGATCACTTTCTGAGGTATTGAGGGAGCACTTTCTGAGGTCTTAATCGAGTACTATCTGAGTTATTGAGGGAGCACTATCGGATGTACTGTGGAAACACTATCTGAGGTACTGAGCGAGAACTATCCGAGGTATTGAGGGAGCACTTTCTGCGGTATTAAGGGAGTACTATCTGAGGAACTCAGGGAGAACTATGTGAGGTACTGAGGAAGCACTATCTGAGGTATTGAGGGAGCACTTTCTGAGGCATTTAGGGAGCGGTTTCTGAGGAACTGAGCGAGAACTCCCTGAGGTATTGAGAAAGCAATATCTGTTGTACTGTGGAAGCAATATCTGAGGTACTGAGGAAGCACTATCTGAAGTACAGAGGGAGCACTATCTGAGGAATTGAGGGAGCATTTTCTGCGGTATTGATGGAGAACTATCTGAAATATTGAGTGAGCACTTTCGGTGGTATTAAGAGAGCACTATCTGAGGTACTGAGGGAGAACTATCTGCGGTACTGAGGGAGCACTATCTGAAGTATTTAAGGAGCCCTATCTGAGGTATTGAGGGAACACTGTCTGAGGCACTGACGGAGCACTATCTGAGGTTTTGAGGGAGCAGTATCTGAGGTACTGAGGGAGAAATATCTGAGTTATTGAGGGAGCACATTCTGAGGTATTGAGCGAGCACTTTCTGGGTTTTCAGGAAGCAATGTCTGTGGTATTGAGGGAGCACTTTCTGAGGTACTGATGCAGCATTATCTGAGGTATTGAGAGTGCACTTTCTGAGGTATGAACGGAGTACTATCTGAGGTACTGAGGGAGAACTACCTAAGGTACTGAGGGAGCACTATCTGAGGTATTGAGGGAGCACTTTCTGAGGTATTAAGGGAGTACTATCTGAGGTACTGAGGGCGAACTATCTGGAGTAGAGAGGGAGCACTATCTGAGGTATTGAGGGAACAGTATCTGAGGTACTGAGGGAGAAATATCTGAGTTATTGAGGGAGCACATTCTGAGGTATTGAGCGAGCACTTTCTGGGTTTTCAGGAAGCAATGTCTGTGGTATTGAGGGAGCACTTTCTGAGGTACTGATGCAGCATTATCTGAGGTATTGAGAGTGCACTTTCTGAGGTATGAACGGAGTACTATCTGAGGTACTGAGGGAGAACTACCTAAGGTACTGAGGGAGCACTATCTGAGGTATTGAGGGAGCACTTTCTGAGGTATTAAGGGAGTACTATCTGAGGTACTGAGGGCGAACTATCTGGAGTAGAGAGGGAACACTATCTGAGGTATTGAGGGAGCAGTATCTGAGGTACTGAGGGAGAAATATCTGAGTTATTGAGGGAGCACATTCTGAGGTATTGAGCGAGCACTTTCTGGGTTTTCAGGAAGCAATGTCTGTGGTATTGAGGGAGCACTTTCTGAGGTACTGATGCAGCATTATCTGAGGTATTGAGAGTGCACTTTCTGAGGTATGAACGGAGTACTATCTGAGGTACTGAGGGAGAACTACCTAAGGTACTGAGGGAGCACTATCTGAGGTATTGAGGGAGCACTTTCTGAGGTATTAAGGGAGTACTATCTGAGGTACTGAGGGCGAACTATCTGGAGTAGAGAGGGAGCACTATCTGAGGTATTGAGGGAACACTTTCTGAGTTATTAAGGGTGTACTATCTGAGGAACTGAGGGAGAAGTATCTGAGGTACTGAGAAAGCACTCTCTGAGGTACTGTGGAAGCACTATCTGAGATACTGAGGGAGCACTTTCTGAGGTATTGAGTGAGCACTATCTGAGGTACTGAGGGAGTAATATCAGATTTATTGAGGGAGCACTTTCTGAGCTATTGAGGGAGCACTTTCTCAGGTACTGAGGGAGCATATTTTAAGGGAATGAGAGAGCACATTCTGAGCTTTTGAGGGAGCACTGTCTGAGGTACTGAGTGAGAAATGTCTGAGTTATTGAGGGAGCACTTGCTGAGGTACTGAGGGAGCACTTTCTAAGGTACTGAGGGAGCACTTTCTGAGGAATTAAGGGAGCAGTATCTAAGGTACTGAGGGAGAACTATCTGAGGTACTGAGGGAGACGTATCTGATATATTGAGGGAGAACTATCTGAGGTATTGAGAGAGCACTTTCTGAGATATTGACGGAGCACTTTCAGAGGAGTTGAGGGCGCACTTTCTGATGTACTGAGGAAGCAATTTCTGAGGCATTGAGGGAGCACTTTCAGAGGTATTGAGGGATCATTTTTGAGATATTAAGGGAGCATTTTCTGAGGTACTGATGGAGCAATCTTTGAGATATTGAGGGAGCACTTTCTGAGGTACTGAGGGAGAACCTTTTGAGGTATTGAGGTAACACTTTCTGAGATATTGAAGGAGCTCTTTCTGAGGTATTGCGGAGCACATTCTGAGGTATTGAGGGAGCACTATCTGAGGTATTGAGGGAGAAATATCTGAGGTATGGAGGGAGCACTTTCTGAGGTACCGAGGGAGCACTTTCTGAGGTACTGAGGGAGCACTTTCTGAGGTACTGAGAGAGGACATTCTGAGGTATTGAGGGAGTACTGTCTGAGGTATTGAGGAGCACTATCTGAGGAATTGAGAGAGCATTATCTGAGGTACTGAGGGAGAAATATCTGAGCTATTGAAGGAGCACTTTCCGAGGTATTGAGGGAGCATATTCTGAGGTATTGAGGGAGCACATTCTGATGTATTGAGGAAGTACTATCTGATGTATTGAGGGAGAACTATCTGAAATATTGAGGGAGCACTTTCTGAGGTATTCAGACGAGCACTATCTGAGCTATTGAGGGAGAACTATCTGAGATATTGAGGGAGAACTATCTGAGGTATTGATGGAGCCATTTCTGAGGTAGTGAGTGAGAAATATCTGAGGTATTGAGGGAGCTCTTTCAGAGGTATTGAGGGAGCACTTTCTGAAGTACCGAGGGTGCACTATCTGAGGTACTGAAGGAGAAATTTCTGAGGTACTGAGGGAGCACTCTCTGAGGTATTGATGGAGCACTATCTGAGGAATTGATGGCGCATTATCTGAGGTACTGAGGGAGAACTATGGGACCTATTGAGGGGGCACTTTCTGAGGTACTGATGGAGCACTTTCTAAGGTATTGAGGGAGCACTTTCTGAGGTACTGAGGGAGCACTTTCTGAGGTACTGAGGGAGCACTGTCTGAGGTACTGAGGGAGCACTATCTGAGGTATTGAGGGAGAACTATCTGAGGAATTGACATTGCATTATCTGATGTACTGAGTGAGAAATATCTGAGCTATTGCGGGAGCACATTCTGAGGTATTGAGGGAGCACTTTCTGAAGGATTGAGGGAGAACTATTTTAGCTATCGAAGGAAAACGATCTGACGTATTGAGGGAGCACTTTTTGATGTATGGAGGGAGAAATATCTGAGGTATTGAGCGAGCAATATCTGAGGTATTAAGAGAGCACTTTCAGAGGCATTGAGAGAACACTTTCTGATGTACTGAGGGAGCACTTTCTGAGGTACTGAGGGAAAACTATCTGAGGTATTGAGGGAATACTACCTGATGTAATGAGGAAGCACTATCTGAGGTATTTTGGGAGTAATATGTGAGGTCTTGTTGGAGCACTTTCTTGTTTTGAGGAAGCACTATCTGAGGTATTGAGCGAGCACTCTCTGAGGTACAGTGGGAGCACTTTCTGAGTTATTGAGGGATCACTATCTGAGGTGCTGTTGGAGCGCTTTTTGAGATATTAAGGGAGCATTTTCCGAGGAACTGAGTGATCACTATCTGAGGTACTGAGGGAGCACTTTTTGAGATATTGAGGGAGCACTTTCCAAGGTACTGCGGAGCACTATCTGAGGTATTGAGGGAGCACTATCTGAAGTACTGCGAGAGCACTATCTGATGTATTGAGGGAGCACTTTCCGAGGTATTAAGAGAGTACCATCTGAGGTACTGAGGGAGAACTATCTGAGGTACTGACGGAGCACTATCTGAGTTATTGAGGGAGCACTATCTGATGTACTGAGGAGGCACTATCTGAGGTATTGAGGGAGCATTTTCCGAGGTACTGAGTGATCACTATCTGATGTACAGAGGAAGCACTTTCTGAGGTACTGAGGGAGCACTATCTGAGGTATTGAGGGAGTACTAACTGAGTTATTGAGCGAGCACTTTCTGGGTTTTGAGGAAGCATTATCTGAGGTACTGAGGGAGCACTATCTGAGTTATTGAGGGAGTACTAACTGAGGTACTGAGGGTGCACGTTCTGAGGTATTGAGGGAGCACTATCTGAGGTACTGAGAGAGCACTTTTTGATATATTGAGGGATCACTTTCTGAGGTATTGAGGGAGCACTTTCTGAGGTCTTAATTGAGTACTATCTGAGTTATTGAGGGAGCACTATCGGATGTACTGTGGAAACACTATCTGAGGTACTGAGCGAGAACTATCCGAGGTATTGAGGGAGCACTTTCTGCGGTATTAAGGGAGTACTATCTGAGGAACTCAGGGAGAACTATGTGAGGTACTGAGGAAGCACTATCTGAGGTATTGAGGGAGCACTTTCTGAGGCATTTAGGGAGCGGTTTCTGAGGAACTGAGCGAGAACTCCCTGAGGTATTGAGAAAGCAATCTCTGTTGTACTGTGGAAGCAATATCTGAGGTACTGAGGAAGCACTATCTGAAGTACAGAGGGAGCACTATCTGAGGAATTGAGGGAGCATTTTCTGCGGTATTGATGGAGAACTATCTGAAATAATGAGTGAGCACTTTCGGTGGTATTAAGAGAGCACTATCTGAGGTACTGAGGGAGAACTATCTGCGGTACTGAGGGAGCACTATCTGAAGTATTTAAGGAGCCCTATCTGAGGTATTGAGGGAACACTGTCTGAGGCACTGACGGAGCACTATCTGAGGTATTGAGGGAGCAGTATCTGAGGTACTGAGGGAGAAATATCTGAGTTATTGAGGGAGCACATTCTGAGGTATTGAGCGAGCACTTTCTGGGTTTTCAGGAAGCAATGTCTGTGGTATTGAGGGAGCACTTTCTGAGGTACTGATGCAGCATTATCTGAGGTATTGAGAGTGCACTTTCTGAGGTATGAACGGAGTACTATCTGAGGTACTGAGGGAGCACTATCTGAGGTATTGAGGGAGCACTTTCTGAGGTATTAAGGGAGTACTATCTGAGGTACTGAGGGCGAACTATCTGGAGTAGAGAGGGAGCACTATCTGAGGTATTGAGGGAACACTTTCTGAGTTATTAAGGGTGCACTATCTGAGGAACTGAGGGAGAACTATCTGAGGTACTGAGAAAGCACTCTCTGAGGTACTGTGGAAGCACTATCTGAGATACTGAGGGAGCACTTTCTGAGGTATTGAGGGAGCACTATCTGAGGTACTAAGGGAGTAATATCAGATTTATTGAGGGAGCACTTTCTGAGCTATTGAGGGAGCACTTTCTCAGGTACTGAGGGAGCATATTTTAAGGTAATGAGAGAGCACATTCTGAGCTTTTGAGGGAGCACTGTCTGAGGTACTGAGTGAGAAATGTCTGAGTTATTGAGGGAGCACTTGCTGAGGTACTGAGGGAGCACTTTCTAAGGTACTGAGGGAGCACTTTCTGAGGAATTAAGGGAGCAGTATCTAAGGTACTGAGGGAGAACTATCTGAGGTACTGAGGGAGACGTATCTGATATATTGAGGGAGAACTATCTGAGGTATTGAGAGAGCACTTTCTGAGGTATTGACGGAGCACTTTCAGAGGAGTTGAGGGCGCACTTTCTGATGTACTGAGGAAGCAATTTCTGAGGTATTGAGGGAGCACTTTCAGAGGTATTGAGGGATCATTTTTGAGATATTAAGGGAGCATTTTCTGAGGTACTGATGGAGCAATTTTTGAGATATTGAGGGAGCACATTCTGAGGTACTGAGGGAGAACCTTTTGAGGTATTGAGGTAACACTTTCTGAGATATTGAAGGAGCTCTTTCTGAGGTATTGCGGAGCACATTCTGAGGTATTCAGGGAGCACTATCTGAGGTATTGAGGGAGAAATATCTGAGGTATGGAGGGAGCACTTTCTGAGGTACCGAGGGAGCACTTTCTGAGGTACTGAGGGAGCACTTTCTGAGGTACTGAGAGAGGACATTCTGAGGTATTGAGGGAGTACTGTCTGAGGTATTGAGGAGCACTATCTGAGGAATTGAGAGAGCATTATCTGAGGTACTGAGGGAGAAATATCTGAGCTATTGAAGGAGCACTTTCCGAGGTATTGAGGGAGCATATTCTGAGGTATTGAGGGAGCACTTTCTGATGTATTGAGGAAGTACTATCTGATGTATTGAGGGAGAACTATCTGAAATATTGAGGGAGCACTTTCTGAGGTATTCAGACGAGCACTATCTGAGCTATTGAGGGAGAACTATCTGAGATATTGAGGGAGAACTATCTGAGGTATTGATGGAGCCATTTCTGAGGTAGTGAGTGAGAAATATCTGAGGTATTGAGGGAGCTCTTTCAGAGGTATTGAGGGAGCACTTTCTGAAGTACCGAGGGTGCACTATCTGAGGTACTGAAGGAGAAATTTCTGAGGTACTGAGGGAGCACTCTCTGAGGTATTGATGGAGCACTATCTGAGGAATTGATGGAGCATTATCTGAGGTACTGAGGGAGAACTATGGGACCTATGGAGGGGGCACTTTCTGAGGTACTGATGGAGCACTTTCTGAGGTATTGAGGGAGCACTTTCTGAGGTATTGAGGGAGCACTTTCTGAGGTACTGAGGGAGCACTTTCTGAGGTATTGAGGGAGCACTTTCTGAGGTATTGAGGGAGCACTTTCTGAGGTACTGAGGGAGCACTTTCTGAGGTACTGAGGAAGAACGATGTGAGGTATTGAGGAGCACTTTCTGAGGTACTGATGAAGCACTTTCTGAGGTATTGAGGGAGGACTTTCTGAGGTATTGGGGAGCACTTTCTGAGGTATAGAGGGAGCACGTTTTGAGGTACTGAGGGAACACTTTCTGAGGTACTGAGGGAGCACTTTCTGAGGCATTGAGGGAGCACTTTCTGAGGTACTGAGCGAGCACTTTCTGAGGTACTGAGGGAGCCCTAACTGATGTACTGAGGGAGCACTTTCTGAGGTATTGGAGGAGCACTGTCTGAGGTACTGAGGGAGCACTTACTGAGGTTTTGAGGGAGCACTGTCTATGGTACTGAGAGAACACTTTCTGACGTACTGGAGAAGCACTATCTGAGGTACTGAGGGAGCACTATCTGAGGTATTGAGGTAGCACTTTCTGAGGTATTGAGGAAGCACTACCTGAGATATTGAGGGAGCACTTTCTGAGATATTGAGGGAGCACTTTCTATGGTCCTGGGGGAGAACTATCTGAGGTATTGTGGGAGCACTTTCTGAGGTATTGAGGGAACACTTTCTGAGGTACTGAGGGAGCACTTTGTGAGATATTGAGGGAGCACCTTCAGAGGTATTGAGGGAGCACTATCTGAGGTAGTGAGGGAGAACTATTTGAAAAATTGTGGGAGCACTATCTGAGGTACTGAGGGAGAAATATATGAGGTACTGAGGGAGCACTATCTGAAGTATTGAGGGAGCACTATCTGAAGTATTGAGAGAGCACTATTTGAGGTATTGAGACAGCACTTTCTGAGGTATTGTGGGGGCACCATCAGAGGATTGAGGGATCACTTTCTGTGTTACTGAGAGAGCACTTTCTGAGGTATTGAGGGAGACCTTTTTTGGATATTGAGGGAGCACTTTCTGAGGTATTGAGGGAGCACTGTCTGAGGTACTGAGGGAGCACTTTCTGAGGTACTGAGAGAGGACATTCTGAGGTATTGAGGGAGTACTGTCTGAGGTATTGAGGAGCACTATCTGAGGAATTGAGAGAGCATTATCTGAGGTACTGAGGGAGAAATATCTGAGCTATTGAAGGAGCACTTTCCAAGGTATTTAGGGAGCATATTCTGAGGTATTGAGGGAGCACTTTCTGATGTATTGAGGAAGTACTATCTGATGTATTGAGGGAGAACTATCTGAAATATTGAGGGAGCACTTTCTGAGGTATTCAGACGAGCACTATCTGAGCTATTGAGGGAGAACTATCTGAGATATTGAGGGAGAACTATCTGAGGTATTGATGGAGCCATTTCTGAGGTAGTGAGTGAGAAATATCTGAGGTATTGAGGGAGCTCTTTCAGAGGTATTGAGGGAGCACTTTCTGAAGTACCGAGGGTGCACTATCTGAGGTACTGAAGGAGAAATTTCTGAGGTACTGAGGGAGCACTCTCTGAGGTATTGATGGAGCACTATCTGAGGAATTGATGGAGCATTATCTGAGGTACTGAGGGAGAACTATGGGACCTATGGAGGGGGCACTTTCTGAGGTACTGATGGAGCACTTTCTGAGGTATTGAGGGAGCACTTTCTGAGGTATTGAGGGAGCACTTTCTGAGGTACTGAGGGAGCACTTTCTGAGGTATTGAGGGAGCACTTTCTGAGGTATTGAGGGAGCACTTTCTGAGGTACTGAGGGAGCACTTTCTGAGGTACTGAGGAAGAACGATGTGAGGTATTGAGGAGCACTTTCTGAGGTACTGATGAAACACTTTCTGAGGTATTGAGGGAGGACTTTCTGAGGTATTGGGGGAGCACTTTCTGAGGTATAGAGGGAGCACTTTCTGAGGCATTGAGGGAGCACTTTCTGAGGTACTGAGCGAGCACTTTCTGAGGTACTGAGGGAGCCCTAACTGATGTACTGAGGGAGCACTTTCTGAGGTATTGGAGGAGCACTGTCTGAGGTACTGAGGGAGCACTTACTGAGGTTTTGAGGGAGCACTGTCTATGGTACTGAGAGAACACTTTCTGACGTACTGGGGAAGCACTATCTGAGGTACTGAGGGAGCACTATCTGAGGTATTGAGGTAGCACTTTCTGAGGTATTGAGGAAGCACTACCTGAGATATTGAGGGAGCACTTTCTGAGATATTGAGGGAGCACTTTCTATGGTCCTGGGGGAGAACTATCTGAGGTATTGTGGGAGCACTTTCTGAGGTATTGAGGGAACACTTTCTGAGGTACTGAGGGAGCACTTTGTGAGATATTGAGGGAGCACCTTCAGAGGTATTGAGGGAGCACTATCTGAGGTAGTGAGGGAGAACTATTTGAAAAATTGTGGGAGCACTATCTGAGGTACTGAGGGAGAAATATATGAGGTACTGAGGGAGCACTATCTGAAGTATTGAGGGAGCACTATCTGAAGTATTGAGAGAGCACTATTTGAGGTATTGAGGCAGCACTTTCTGAGGTATTGTGGGGGCACCATCAGAGGATTGAGGGATCACTTTCTGTGTTACTGAGAGAGCACTTTCTGAGGTATTGAGGGAGACCTTTTTTGGATATTGAGGGAGCACTTTCTGAGGTATTGAGGGAGCACTGTCTGAGGTACTGAGGGAGCATTATCGGAGGTATTGAGGGAGCATTTTCTTAGATATTGAGGGAGCCCTTTCTGACGTACTGAAGGAGCACTATCTGAGATACTGAGGGAGCACTTTCTGAGGTATTGAGGGAGCACTTTCTGCGGTACTGAGGGAGCACTTTCTGAGGAATTGACGGAGCACTTTCTGAGGTATTGAGAGAGCAATTTCTGAGGTATTAAGGGAGCACTTTCTGAGATATTGAGGGAGCACTTTCTGAGGTAATGAGGGAGCATATTGTGAGATATTGAGGGAGCACGTTCAGAGGTATTGAGGGAGCACTATCTGAGGTAGTGAGGGAGAACTATCTGAAAAATTGTGGGAGCACTTTCTGAAGCATTGGGGGAGCACTATCTGAAGTATTGAGGGAGCACTATCTGAAGTATTGAGTGAGCACTTTCTGAGGTATTGAGAGAGCACTTTCTGAGGTATTAATGGAGCACTTTCTGAGATATTGAGGGAGCACTTTCTGAGGTACTAAGGGAGCACTTTGTGAGATATTGAGGGAGCACTTTCAGAGGTATGGTGGGAGCACTATCTGAGGTAGTGAGGGAGAACTATCTGAAAAATTGTGGGAGCACTTTCTGAGGTATTGGGGGAGCACTATCTGAAGTATTGAGGGAGTACAATCTGAAGTATTGAGTGAGCACTATCTGTGGTATTGAGGGAGAACTCTCTGAGGTATTGAGGGAGCACTTTCTGAGGCATTGTGGGGGCACCTTCAGAGGCATTGATGGAACACTTTCTGAGGTACTGAGGGAGCACTTTCTGAGGTATTGAGAGAGCACTTTCTGAGGTACTGAGGGAGCACTTTTTGAGGTACTGAGGGAGCACTATCTGAGGTATTGAGGGAGTAGTGAGTGAGGTCTTGTGGGAGCACTTTCTGTGTTTTGAGGAAGCACTATCTGAGGTACTGAGGGAGCACTAACTGAAGTATTGAGGGAGTACTAACTGAGGTACAGAGGGAGCACTTTCTGAGGTATTGAGGCAGCACTATCTGAGGTACTGAGAGAGCACTTTTTGAGATATTGAGGGAGCACTATCTGATGTACTGAGGAAGCACTATCTGAGGCATTGAGGGAAAACTATATGAGGGATTGAGGGAGCACTATCTGAGTCATTGAGGGAGCACTATCAGATGTACTGTAGAAACACTATCTGAGGTATTGAGGGAGCACTATCTGAGGTACTGAGAGAGCACTTTTTGAGATATTGAGGGAGCACTATCTGATGTACTGAGGAAGCACTATCTGTGGCATTGAGGGAAAACTATCTGAGGGATTGAGGGACCACTATCTGAGTTATTGAGGGAGCACTATCAGATGTACTGTAGAAACACTATCTGAGGTATTGAGGGAGCACTATCTGAGGTACTGAGAGAGAACTATCTGAGGTACTGAGGGAGCACTATCTGAGTTATTGAGGGAGCACTATCAGATGTACTGTGGAAACACTATCTGAGGTACTGAGGGAGAACTATCTGAGGTACTGAGGGAGTACTATCTGAGAAATTGAGAGCACATTATCTGATGTACTGAGGGAGAAATATCTGAGATATTGAGGGAGCACATTCTAAGGTATTGTGGGAGCACATTCTGAGGTATTGAGGGAGCAATTTCTGAAGTATTGAGGGAGAAATATCTGAGGTATTGAGGGAGCAATTTCTGAGGTACTGAGGGAGCACTATCTGAGGGATTGAGGGAGTACTATCTGATGTAATCAGGAAGCACTGTCTGAGGTATTGAGGGAGCACTTTCTGAGGTACTGAGGGAGCACTTTCTGAGGTACTGAGGGAGCACTATCTGAGGTATTGAGGCAGCACTCTCTGAGGTATTAAGGGAGGACTATCTGAGGTACTGAGGGAGCACTACCTGAGCTATTGAGGGAGCACAATCTGATGCACTGAGGAAGCACTATCAGAGGTATTGAGGAGCACTTTCTGAGGTCTTAAGGGAGTACTATCTGAGTAACTCAGGGAGACCTATTGTGAGGTACTGAGGAAGCAGTATCTGAGGTACTGAGGAAGCACTGTCTGAGGTACTGAGGGAGCACTGTCTGAGGTATTTATGGAGAAATATCTGAAGTATTGAGGGAGAATTATCTGAGATATTGAGGGAGAACGATCTGAGGTATTGAGGGAGCACCTTCTGAGGTCTTAAGGGACTACTATCTGAGTTATTGAGGGAGCACTATCTGATGTACTGAGGAAGCTCTATCTGAGGCATTGAGGGAGCACTACCTGAGGTATTGAGGGAACACTTTCTGAGGCATTGAGAGAGCACTTTCTGAGGTACTGAGGGAGCACTTTCTCAGGTACTGAGGGACCACTTTCTGAGGTATTGAGCGAACACTATCTGATGTAATGAGGAAGCACTATCTGAGGTATTGAGGGAGTACTAAGTGAGGTCTTGAGGGAGCACTGTCTGTGTTTTGAGGAAGCAGTATCTGAGGTATTGAGGGAGCACTTTATGAGGTACAGAGGGAGCACTTTCAGAGGTATTGAGGGAGCACTATCTGAGTTGCTGAGGGAGCGCTTTTTGAGATATTGAGGGAGCATTTTCCAATGTACTGAGTGATCACGATCTGAGGTGCAGAGGGAGCACTTTTTGAGGTCTTGAGAGAGCACTTTCTGAGGTACTGCGGGAGCACTATCAGAGGTATTGAGGGAGCACTTTCTGAGGTCTTAAGAGAGTACCATCTGAGGTACTGAGGGAGAACTATCTGAGGCATTGAGGGAGAACTATCTGAGTTATTGAGGGAGAACTATCTGATGTACTGAGGAAGCACTATCTGATGTACTGAGGAAGCACTATCTGAGGTATTGAGGGAGCACTTTCTGAGGTACTGAGGGAGCACTATCTGAGGTACTGAGGAACCTCTTTGTGAAGTACTGAGGGAGCACTTTCAGAGGTATTGTGGGGGCACCTTCAGAGGCATTGATGGAACACTTTCTGAGGTACTGAGGGAGCACTTTCTGAGGTATTGAGAGAGCACTTTCTGAGGTACTGAGGGAGCACTTTTTGAGGTACTGAGGGAGCACTATCTGAGGTATTGAGGGAGTAGTAAGTGAGGTCTTGTGGGAGCACTTTCTGTGTTTTGAGTAAGCACTATCTGAGGTACTGAGGGAGCACTAACTGAAGTATTGAGGGAGTACTAACTGAGGTACAGAGGGAGCACTTTCTGAGGTATTGAGGCAGCACTATCTGAGGTACTGAGAGAGCACTTTTTGAGATATTGAGGGAGCACTATCTGATGTACTGAGGAAGCACTATCTGAGGCATTGAGGGAAAACTATATGAGGGATTGAGGGAGCACTATCTGAGTCATTGAGGGAGCACTATCAGATGTACTGTAGAAACACTATCTGAGGTATTGAGGGAGCACTATCTGAGGTACTGAGAGAGCACTTTTTGAGATATTGAGGGAGCACTATCTGATGTACTGAGGAAGCACTATCTGAGGCATTGAGGGAAAACTATCTGAGGGATTGAGGGAGCACTATCTGAGTTATTGAGGGAGCACTATCAGATGTACTGTAGAAACACTATCTGAGGTATTGAGGGAGCAATTTCTGAGGTACTGAGGGAGCACTATCTGAGGGATTGAGGGAGTACTATCTGATGTAATCAGGAAGCACTGTCTGAGGTATTGAGGGAGCACTTTCTGAGGTACTGAGGGAGCACTTTCTGAGGTACTGAGGGAGCACTATCTGAGGTATTGAGGCAGCACTCTCTGAGGTATTAAGGGAGGACTATCTGAGGTACTGAGGGAGCACTACCTGAGCTATTGAGGGAGCACAATCTGATGCACTGAGGAAGCACTATCAGAGGTATTGAGGAGCACTTTCTGAGGTCTTAAGGGAGTACTATCTGAGTAACTCAGGGAGACCTATTGTGAGGTACTGAGGAAGCAGTATCTGAGGTACTGAGGAAGCACTGTCTGAGGTACTGAGGGAGCACTGTCTGAGGTATTTATGGAGAAATATCTGAAGTATTGAGGGAGAATTATCTGAGATATTGAGGGAGAACGATCTGAGGTATTGAGGGAGCACCTTCTGAGGTCTTAAGGGACTACTATCTGAGTTATTGAGGGAGCACTATCTGATGTACTGAGGAAGCTCTATCTGAGGCATTGAGGGAGCACTACCTGAGGTATTGAGGGAACACTTTCTGAGGCATTGAGAGAGCACTTTCTGAGGTACTGAGGGAGCACTTTCTCAGGTACTGAGGGACCACTTTCTGAGGTATTGAGCGAACACTATCTGATGTAATGAGGAAGCACTATCTGAGGTATTGAGGGAGTACTAAGTGAGGTCTTGAGGGAGCACTGTCTGTGTTTTGAGGAAGCAGTATCTGAGGTATTGAGGGAGCACTTTATGAGGTACAGAGGGAGCACTTTCAGAGGTATTGAGGGAGCACTATCTGAGTTGCTGAGGGAGCGCTTTTTGAGATATTGAGGGAGCATTTTCCAATGTACTGAGTGATCACGATCTGAGGTGCAGAGGGAGCACTTTTTGAGGTCTTGAGAGAGCACTTTCTGAGGTACTGCGGGAGCACTATCAGAGGTATTGAGGGAGCACTTTCTGAGGTCTTAAGAGAGTACCATCTGAGGTACTGAGGGAGAACTATCTGAGGCATTGAGGGAGAACTATCTGAGTTATTGAGGGAGAACTATCTGATATACTGAGGAAGCACTATCTGATGTACTGAGGAAGCACTATCTGAGGTATTGAGGGAGCACTTTCTGAGGTACTGAGGGAGCACTATCTGAGGTACTGAGGAACCTCTTTGTGAAGTACTGAGGGAGCACTTTCAGAGGTATTGAGGGAGCAGTATCTGAGGTACTGAGGAAGCACTATCTGAGGCATTGAGGGAGCACATTCTGAGGTATTGAGGGAGCACTTTCTGAGGTCTTAAGGGAGTACTATCTGAGTTATTGAGGGAGCACGATCTGAAGTACTGAGGAAGCACTATCTGAGGCATTGAGGGAGTACTATCTGAGGTACTGAGGGAGCACTGTCTGAGGTATTGAGGGAGCACTGTCTGAGGTACTGAGGGAGCACTGTCTGAGGTACTGAGGGAGCACTATCTGAGATATTGAGGGAGAACTATCTGAGGAATTGACATTGCATTATCTGATGTACTGAGGGAGAAATATCTGAGCTATTGCGGGAGCACATTCTGAGGTATTGAGGGAGCACTTCCTGAAGGATTGAGGGAGAACTATTTTAGCTATTGAAGGAAAACGATCTGACGTATTGAGGGAGCACTTTTTGATGTATGGAGGGAGAAATATCTGAGGTATTGAGCGAGCAATATCTGAGGTATTAAGAGAGCACTTTCAGAGGCATTGAGAGAACACTTTCTGAGGTACTGAGGGAGCACTTTCTGAGATACTGAGGGAAAATTATCTGAGGTATTGAGGGAATACTACCTGATGTAATGAGGAAGCACTATCTGAGGTATTTTGGGAGTAATATGTGAGGTCTTGTTGGAGCACTTTCTGTGTTTTGAGGAAGCACTATCTGAGGTATTGAGCGAGCACTCTCTGAGGTACAGTGGGAGCACTTTCTGAGTTATTGAGGGATCACTATCTGAGGTGCTGTTGGAGCGCTTTTTGAGATATTAAGGGAGCATTTTCCGAGGAACTGAGTGATCACTATCTGAGGTACTGAGGGAGCACTTTTTGAGATATTGAGGGAGCACTTTCCAAGGTACTGCGGAGCACTATCTGAGGTATTGAGGGAGCACTATCTGAGGTACTGCGAGAGCACTATCTGATGTATTGAGGGAGCACTTTCCGAGGTATTATGAGAGTACCATCTGAGGTACTGAGGGAGAACTATCTGAGGTACTGAGGGAGCACTATCTGAGTTATTGAGGGAGCACTATCTGATGTACTGAGGAAGCACTATCTGAGGTATTGAGGGAGCATTTTCCGAGGTACTGAGTGATCACTATCTGAGGTACAGAGGAAGCACTTTCTGAGGTACTGAGGGAGCACTATCTGAGGTATTGAGGGAGTACTAACTGAGTTATTGAGCGAGCACTTTCTGGGTTTTGAGGAAGCATTATCTGAGGTACTGAGGGAGCACTATCTGAGTTATTGAGGGAGTACTAACTGAGGTACTGAGGGAGCACTTTCTGAGGTATTGAGGGAGCACTATCTGAGGTACTGAGAGAGCACTTTTTGATATATTGAGGGATCACTTTCTGAGGTATTGAGGGAGCACTTTCTGAGGTCTTAATCGAGTACTATCTGAGTTATTGAGGGAGCACTATCGGATGTACTGTGGAAACACTATCTGAGGTACTGAGCGAGAACTATCCGAGGTATTGAGGGAGCACTTTCTGCGGTATTAAGGGAGTACTATCTGAGGAACTCAGGGAGAACTATGTGAGGTACTGAGGAAGCACTATCTGAGGTATTGAGGGAGCACTTTCTGAGGCATTTAGGGAGCGGTTTCTGAGGAACTGAGCGAGAACTCCCTGAGGTATTGAGAAAGCAATCTCTGTTGTACTGTGGAAGCAATATCTGAGGTACTGAGGAAGCACTATCTGAAGTACAGAGGGAGCACTATCTGAGGAATTGAGGGAGCATTTTCTGCGGTATTGATGGAGAACTATCTGAAATATTGAGTGAGCACTTTCGGTGGTGTTAAGAGAGCACTATCTGAGGTACTGAGGGAGAACTATCTGCGGTACTGAGGGAGCACTATCTGAAGTATTTAAGGAGCCCTATCTGAGGTATTGAGGGAACACTGTCTGAGGCACTGACGGAGCACTATCTGAGGTATTGAGGGAGCAGTATCTGAGGTACTGAGGGAGAAATATCTGAGTTATTGATGGAGCACTTTCTGAGGTATTGAGCGAGCACTTTCTGGGTTTTCAGGAAGCAATGTCTGTGGTATTGAGGGAGCACTTTCTGAGGTACTGATGCAGCATTATCTGAGGTATTGAGAGTGCACTTTCTGAGGTATGAACGGAGTACTATCTGAGGTACTGAGGGAGAACTACCTAAGGTACTGAGGGAGCACTATCTGAGGTATTGAGGGAGCACTTTCTGAGGTATTAAGGGAGTACTATCAGAGGTACTGAGGGCGAACTATCTGGAGTAGAGAGGGAGCACTATCTGAGGTATTGAGGGAACACTTTCTGAGTTATTAAGGGTGTACTATCTGAGGAACTGAGGGAGAACTATCTGAGGTACTGAGAAAGCACTCTCTGAGGTACTGTGGAAGCACTATCTGAGATACTGAGGGAGCACTTTCTGAGGTATTGAGGGAGCACTATCTGAGGTACTGAGGGAGTAATATCAGATTTATTGAGGGAGCACTTTCTGAGCTATTGAGGGAGCACTTTCTCAGGTACTGAGGGAGCATATTTTAAGGTAATGAGAGAGCACATTCTGAGCTTTTGAGGGAGCACTTGCTGAGGTACTGAGGGAGCACTTTCTAAGGTACTGAGGGAGCACTTTCTGAGGAATTAAGGGAGCAGTATCTAAGGTACTGAGGGAGAACTATCTGAGGTACTGAGGGAGACGTATCTGATATATTGAGGGAGAACTATCTGAGGTATTGAGAGAGCACTTTCTGAGGTATTGACGGAGCACTTTCAGAGGAGTTGAGGGCGCACTTTCTGATGTACTGAGGAAGCAATTTCTGAGGTATTGAGGGAGCACTTTCAGAGGTATTGAGGGATCATTTTTGAGGTATTAAGGGAGCATTTTCTGAGGTACTGATGGAGCAATGTTTGAGATATTGAGGGAGCACTTTCTGAGGTACTGAGGGAGAACCTTTTGAGGTATTGAGGTAACACTTTCTGAGATATTGAAGGAGCTCTTTCTGAGGTATTGCGGAGCACATTCTTAGGTATTGAGGGAGCACTATCTGAGGTATTGAGGGAGAAATATCTGAGGTATGGAGGGAGCACTTTCTGAGGTACCGAGGGAGCACTTTCTGAGGTACTGAGGGAGCACTCTCTGAGGTACTGAGAGAGGACATTCTGAGGTATTGAGGGAGTACTGTCTGAGGTATTGAGGAGCACTATCTGAGGAATTGAGAGAGCATTATCTGAGGTACTGAGGGAGAAGTATCTGAGCTATTGAAGGAGCACTTTCCGAGGTATTGAGGGAGCATATTCTGAGGTATTGAGGGAGCACATTCTGATGTATTGAGGAAGTACTATCTGATGTATTGAGGGAGAACTATCTGAAATATTGAGGGAGCACTTTCTGAGGTATTCAGACGAGCACTATCTGAGCTATTGAGGGAGAACTATCTGAGATATTGAGGGAGAACTATCTGAGGTATTGATGGAGCCATTTCTGAGGTAGTGAGTGAGAAATATCTGAGGTATTGAGGGAGCTCTTTCAGAGGTATTGAGGGAGCACTTTCTGAAGTACCGAGGGTGCACTATCTGAGGTACTGAAGGAGAAATTTCTGAGGTACTGAGGGAGCACACTCTGAGGTATTGATGGAGCACTATCTGAGGAATTGATGGAGCATTATCTGAGGTACTGAGGGAGAACTATGGGACCTATTGAGGGGGCACTTTCTGAGGTACTGATGGAGCAGTTTCTGAGGTATTGATGGAGCACTTTCTGAGGTATTGAGGGAGCACTTTCTGAGGTAGTGAGGGAGCACTTTCTGAGGTATTGAGGGAGCACTTTCTGAGGTATTGAGGGAGCACTTTCTGAGGTACTGAGGGAGCACTTTCTGAGGTACTGAGGAAGAACGATGTGAGGTATTGAGGAGCACTTTCTGAGGTACTGATGAAGCACTTTCTGAGGTATTGAGGGAGGACTTTCTGAGGTATTGGGGGAGCACTTTCTGAGGTATAGAGGGAGCACGTTTTGAGGTACTGAGGGAACACTTTCTGAGGTACTGAGGGAGCACTTTCTGAGGCACTGAGGGAGCACTTTCGGAAGGATTGAGGGAGCACTTTCTGAGGTACTGAGCGAGCACTTTCTGAGGTACTGAGGGAGCCCTAACTGATGTACTGAGGGAGCACTTTCTGAGGTATTGGAGGAGCACTGTCTGAGGTACTGAGGGAGCACTTACTGAGGTTTTGAGGGAGCACTGTCTATGGTACTGAGAGAACACTTTCTGACGTACTGGGGAAGCACTATCTGAGGTACTGAGGGAGCACTATCTGAGGTATTGAGGTAGCACTTTCTGAGGTATTGAGGAAGCACTACCTGAGATATTGAGGGAGCACTTTCTGAGATATTGAGGGAGCACTTTCTATGGTCCTGGGGGAGAACTATCTGAGGTATTGTGGGAGCACTTTCTGAGGTATTGAGGGAACACTTTCTGAGGTACTGAGGGAGCACTTTGTGAGATATTGAGGGAGCACCTTCAGAGGTATTGAGGGAGCACTATCTGAGGTAGTGAGGGAGAACTATTTGAAAAATTGTGGGAGCACTATCTGAGGTACTGAGGGAGAAATATATGAGGTACTGAGGGAGCACTATCTGAAGTATTGAGGGAGCACTATCTGAAGTATTGAGAGAGCACTATTTGAGGTATTGAGGCAGCACTTTCTGAGGTATTGTGGGGGCACCATCAGAGGATTGAGGGATCACTTTCTGTGTTACTGAGAGAGCACTTTCTGAGGTATTGAGGGAGACCTTTTTTGGATATTGAGGGAGCACTTTCTGAGGTATTGAGGGAGCACTGTCTGAGGTACTGAGGGAGCATTATCGGAGGTATTGAGGGAGCATTTTCTTAGATATTGAGGGAGCCCTTTCTGACGTACTGAGGGAGCACTATCTGAGATACTGAGGGAGCACTTTCTGAGGTATTGAGGGAGCACTTTCTGCGGTACTGAGGGAGCACTTTCTGAGGAATTGACGGAGCACTTTCTGAGGTATTGAGAGAGCAATTTCTGAGGTATTAAGGGAGCACTTTCTGAGATATTGAGGGAGCACTTTCTGAGGTAATGAGGGAGCACTTTGTGAGATATTGAGGGAGCACGTTCAGAGGTATTGAGGGAGCACTATCTGAGGTAGTGAGGGAGAACTATCTGAAAAATTGTGGGAGCACTTTCTGAAGCATTGGGGGAGCACTATCTGAAGTATTGAGGGAGCACTATCTGAAGTATTGAGTGAGCACTTTCTGAGGTATTGAGAGAGCACTTTCTGAGGTATTAATGGAGCACTTTCTGAGATATTGAGGGAGCACTTTCTGAGGTACTAAGGGAGCACTTTGTGAGATATTGAGGGAGCACTTTCAGAGGTATTGTGGGAGCACTATCTGAGGTAGTGAGGGAGAACTATCTGAAAAATTGTGGGAGCACTTTCTGAGGTATTGGGGGAGCACTATCTGAAGTATTGAGGGAGTACAATCTGAAGTATTGAGTGAGCACTATCTGTGGTATTGAGGGAGAACTCTCTGAGGTATTGAGGGAGCACTTTCTGAGGCATTGTGGGGGCACCTTCAGAGGCATTGATGGAACACTTTCTGAGGTACTGAGGGAGCACTTTCTGAGGTATTGAGGGAGAACTTTTTTGGATATTGAGGGACCACCTTCTGAGGTAATGAGGGAGCACTTTCTGAGGTATTGATGGAGCACTGTGTGAGGTACTGAGGGAGCATTATCGGAGGTATTGAGGGAGCATTTTCTGAGATATTGAGGGAGCACTTTTTTGGATGTTGAGGGATCACTTTCTGAGGTATTGAGGGAGCACTTTCTCAGGTAATGAGGGAGCACTGTCTGAGGTATTGAGTGAGAACGTTTTTGGATATTGAGGGAGCACCTTCTGAGGTAATGAGGGAGCATTATCTGAGGTATTGAGGGAGCACTGTGTGAGGTATTGAGGGAGCATTATCGGAGGTATTGAGGGAGCATTTTCTGAGATATTTAGGGAGCACTTTTTTGGATGTTGAGGGAGCACTTTCTGAGGTATTGATGGAGCACTTTCTCAGGTAATGAGGGAGCACTGTCTGAGGTATTGAGGGAGAACTTTTTTGGATATTGAGGGAGCACCTTCTGAGGTAATGAGGGAGCACTTTCTGAGGTCTTGAGGGAGCACTGTGTGAGGTATTGAGGGAGCATTACCGGAGGTATTGAGGGAGCATTTTCTGAGATATTGAGGGAGCACTTTTTTGGATGTTGAGGGAGCACTTTCTGAGGTATTGAGGGAGCACTTTCTCAGGTATTGAGGGAGCACTGTCTGAGGTATTGAGGGAGCATTATCGGAGCTATTGAGGGAGCACTTTCTGAGGAATTAAGGGAGCATTATCTGAGGTAATGTGAGAGAACTATCTGAGCTATTGAGGGAGAACTATCTGAAATATTGAGGGAGCACTTTCTGAGGTAGTGAGAGGAGCACTATCTGAGGTACTGAGGGAAAACTATATGAGATATTGAGTGAGAACTATCTGAGGTATTGAGGGAGAACTATATGAGATATTGAGGGAGAAGTATCTGAGGTATTGAGGGAGCACTTTCTGATGTATTGAGGGAGAAATATCTGAGGTATTGAGGGAGCACTTTCTGATGTATTGAGGGAGCACTTTCAGAGGCATTGAGGGAACACTTTCTGAGGTACTGAGGAAACACTTTCTGAGGTACTGAGGGAGCACTGTCTGAGGTATTGAGAGAGCACATTCTTTGGTATTTTGGGAGCACTATCGGAGGTATTGAGGGAGCACTATCTGAGGTACTGAGGGAGAACTATATGAGATATTGAGGGAGAACTATCTGAGGTATTGAGGTAGCACTTTCCGATGTATTGAGGGAGAAATATCTGCGGTATTGAGGGAACACTTTCTGAGGGATTGAAGGAGCACTTGCAGAGGCATTGAGGGAGCACTTTCTGAGGAACTGAGGGATCACTTTCTGAAGTATTAAGGGAGCACTATCTGAGGTACTGAGGGTGAACTATCTGGGGTATTCAGGGAGAACTATCTGAGGTACTGAGGGAGCACTGTCTGGCGGTACAGAGTGCAGAGGATAGAAAGGAACCGATGCAATTCCCTGATAATTTCCTCAGGGTCCCCGAGGCACTCTGGTGTCGTAATTTGAAATAGAAGCCACTCCACATTTCAGAAGATTCAGATCATTTTAAACAATCAGTGAAAAATAACAGCAGCATGTGTCTGAAACATGGTTTGGGGGAAAACTTTCTTCAATCTTTTGTTACTTGTTGCTTGGAGACATTTTAGAAAAGCAGGCACCCAAACAGACTAACGCTGTGGTACACAGGAAGATCCAACAAGTCTCTGTAGCTGCTGTCTGTCCCCCTGGAGCAGTCATCATGTGATATCATGGCTCAGTCCTTGGAAAAATCATTTCTCCAGCAATACCTCAAACATGCCTTTACAGCTGTGTGTGTGTATGTGTGTGTATGTGTGTGTGAGAGAGAGAGAGACTGCCCGTGTCTGTGTGTGTGAAAGAGTGGATGCATGTGTATCTCTGTGTGTCTTTATATGTGTGCATGAGAAAGAAATTGCATGTTCATGTGAGAGTGTGTAGCTGTGTGTGTTTGAGGGTGTTTGTGTCTCTGTGTGCAAGTGTGTGAGTGAGGGTGTGCATGAGAGAGTGTGTATTTGTGTGAGAGAGAGTGTGTCTGTGTGTATGTGTGTGTGAGAGTGTGTACGTGTGTGTGAGAGAATGTGTCTGTGTGTCTATTGTGTGTGTGTATGTGTGTCTATGTGGGTATATGTCTGTGTGTCTGTATGACAGTGTGTCTTATGTGAGAAATTGTTTGTGTGTGTGTGAGAGAGAGCGTCTGTGTGTGTGAGAGTGTGTGTCAGTGTGTGTGTGGGAGAGTGTGTCTGTGTGTGTTTGAGGGAGCGTGTGTCTGCACGTGTATGTGTGTGTGAGAGAGAGTGTGCGTTTATGTGTGTATGTGAGAGAGTGTGTCTGTGTGTGTTTGAGGGAGCGTGTGTCTGCGAGTGTATGTGTGTATGAGAGAGAGAGTAACTGCGTTTATGTGTGTATGTGAGAGAGTGTGTCTGTGTGTGTTTGAGGGAGCGTGTGTCTGCGAGTGTATGTATTTATGAGAGAGAGAGTAACTGTGCGTTTATGTGTGTATGTGAGAGAGTATGTCTGTGTGTGCTTGAGGGATCGTGTGTTTGTGTGTCTGTCTGTGTTTATGTGTGTGAGAGAGAATGTCTGTGTGTGTGAGAGACAGAGAGTGTGTGTGAGAGAGTGTGTCTGTGTGCGTGAGAGTGAGTGGGTGTGTGAGAGAATGAGAGTGAGTGTGTGTAAATGAGAGAGTGTGTGTATTTGTGTGTGTGAGAGAGTGTGTCTGTGTGAGAGAGAGTGTGTCTGTGTGTATGTGTGAGAGAGTGTGCCCGTATGTGTATTTGAGGGAGCGTACGTCTGTGTGTTTATGTGTGTGAGAGATGTAGTGTGTGCTTGCGTGTGAGAGTATGCCTGTGATGGTGTTTGAGGGAGCATGTGTCTGTGTGTGTGAGAGAGCCTGTGTGTGGCGGCGTCCTTTGTGAATGTGTGTGTGAGAGTATGTCTGTGTGTGTTTGAGGGAGTGTGTGTGTGTGTGTGTGTGCATGTAAACTAGCCAATCTTGTTGGGTGCTCATGAATATGAAATCCAGCTGCTGTTTCAGGTGAAATGGTCCTTGTGTCTCCAAAGACACAAAGGCTGCAAGAGTGAATTAACTGGGGTAAAGAGAGTGCTGTTCATTCCAGTGGGGATTCATCCAGTAAACCTTCCCCATACACTAACATCCCTCTGGCAATGCAGTGACTAGTCCTGCACGCAGTGCTCCAGGTACAAACCAATGTAATGCCACCGTAGTCTTACCAGAGCATGGGACAGCTCCTCATTAGAGAGCGGTGTCTGGTGGTGTTTTAATCAGAGGGTCACCACGGCCCGGCTGAGAGGAGAGGTTGGGAAGGAGAGTCCTTCAAAGTAACTCCAGCTCGTGTGGGAATTGAACACACGCTATTGGTTTTACTCTGCATTAGAAACCAACTGTCCAGCCAACTGAGCTAACTGACTTCACTCCAGGGGCATGCACTTTATAACCCAATCATAGCCAGCCTGCACCTCAATAGGAGCCAGGAGCAAGGCCATTCGGCCCCACCCTAACCCAGAAGGGAGAGCACGGGAAGCTGATGAAGGAAACAAGCCCCTCCCATGTGGCCATCTGAAATGGAGCGGGAGGACATGGCAGACCTGTTTGCTTCCCCGGGACTGGCCTGCTCCACCTTACAGTGAGAGACTGAGGAGAACCTCAAGGGGAGATTTCACTTCTCACTGAGAGGCTGCAACTCCAATCCAAATCAGGCTGGTTCCCTCCGAGACTCACGGAAGAGGGCAGCACTCTACAGATCAGGCCCTTGTGTCGCATAACCTCCAGTGTGGGGGAATATGGAGAGAGTGGAGTTGAACACGTGGCTACAGGGATGGTGCAGGAGGGAGGGTTTTGGATTCTTGGATAATTGGGGATCTTTCTGGTGTAGGTGGATGGTCTTCATCTGAACCAGAGGGGTACCATTATCCTGGGGGGACATTCGCTAAGACTATTGGGGTGTGTTTAAACTAATCCAGCAGAGGGATGGGAACCAAAATTGTAGTTCAAGTATCGAAAAGTTTGAGAGTAGGGAGGTCCAGAACAAGTTTCAGGGTCGCAAGATTGCACTGGTAAGCAAGACGTTGGTTTGGAGTATGTCTACTTCAACGCCAGGAGCATCTGGAGTAAGGTCGATGACGTTACAGGATTGGTTGGTACCTGGGAATTCGGTGTTGTGGCCATTTCGTAGACATGAATAGAACAGGGACATGAATGGTTGCTGCAGATTCCAGGATTTAGATGTTTCAGTAAGAACAGAGAAGAATGTAAAAGAGGGGGGACCTGTGGCAGTGTTGGTCAAGGACAGTATTACAGTTGCAGAAAAGATGTTTGGAGACTCGTCAACCGAGGTATTATGGGCTGAAGTTAGAAACCGGAAATGAGATGTCACCCTGTTGGTTATTTTCTATAGGCCACCGAATAGTTCCAGAGATGTAGAGGAAAGGATAGCAAAGATGATTCTCGATAGCAGTGAGAATGACAGCGTAGTTGTTATGCGGGATTTCAACTTTCCAAATATTGACTGGGAACACTATAGTGCGAGTACTATAGATGGGTCAGTTTTTGTCCAATGTGTGCAGGAGGGCTTTCTCACACAGTATGTCGACAGGCTAACAAGGGGCGAGGCTACATTAGATTTGGTACTGTGTAATGAGCTCGGCCAGTTGTTAGACTTGGAAGTAGCTGAGCACTTTTGTGATAGCGATCACAATTCTGTTATGTTTACTTTTGACAGAGAAATGGATAGGTGTGTACCACTGGGCAAGAGTTACAGCTGGGGGAAAGACAATTATGATGCGATTAGGTCAGATTTAGGGAGCATAGGATGGAGAAGGAAACTGCAGTGGATAGGCACATTAGAAATGTGGAGCTTATTCAAGGAAACGCGACTGTGTTTCCGAGATAAGTATGTACCTGTCAGGCAGAGTGAAAGCTGTCGAGAGCGGGAGCCGTGGTTTCCGAAGGAAGTAGACTGTCTGGTCAAGAGGAAGAAGAAGGCTTATGTTAGGATGAGAGGCGAAGGCTCAGTTAGGGCGCTTGAGAGTTACAAGTTAGCCAGGAAAGACCGAAAGAGAGAGCTCAGATGAGCCAGGAGGAGACATGAGAAGTTTTTGGCGGATAGGATCATGGTCAACACTAAGGCTTTCTATCGGTATTTAAGGAATAAATGAATGACGAGAGTAAGATTTTGGCCAATGAGCAATAGCAATGGAAAGTTGTGTGTGGAGTCAGAGGAGATGGGGGAAGCACTAAATGAATACTTTTCAACAGTATTCAGTCTAGAAAATGACCATGTTGTCGAGGAGAATACTGAGATACAGGCTACTAGGAGGAGGTATTAGAAATCCTGCAGAATGTGAAAATAGATAAGCCCCCTGGGCCGGATGAGCTTTAACCTAGGATCTTCTGGGAAGCCGGGGGGAGATTGCCGAGCGTTTGGCATTGAACTTTAAATCGTCATTGTCTCTAGGAATAGTGCCATGAGACCTGAGGATAGCAAATATGGTTCCCATGTTCAAGAAGTGGAGGAGGGACAATCCTGTTAATTTTAGATCAGTGAGCCTCACTTCAGTTGTTGGTAAATTGTTGGTAAAGGTTATAAGAGATAGGATTTATAACCATCTGGAAAGGAATAATTTGTTCAGGGATAGTCAGCATGGTTTTGTGAAGGTTAGGTCGTGCCTCACAAAACTGACTGATTTCTTTGAGAAGGTGACCAAGCAGGTCGATTGGAGTAAACCGGTTGATGTTGTGTATATGGATTTCAGCAAGTCGTTCGATAAGGTTCTCCACAGTAGGCTATTGCACAAAATGCGGAAGAATGGGATTTTGGGAGATGTAGCAGTTTGTATCAGTTATTGGTTTGCTGAAAGAAGACAGAGGGTGGTGGTTGATGGGAAATGTTCATCCTGAAGTCCAGTTCCCAGTGGTATTCCGCCAGGGTCGGTGTTGGGTCCACTGCTGTTCGTTATTTTTTATAAACGACCTGGATGAGGGCGTAGAAGGGTGGGTTAGTAAATTTGCAGACGACACTAAGGTCGGTGATGTTGTAGATAGTGATGAAGGATGATGCAGTTTACAGAGAGACATAGATGAGCTACCAAGCGGGGCTGAGAGGTGGCAAATGGAATTTAATGTGGACAAGTGAGAGGTGATTCCTTTTGATCGGAACAACCGGAATGCAAAGTATTGTGCTAATGGTAAGTTTTTCTTGGTAGTGTAGGTGAGCAGAGAGATCTCTGTGTTCAGGTAGAGAGATCTTTGAAATTTGCCACCCAGGTTGACAAGTTTGTTAAGAAGGCATACAGTGATTTAGCTTTTATTAATTGAGGGATCGAGTTCTGGAACCATGAGGTTATGCTACAGCTGGACAAAACTCTAATGCGGCCGCACTTCGACTATTGTACACCGTTCTGGTCACAACACTATAAGAAGGATGATGAAGCTTTGGAAAAGGTGCAGAGGAGATTTACTCGTATGTTGCATGGTCTGAAGGGAAGGTCTTCCGAGGAAAGGGTGTGGGACTTGTGGTTGTTTTCGTCAGAGAGAAGAAGGTTGAGAGGTGACTTAATAGAGACATATAATATAATCAGTGGGTTTAGATAGGGTGGACAGGGAGAGCTTTCTTCCAAGAATGGTGACGGCGAGCACGAGGGGGCATCGAATTAAATTGAGGGGTGATAGATACAGGACAGATGTCAGAGGTAGTTTATTTACTCAGAGAGTAGTAAGGGTATGGAATGCTTTGCCTGCAACGGTAGTAGATTCGCCAACTGTAAGTACATTTAAGTCGTCATTGGACAAGCATATGGACGTACATGGAATAGTGTAGGTTAGATGGACTTCAGATTGGTATGACAGGTTGGCGCAACATCGAGGGCCGAAGGGACTGGACTGCGCTGTAATGGTCTCTGTTCTATGTTATATGGTCTAACTCTTCTGCTTCTATTCACGGGTGTACTTGCGTTCTGTTCACTGTTTCATTGTGCATTACCTGAATGGCATTTTTACGAACGCCCATTTTCCCAAACGTGCACTGCGGCCTTCGCAGCTTTATCTTTCCACAAGGGCTCCCACAGGGTGGAAGGGAAGGGGTTGCAGTTTATTCAACCAATGATGTATTCCTGAGGTCTTCCAATACCTCTCCAGCATGTGGGAGTACTCACAATAAGGGTTGCTCATCAATCACCGGGCAGCAAAATTTCAAATTTTTCATCATGTTCTACAAATCTCTTGACTGTCTTCCCTCTAACTATCACTGTCATGTCCTCCAGCCCACTCAAGGGCAAATAGAGCTGGCCAATAGGATGCCAACCCAGCCAGCGGACACGCCACCCAAGATTATGTTTTAAAGTGCACTCTCAGATATTCTGCATTCCCTCGAATTTCAAGTTCTGGAGCATGTTCGGTCTGAACTGTTTCACGTTTGGTGCCTAAAAGTCACCTGCCAAGGCCATAAATTATGAATTCCCGTGGCAACGTAAATCGCACCAGGCAAAACGAAAGGAATTACCCACCAAGTGATTAAGAAAACCTGCAATACATGCTGAAATCAAGGGTAATGAGCTGGTATCAATACTACATCGTGCCTTTTATATAAAAGAAGCTTCAAAGCTTTTACTTTGTGTGAGTTTAAACAAATGTTGATCCCTGTCACATTATGAGATATTGGGAAGCTGACAAAGTGTTATATCAAACAAGTGATCAAAGAAGTGAGTTTCAAGTCGTATTTTGTCACACAAAACGAAGCTTGTATCACAAAACTGAGATGACCGAAGTTTTTCTGCTAGATGTCATCATCTTGTGTCAGTCTCAAAATGCTTCATATGTTAGTGCTCCCATAGCTCAGTGGTTCGAGCCCGGGGTTGTAACCTCGATTCACACACAGCCTTGCTGAATTTTCTTGAAACTATGGCAGCAAGCATCCGAAGGTGCGTTCTCCATGTTGTTAGGAATTATTTTTGAAGGCATAGCTGGAAGTCATTTTATAGGCAGACCACCCGCCCCCCCCCCCTCCCCCCGCCCCCAGGCCCCATTTGTTTCAGTTTGGAAGTCTACATACGTGTTTTTCCTTCGAGGAACATGAGGATGACAAGCTTCTGATGCGAAGAATGCCTTCGTTTGGCAGGAAGAACAACGTGATTCATGAAAAGCAGAAAAGTAACGATGAAACAATGGGGGAAGAAAACGTACAGGGATGTGGTTGAATGCTTCTGTTCCTTATGTAGAGACATGAATCTGCTGGAATCCATTTAAAGAGGCAGGAAGTTGGAAGACCGCAGCTTGCCAGGCTGCCTCAGAGTTGGAGAAGTCAACATTTAGCAGGTATCAATTATTGCCGATTGGGACAATCCTTGAGGGACAGCCTCCCGCCTGTTTACCCCTCTGCTTATGTAAACAGAATCGGGTTTTAAAGCGAGTCATGAAGACAGAATAGTCCAAACGGGTCAATTCCTCATTTTTTGGAAGTTGGGCTCTCCTGAGACCTTCGTCACTTTCAAAAGATGTGTCTGTAAAGTTCCCTCTATGGGTCAAAATGGGGTTCAGTTGTCCCGCAGTTCATGAACAAATTTGACGGTATCTGACTTCAGTCTCATTCATGGTTCATTTGAGATTAAAACTTTGCACGGAAAGTCTCATTCAGATGAACATTTCAGACGTCAAGCTGTGGGCCAATGAGTGGAAATTGGAAACGAGAATAATTGGATGTTTGATGACTGGCACTGACATAATGTATTATTCTGTGCTGTAAAAGGACGATGTCACAAACACCCTTTTTTGGAAGGAATTTCTCATCGCAGGAAAAGAAACCTATGCTGTTAAGAGAAGACGCAATTGCACATGCCGTCCTTCCTGGTCGACTAGTGGTTACCACACAGCGCTTTCACCGCTGTGGTTTGGGTTAATTTCTTGGTCAGGGAATCTGGATTTATTGTTCCTGATAAGGGCAACAACACAAGTCGAGCGTCTTTGTCATTTCAAACGCGTCCGCATGTGCCTTGAATAATTGTGCAGGGCCGGAAGGTGGCTCACTGGTTATCACTGCTGCCTCACAGCGCCACAGATATGATTTGCCTACAACTGGGTCGACTGTCAGTAAGGTGCCTTATTCAGGAGCAAATAAAGAGAAAAAAGGTAAGGAATTGTTCTGTGAGGGTTAATTCCCGGAGGATTGGTGTGCATTTGTTGCATCGAATAGGCAATTTCTGAACTGGAGGCATTCCATGTTCCCTTATTGTGTTGCTTTAGCACATGTTCAGACAAGGGAGAAAAGTGAGGAAAAACAGGCACGACCAAATCATTGATTGATCCATTGTGCAACAAACAACGGATTCACTTTTGACTGAACTAGCTCCCATTTTCCCTACATTGGTAATGGTAGTATGCAGCATTAGAACGGGTTTTCATGTGTTGTTTTGGCGCCAGTATCCTTTCTCCACATGGACTATACTGGGACAGAAAGAGATGATAAAAGACATGGATGTCGATGACTGGAATGAAAAGACATCAGGAAGAATGGACAGCGTTTACTTGGAAACAGAAAAATGGAAAGGAAGCCAACGATGTAGTGGGGGAGAATGCCATTTGAAAAGACAAAGCGGGGTTTCATGGGATGGTGGAAAAGACGAATAGATCATGTGGCGTGAAACCAGGTAAAACTGAGTTGTGTCCGTATAGAAGGTTTCTAGGCGATGTGAATTTGGTGAGTGTAAACAGGAGGGAAATTCCCTCATTCGGATGGATCTAAATCTAGAGTATAGAACTTGAAAACCAGCGATGAATGATAAAGAGAAGTTTGGAGCGCGCATTCTTTTTCTTTCTACAGCTATTGAATTCGAAAATGATTACTTTTTCTCAGGAAAAATTATTCAGAAGCTTATTCTAAAACATTTGTAAAGACGCGTGCAGACACACAAGGAGTGAATTTCACCGGGATATGGAGTCTGGGCGGCTAGAATGGGTACAAAAGGTGCACACTCTCTAATTGGTGAACGTTAATTGGAAAGAAACCTCAAAACTCCTGCAACTGAGCACGACTAAGTGTAGAATGAGCTGATTGTGAGGAAAGGTTGAGCAACTTGTTCGACGTGAACTTCTATAAATTGTAAAAGAACTGAGCAGTTTGTGTTAGCTCAGCATTAAAGGGAAGCCGGTTAGCACAGTCTGCTGCATAACTGGTTTTTGATATAAAGTTATGCCAACAGTGTGGGAATAATTTGCGCAATGTCTCAGCATACCGTCAGGATCCTGATCTCCCAACTCAGCTCATAAATTAGACGGTGGCGATAATCAAAGTGAAACTATACTATCGTGAGTTGGAACTGACCTGCCGATGTGATGCACCTTTGTTCTTTCATCTGTTGCATTGGAAAATTTGGCTGCAATCACAGAGAAGGGAGTGAGTTCATTTGCAGCTCACTCATCTCCCCCAACCATATCTAGTGACAAGGCACGAAAAAAAATCCTGTTTGAATTATGTAATCTTCATAGCAGTACTTAAAAACATCTTTGTCATTTCTATTTCAGTTTTTCCGATAACAACCAAAATGTCCAATGAGATAAACCTAATAATTTTCGGATTGTTTTAATGGACTGTGCGAGTTTGCAGCAATATCAGTAATATGATACGACCTAAACATCCTTTCCAGAATTTAACACAGCGCAGGATCAGGGACATGAGAAACGTCATCGACTTCAAAAATCACCTCTGTATCTCTAGTGAGTGATGAATATTCACTCAGGGAGTCTTTATGGCTGGTCTTAAGTAACTGAGGTATTTCCCAAGGACAGAACACTCCACAAAATCAGTTATTTTTTTGAATAAATGCTGTTTTGCTCAATGTTCTTTTGCAACTTACATATATATATGCACACACACACATACATGCATGCGCACACACATTTATATATATATATCCATTCCAAATTTTCTGAATTCACACACACACGCATATGTGTGTGTGTGTGTATTCAGAATATTATGAATGGATGGTCGGCCAATTGAATGTTATTCCTGTAGAATGTGCGAGCGAAGAGTTTTCAGTAATGTCTCTGACATTTGAATCTACGGGAAGTGCACCCAACTCCATCTCCTTGGTAACAGCTTTAGGGAACTGGAGCTGGACATTGGATCTTTCGGAGGTGAATTGAGAGGAGTTATAGGGAGGCAGTTACACTTCAGGTACAAGAAAAAAGTCGATGGGATACAGTCGGGAGACGATAAGGGAACAGGCAGCCAGTGCAGGCATCCACTTTGGCTGTGCCCATCTGAAACAAGCATACCGTATTTGTTACTTTTTGGGGGATGACATATGAGGGGTAAGCCATGGGGTACAGATCTCTGGCACAGTGTTTGTCCCTGTGATCAGAAGGGTAGGGGAGAGGGGAGGAGAGCAATAGTTATTGGGGACTATATAGTAAGGGGGACAGACTGCAGTTTCTGTGGGTACAGGGCAGGCTTATGATTGATGTGATACCTCCAAGTTACCAAGGTTTGTGATGTCTCGCAGCGTGTTTTCAGGATTCTTAAGGGAGGGGGAGCAGCCCGTGGTCATGTTTCACATATGCACTAACAACATATGTAATAAAAGTGATGTGGATGTATGGAAGAAATTCAGGGTTCCAGGGTGACATCTTAGATCTAGATCAAACAGAGTTGTTCTCTCTGATTTGTTACACATGCCACGTTGGAGTGAGGGGAAAAAATAGGGAGAGAGCAGATGAACGCGTGGTTGTAAGGATGGTGCAGCTGATAGGGATTTGGATATCTGGATAGTTGGGGATCATTCTGGAGTCGGTTGGATCGCAATAAACAGGATTGTCTTCACCTGACCCGGAAGGGTACCAACATCCTGAGTGGATAATTTTCTAAAGCTCCTCAGGAGGGTATAAACGAATTCAGCAGCTGAGTGCGAACCTGAATTTTAGCTGCAGTTTGCTGGAAGTTTTGAGTGGTTAGGACATAAATAGGTTTTCGGGTTTGCGAGTGAATGCTGGCAAGAATGAAGGTGGTTTGAAGTCTGTCTACTTCACCGCTAGGAGCATCTGGGATAAAGCAGGTGTCATGGGTTGTTCACTGGGACTTCAATATTGTGGCCATTTCAGAGACATGAATGGAGCACTGAAATGGATGGTTTTTCCTGGCACCTCAGTTTCGATTTTTCAGGAAGAACAGGGAAGTCGTTAAAGAGGGGGAGATGTGGCATTTTTAGTCAAAGACAGTGCTATGGTAGCAGAAAGGATATTTGGTGAGGACCCGACTCAATCTGCTGAACTAGAATGGGCTGAGATTAAAATCAGGCAAGTGGAGGTCACCACCAAAATGTTCTAGAGATATGGAGGAAAAGATTGCAAAGATGATACTGGATAGGAACGGAAGTAACAAGGGAGTTGTAGTGGAGAAGTTTAACTTTCCAAATATTGATTGGAAATGTTATTGTTTGATGAGCTCTGATTGGTCAGTCTTTGTCCAATGTGTGCAGGAGGGTTTCGTGACGCAGCATGCAGACAGGCCAACAAGAATCAAAAACATTGGATTTGGTACTGCATAATGAAGCAAGTCAACTGTTCGATTTGGAGATAATTGAGCACTTTGGTGATAGTGACCACAATTCGGTATGTTTGTTTAGTGATGGATAGGAATATATATATATATATATATATATATATATATATATCGAGGAGCAAGAGGTGCCTGGGAGAAAGGCCACTACGATGCGATCAGGCAAGAGTTAGGATGCACCAGATGGAAAAGTAAACGCAGGGGTTTTGAACACCTGAAATATGGAGCTTGTTCAGGGAAGCACTCATGCATGTCCTTGATAAGTGTGTGTGCGTCATGCAGGGAATATGAGGTTGAGACAGGGAGCCATTTTTACTCAAAAAGTTGAATTTCTTGTCAAGATGGAGAAGGCGGTGCATGTAAACATGTAATATGAAAGCTGAGTTAGTGCACTTGAAAGTTAAAAGCTAGCAAGGAAGGGCCAAAAGAGAGAGCTACTCAGAGCAAAGTGGGGACATTAAAAGTCTTTAGCTGGCAGGGTCATTTAAAACCCTGAAGCTTTCTCTTGTCATTTCAAGAATAAAATAATATCTCGGATATGATTAGGGCCTGTCAAGAACAGTAGGAGGACGTCGTCAACGGAGTCCGAGGATAGGAGAGGCGCTGAATGTATATTTTTCATCATATCTCAAATGTAAAAGACAATGCTGTCGAAGAGAATTTTGAGATGCAATCTGTTAGAATAAACGAAATTGATATTCATAAAGACCAGTTGTTCGCAATTCTTGAAAGCCTGAAAATAGATTGTCCCCTGGGCTTGATGGGATGTATCATAGGATTCTCTGGGAATCGTGGGAGGAGATTGCAGAACTTTTGACTACCAACTTTATTTCGTCAGTGTCTATATGATTAGTGCGAGAAGACTCGAGTTCAGCAAATATTGTCCCCTTCTTCACGAAGAGGAGTAGGGAGAACGCTGGAAATTATAGAACAGTGAGCCGCATTTCCTTGAAGTTGAAGTTTTGGAAAAGGTTATGAGAGATATGATTTATGATCACCTCAGCAGGAAGAAGTTGATTCGCTACAGTCAACACGATTTTGCGAATAGCAGGTTGTGCCTCACAAACTTTATTGAGCTCGTTGAAAAGGTCAACAAACAAGTGGATGAGAGTAAAGTGGTTAACATGGTCGATATGATTTTCACGAATGCACGGTCGGCTGTTGCATAATATACAAAGACATGGGATTGAGGGTGAATTCGCGGTTTAGATCAGTAATTGGCTCGCTGAAAGAACACGGAGTGTGTGGCAGTTAATGGAAAATATTCATCCTGGAGTTCAGTTACTCATGCTGTACCACAAGGTTCCTTTTTGGGTCCACTGCTGTTTGACATCTTTATAAATGACCTGGGTTCGAGCATGGGATGATGGATGAGTAAATTCGCAGAACACACTAAGTCGATGGAGTTGTCAACAGTGCCAAAGTCTGCTGCAGGTTACAGACGGACATGAATAATCTGTAGATCGGGGCTCAGAGGTGGCATATGGAGGTTATTGTGGAAAAGTGTGAGGTGATTTACTTTGGAATGAACAACAAGAATAAGAAGTTCTGGGCTAATTGTAATATTCTTGGAAGTTTAGGTGAGCAGAGCGATCTCGGCGTCCATGTATATAAAACTCTGAAAGTTAACACACACGTTGATGGATTTGTTTGCAATGAGCACAGTGTGTTAGTTTTTATTGGGAGAGGGATTGAGTTTCAGGGCCAAACGATACCCTTGCAGCTCCAGAAATTTGTCTGGTATGGCCAAACTTGTCGAGTTGCGTGCGGTTCTGGTCGCCACATTATAGGACGGATGTGAAAGCATTGGAAAGGTTGTAGGCGAGATTTCCTCGGATGTTGCCTTCTGTGAATGGAAGGTCTTACGAGGAAAGGCTGAGGGACTTGAGGCTGTTTTTGATTGAGATAAGAATATTGAGAGGTGAATTAATAGAGACATAAAAGATAATCAGAGGTTGCTTTAAGGTGGACAGTGAAGGCCTTTTTCTTCAAATGGTGATGGTTGGCACAATGGCACATCGACGTAATTTGAGTGTGATTGATGCCGAGGTCGATTCCTTTCTCAGAGAGTAGTAAGGGTGCAGATCGCCTTGCCTTCAACAGTCGGAGACTCACCAACATTCAGGGCAATTAAATGATCATTGGATACATTTACGGCTTATAATGCCAAAATGCTGGTCAGATAGACTTCAGATTGGAGTCACAGGTCGGTGCAACATTAGTGCCAAAAGCACTTTATTGCGGTGTAATATTCCGTGTTTGAACTGTTCTTCAGCTTGAAGTTGCAATCATCTCTGTTCACTATCAGTAAAACAAACACCTGGCGAGAATCCAATGCGCAATTTTGGCAGTGCATGTACTGCCATTCTGTAATGCAACTACAGCAAGCTAACTAATTACACCGCTGGATCTACCGTCAAATGATGACAAACTGGGACCCTCAACCCAATTACTCATTTTTTTCTGTGGTCCTGAAATGAAACATCGTGCAGAGCAGGTTATACTGATAATGAATCACCGATTATGAAGCATCAACTTCAGGAAAATGGCACAGACAATGTGGTGAAAATCGATTTTATTGAATACTGCGTACGTTTTCCGTGGCTTCCTGCATTGATCACAGGAAATGTTATGTCGCCACTGTACTGGGATTTTCCTTCTATTGGCGTCAATTCGTCAGAGGATTCGATTCACTGACATTTCACCAACTTCCTTTGGCATGTTCATATGTCACATCCACTCACACTGCACATAACATCAACAATGTTCAGCATACTACATCCAAGAGCATGTGGCATGGTTTTCATAAACAGTGAAGTTTGGATAATGTTATGCAAAGGCAAATTGGAATTCAGTTTAATTAGTAAAGTCGCAAGAATCCAGAGTAAGATTAAAAATGTCAGAAATTCACGTTCATTACCTTGGGCAGAATTCCAGCCCAGCAAAGGGAAAATCTGCCCCTGAATCCCCAGCATCCATGCAATTGATTGCTCCATGTGTCCACTTGGAAACCTATTTGAAGGAACGTTCAGCCTGAAGGAGAACTTGTGAGAATCCTCCGCTGTCTGATCTAAAGCTGAAACAAGAGCTGTCTATTCAAGCTGGGAGGGAAGCCGAGGTGGAGATGAGACCAAAATATTACTTGGCGTTTAATTCATATTGTCCTCATTGTGATTGTTTAAAAACCTGGGCCAGAAATGGCACAGACACAAAGGAGCAGAAGGAGGCCATTCTTAACACCGATCCTGCCCCGCCCCTTCATTCGATATCATCATGGCTGACACAACAATGTTAAGTCTTTTTCCAGCCCATCCACGACATCGTGTTGCCGAGTGGCTAACAGATATTTATCGATCTCTATCATAAATAGACATCGAAAATGTAAATCTGTGAGAGGAAAATATTCTGTTTCGAGACAGTTGGGTTTATGCACGAATATTACTGGTTTTGCAGATGAGTAACCGAGTCTGGTCTGACCACTTTGCAAAACATAAATTAAAACTCGACTCTGATGGGATTCGAGCCCACAACCTTTGAATAGCAGCTTGCAGAGAGATATAGAAGTCCAACACGCTTTTCATGGCGCCACAGAGCCGCGCAAGCAGCGAGTTTTAAACACACAAGTTTGCCTTTGACGCATTGCGTTCAGGACACCCATCTCGCGCCTGTCTGTCCTCGTCACACTTTCCGGTACCTGGTCCTTGTCCACTTGTGCTCTGGCCAATCAAGTGTTCAGTTACAGACTGCTGAAACGTTCTCATGATACTTAGCTTTACCACATGTTCAGATAATGATTTCCAGATAATCAATATTCTACAGATGAAAGCATTCTTCCTAAGTCTAATCCTTGTCTCCTATCTTTCATTTATGTTACTCTGTTCCTTCCCAATACAGGCTTATCCCTGTCACCCATATTTATCCTCTTCATAAAATGAGCACGTTAATCGGTTTCTCATTCAGCCTTCTCTGCGGTTAGATAAACATCCCCAGCCTAGCTCGTGTACCTTCACAATGGGAGAGGTCCAGCCCTTGCCATTCTTTTCATCTCCAGTGAAATTCTCCTCCTGAAATCAGACGCTTCCAGCAGTCTGGCGATTACAACGGAAAAGCAAAGTTCTCAGGAGGAAAGCCAAAAGGTGTGAACAAAATCAACAGCTCTTGTCCATCTCTGAATAGAAAGGAAAGTTAACGTTTCGAGTCCAATGATCCATTTTCGGAAATGATGGGAAGGGCGGGTGGACGAAGAACGTGGAAGAGGGCGGACGGTTTCTAAAATGATTGAACTCGATGTTGGTCCTAATGTTTGCATGGTCTGTCGGTAGAAAATGAGTTGCCGGTCTTCCAGATTCTGTTGTGTCTTGAAGAGCACAGCAGCAGACCAGAAACTGAAATGATTGCATGGGAACACAGTGTCTAGATTAGAGTGGTGCTGGAAAAACACAGCAGTTCAGGCAGCATCCGAGGAGCAGTAAAATCGACGTTTCGAGCAACAGCCCTTCATCAGGAATACAGACAGAGACCCAGAAAGGTGGGAACACATTGTAATGTTGAAGTACAGAAGACTGGAAGATCGGGATAGTTTTTGTTCATTCTGGACAAAACGTAAGTGATCTCAGCTTTGTCACCGACACTATTTTCCTCTCTCCATTGGAGAAAGGTCACATTCTGAGCAGTAAATAAAGTTGCCTCGATTAAATGAAGTGCAGACAAATCTCTGGAAGATGTGACGACAAGCTTCCACAGTAAGTAGAGAGATCGGAAACCAGCAGGAAATGTAACTTACAACATAGAACATTACAATGCAGTACAGGCACTTCGGCCCTGGCTCTTGCCGCGACCTGTAAAATAATGTGATGTCCATTGTAATGGAAAATTAACATTTATTTTGAAACCAAAGAAAGCACAGGGAAACAAATAAGTCAGTACCTGACTTTACAGAGGCAAGTGTTGCACACAGACTGAAAAAAATGCAAAGTTAAACCGAAATAATAGCAGACTGACAAGGCCAGCAAACTACCATATCAACAGTCAAGAATGAGAAAAACACAACTCCGTATTTGGAAAGTAACCCGAATGTTTCAGGCCCCTGAACTTGAGATTTTGATAAGAAGAAGCGAATTCTAGTATGAAGGGAAAATGCATTATTTGTGGAAGGTGAGCTAGTTACCTTTTTGGTAGATAAAGGAGCAACATATTCTGTCCTTAAATCAACGCGTATGAGAGAGTCGACGCAGTGGATGCTTCAGGAGTCGTGATATGAGAAAGCTTAACCGCACCCCTATTGTGCGGAACCAGTAACGGTGAAACATTCCAATTCTCATTTCTATTGTCGGAAATCTGTCCTTTAAATCAGATGGCTCGCGATCACATTGTGAGATTGGGGTCGGGTTGTGCAGTACCCCGACAGGCTTGCAGGTAATACGAAAAGATTTACCAGCGCAAGCTGTAAAGTACAACTCACGACCCCGATGCATGTCTATGAGTGGCGATTAAGCCAGAGAGCCATAAGTTCAGTAAGTGATTCGCTCGGCCAGCAATCAAGTAACCATGGTAATTCCATTAACACAGATTTTCTTGCTGAGGATATGCTGCACTGAACAGCACACATACACCGTGAGGGCCCTTACAAATCATATGAGAAGTATTGTTTGAGGAGATTGGTTAAACCAGATCAGTTAGTGTTGTGCGAAGTTTATTGGAATGATCACAGATGTGCAGTCAGTGTTAACTTGTCCAAAGTATCTGTGACGGCAAGTAGACCCTATCCTTTTGATGTGGAAGGCACCTTTCCTCATGTACCATTGGCGAATGCATCCAGCGACAGGTGGCAGGATTTGGGACCATGGGTACTATAGGCACAAAAACGAAAGATTGTGTCTTCAGGAACGATATGCGTATTTGCTTCAATGCAGATATAAGGACAGATGTGAAGAAACTAAATTGGCTTTCTCAGGCAGATAGGGCAGTCCAGGTAACCCCCGCCAAAAGGGTAGCCTGGCGATTAGCTATGGTAGATGTTTCGGATCCAAGATTAAGAAGGGGCCCTACTGAGTGCAGGGCAAAAGGCAAACGTGGTATGGGGTTTATACGAAGCTGTGAACCCATAAAAATAACCCCAGAAGTCTGAGTATCGTCCTTGCAGAACACAAGACCCGTTAAAACCCGAGGCTCTCAAAGGAATTACTTTGCATCCCTCCTGAAGGCTTGAGTGATAATTCCCTGTGGATAATCACCGGTAAGAGCCCCATTTTTTCCGGTCAAAAAGGCAAACATTCCATGTGAATCATGGAAACGGAGCTTTGTTCAAGACCTACAGGTAGTCAATTATGCTATTGTTCCGCCCGCCCCAAATGTTCCTAATCCTTGTACTATATTAGCTCAAATTCCAGCTGACAGCAAATATTTCTCTGCTATGGATTTAGCAAAAGCCTTCTTTAGCGTACCGGTACACCCAGAAAGACAATTCTGGTTCACTTTTCCATTAAAAGGCAAATCGTGTACATTCACGCGACTTTGTCAAGATTACAGTGAGTCCCCACCATAATTAATGAGGTTCCATGCAGGAGTCTGGAGACTCTTGTTTTAACCCCGGGGTCAGCGCTTCTGCAGTATTTAGACGAATGTTTAATAGCAGCACCAACAGAGGAACAATGTGAGAAAGATACGATTGCGTTGCTCTGCCATCTTGCCAGGAATGGGCACAACGCTAGTTTCGCAAAACTACAATTTGTGCAACAACAGGTGAAGTTCTTAGGTCACTTCTTGTCTGAACAAGGGAAGGCCATTGGTCAAGACAGAGTTCAAGCGATCCAGCAAATTCCAAAGCTTCACACGAAGAAACAATTGCTATTCTTTTTGGTCATGCGCTCCTACTGTAGAATGTTTATCCCCCATTACACAACACTTGAGGCCCCCCGCAAGTGAAATTTCCAATGGCTAAGAGTTGCAGATCCAGAGACCGTAGCAGTTGAATTGAAAATGGCGCTCCAAACTACACCAACACTGGGGATTCCGAATGTAAACAAGCCTTTTGTACAAACGGTAGATGAGAAGCGTGGCTGCATGACATCTGTGCTGATGCAGGATAATGTGGGAAAATTGAGCAGGTAGCTTACATTTCGGCTAATCTTAGACCTCGCAGCGGCAGGATTGCCTGTTTGCCTGCGAGTCGTGGCTGCAGCTGAAAATGTTTGCTGTAGCGTCCAGGGACACAGTCGGCTGTGGAGAATTAACCCCACTGTTCCCACATGCATGCTTACTGTTTTGCGAGCAAAACACAGCACACATGTCGGCAGCACGTTGGCTCAGATACAATACTGTGCTATTGGAGATGCCTAACATTACAATAACGAGATGTAACGTCCGTAATGCTGCTTGCCTTCTCGCCACAACAGGAGACAGAGACCCACATGACTGTGTCGCTGTAAAGAATGAAATCTGCAGCCCAATACCAGACGTGCAGGATTCACAAACTCAGAATCAGGATATTCTGAGATTTTTTGTGGATTGGTCAGCATTCAGGAGAAAACAGACAGGCCAGAATTGTGGTTGGTATGCTGTAGTAACTATCCACGAGGTAATCAAAGCAGAATGACTCCCTTGTCATCTGTCAGCTCAAGGAGCAGAGCTGATTGCCTTGACTGAGGCATCTAAATTGACTGAGTGAAGGATAGTGAATATTTACACCGACAGCAGATATGCATTCGGGGCTGTACATAATTTTGAACCCTGTGGAAACACAGGGACTTCTTGATCTACACTGTAAAGCCCAACGTACACCGTGACCTGATTTCTGACCCCCTGGAAGCGGTCCTACCGCCTAAATCATTCACTGTCTGTAAATGTGAAGTCCACACGAAAACGTATGATTCCCTTTCTCAAGGCAATGCGAATGCAAACTCAGTGGGAAGAACGGCAGCCCAGCAGCCGCCAAATGATCAGTTGACATATGTATGTCAAATATTTATAATCCAAAGCAGACTTATGGGAGTTAGAGTCGCAGGCCACGCCGAGGGAGAAGCGTGAATGGACAATGGCAAGGTGCAGAATGAGGGAATGGGTATGCTGTAGCCCCATTGGTAAACCCTGTCTACCGCGATCATTATTCCCATTCCATGCCAATTAACACACAGTGAGTACCATGCGTCAAAAGGGGCGATGCACGACAGTATTTCAGCGCACTGGTACACGAAGAGATCTACTCATTACTCCTGAAAATATTGTGAATGATGCGTTATCTGTGCCACTAATAATGTTGGGAAGGGAATACAGATGAGTCAAGCAGAACACCCTCAATCTCGAAGACCCTTTGAACATTAACAGATGTATTTTATTGAACTAATACCTAGCGAAGGGAAAATGCATTGTCTGTTAATAATTGATATGTTTTCCAAATGGGTTGAAGCACTCCCCACGTATAAATAGGATGTCATTGCAGGAACCAAGGCTTTGCTAACTGAAAGAATTCCGAGATGGGGAATTCCTCAATGGCTTAGCAGGGACAATGCAACACCATTTGTCACTATTACTGTGGAGTAGATCAGTAATTACTTGGGAATAAACGTGAGACAACACTTTGCCTACCACCCAACAAGCGGTGTTAGTGGAAAGAGAAATGCAACCTTAAAAAATCAATTGACAAACATTGTGAGCAACTCGGGGTGGCATGGACAAAGGCACTTCCAATTGTGATTAAGTATATGAGATCTAGAAGAAGAGGAACAGCCAATCTTAGCCCGTTATAGATTTTGTTTGGTAGGCCGCCCAATACAGGAATTGGCCAAAACCCTAAGGTAAACCGATAAAGGATCACTGTGAGGATGAGATTACTTGCAGTGTAGAAACAGGCCCTTCGGCCCAACAAGTCCACCCCGACCCTCCGAAGAGCAGCCCACCCAGAACCACTCCCCTACATCTAACACTACAGACAATTTAACATGGCCAATTCACCTAATCTGCACATTTTTGGACTGTGGGTGGAAACTGGAGCACCCGGAGGACACCCAGGCTGATACGGGGAGAATGTGCAAACTCCAGAGAGACAGTTGCCTGAGACGGGAACCGAATCCAGGTCTCGGGCGCTTTGAGTTAGCAGTGCTAACCACCGTGCCACCATGCAACGGTCTGCACTTTCGTCTCAAATACAGAATCAACTGAAGGCAGCACTACCCAAATCAGCAGAAGGGAAGATGCACGACCTCGAACCTGGAGACTGGATAGTGCTGAAAGACTTCAGGAGTAAACGCTGGAATGCGAAGAGGTGGGAGGGACCGTTTAAAGTGCTCCTTACAACACAGTCAACTGTTAGTCGAGTCACTGCAGGACAGCGATGAAAAGGGTTCCATGATCCCTCTCCGATCCGCACAGCTGCTGGGATGTGCCCGGCTACATTGTCAATTTCGCAGCAGATAATGATAGCCCATCAATCCAGACAAAAATCAATGGTAAGCTGAGTCTATCTTCTCAGACTCTTTTCAGCTACAAATGTATCTGTGAGTGCGTGAGAATATATATTCGCTTATGATTTGGTGAAATAACCATGAGCTGCTTGACATTACTGCAATTTCGATTCTTGCTTTTCTAAATGATTTCACCCATTGCTCGAAACAGGACGACTTTCACGTTTACACGGAACACGAAACACACCGGACTACAGGGAAAATGCACAAAGCTGAGCAGGCCGTGTTCCACATCATACCGTGCAGCATAGTTTCAGTCACTGTGTCTGTTTTGCAGAATAAGAGTCCCAAAGAATGTTCTCCACCCTAAAACCGGAGGTAGCATTACAATGCTAGAACGACAGATCACATAATGAGGATGCTCTGACGTCTGGGCCAGTTCTAGATGCCACTTTCCTTGCCTTTTACCTGAACCGTGCAATTTGCTGCAGAGATGTTCACTTTTGGACATGATCCACATGGATACCAACTGAGTTGGAAACCTGTGTGGGAATCGACGAGAAGTGACTCAATAAATTTTGCTAAATTCCATGGTGCTTATTAGAAATGTAGTTTCTGTTCACACCAATCTAAAAGCTAGTTTCTGAACATAGTAACAGAAGTCAAAAGGTAATTCCCTCAGTCCACCCTCACTCCGGAAGAGGTGCTAACTGCACTTGAGTGCTTTTTGTTCTCGATGTGAAGAGCTCTCACGCCTGAGTCACCTGCAACTGCTTCTCACTCCTGTCTGACACAAAGAAACCGGGAAACGTGGCCATGTCATGGCTAACAAGCGATATTAGGCATAGTATTGCACTCAAGGAGCCTTACAAATTGGCCGAAAATAGCAGCAAACATCAGACATCAGCAGAAGATGAAGAAAGAATTAATACAGAACGAAAATGTCGTTTAACAGTAAGCATATAAAGAATTGTTAAAGCTCCTGAAGGTATATGAATTGAAAAAAAATCGATTATTGAAAACAAATCCCTTACAATGAGAAACAGAGGATGTTATAATGCGGGATAAATATATAAGCACACCAAATAGATATGTATATTGGTTCTGTCATCACAGATGATAAAAGTAATATTCCTAAAGTGCTGGGAAGAAAAAGAGAGGGAGGAACTGAAAGAAATCAGTATTATCAGGGAGATAGTGTTGTGGAAATTGATGAGATTAAAGACAGTAAATTCCACCAACTGCGAATCAAACATCAGTGTACATAAATGCAGTGAATGCGTTCTGTAAATAGAGTGTGGAGTCTAAATAGAGTAAATTAATTGTCATATTTCAATATTCTATCGACTCTGAAACAATATCTAGGGCTTGGGGGTCAGTTAATATGACGCCACGATTTATAAAAGGAAGTAGCAAGAAAACATGGAATGACAGAAAAGTTAGCCTAACACTGGAAAACACTAATTGGGTTGGACAGAGCCAGCATGAATTTACGAAACGAAAATAGGAAAGGCGATCTCGTCTTCTTGTACACAAATCGCTGAACATCAGCACGCAGGAGCAGCAGCAGGTGAGGAAGGCAAATGGTGTGTTAGCCTTTGTACTGAGAGGATTTGAACACATGAGCAGGGAAGACTTCCTGAAATTGTGCAGAGTCTTGTTGACAGCACAACCGAGAGTGCAGTTTAGGGATCCCTATCTGATAAAGGATGTTCTCCATTCGGAGATGGCACAATAAAAGTTTACCAGACTAATTCATGGGATGACAGGACTGACGTATGAGGATTCGTTTGGATGAAAATCACTCAAGTTTAGAATGATGAAGTAGGATGTCACCGAAACGAGTAAAATTCTAAAAGGTACGAACAAGGTAAATGCAGGAGGATGCTTTCAATGACCAGGGCGTCCAAACCATAGACTGTTGGGAGGTGGCGTCACTTCTAAGAATATGGGTAGTCCATTTAAGACTGAGATGACGATTTTATTTATTAATCAAAGACTGGTTACTAAGTGAAATTTGATGCCACAGAACGTAATTGAAGCCAGAATGTGGAATGTTGACAGATGAAGATATCTAAAGTTTTGAGGCAAGAGGGATCATAAGGTGTACGCCTAAAGAAGTACCAGGTTAATGTGCGGAATGATCATATAAGATCATACTGAATTATAGAGAAGGATCAAACATCACAACAAGCGAGGCCAGTTCTAATATTTCATATTTCCATTCTGTTAAAGGTGGGATATGAAAACCAATTGTTTTTAACTGACGCAGATATCAGTAACATATTGTCTAGATTTAAAAAATAATTCTGTAAGTACTTACCAAACACTAATCGGGGAGCAATTTTAGCATACGAACTTCAGCAATTCGATGAGGTGCAAAGTAACTTTTGAGACTCGTACACTGGCTGTTCTGTATCTCAATTTCAATTCAGTTCTCAAATTGCTGAATGTTCTGACAAAAACGAGATAGTATGTATGAAATAAGTAAACGTCTTTAAAATGTTGCTGATACTGGGTGGAGGGAATGGTAGGAAAGTGTGGGGAAGGGGAGCAGTGAGAAAAACAATGGGTCGGGTTTTTGTTGAGGGATTGGCCACGAATGACCCCAAATTCCAAAACTCCCGCGACCCGCTATCCTGCTCAGGAGTCCTGTCCCTCCACTTCCTGCTCCATTCTTTCCGTCTCTGACAAATTTACAGCAAGGTCAGTGATAGAGGTGTTCATGGGGTACACTTTCCCACTAATTCCAGTCACTAATACACTCCCAAGCGTCTCCCAACAACATTACATCCTCATGGACCACCGCAATCAGTTCAAACAATATCACTTATTTTCAGCTCTATTCACACTAAAGATAGATCAACCAACCGTAACGTGATAAATTAAAAAAAAAACTGAAACAGGAATAGCGGTCGCTGACGGGGGCCTGTTTCTGAGAAGAAGACTCATGCTCTATGTGGCTTAATTTGCGATCCCAGATAAACTATGTTTGGTTCCAGAATCATTTCATGACCAAATCTATAACCTCTAACTGGGCTATAGCATCTGGCGCTTCCCTCCCCTTTAGCCCTCAGTCAACGATTGTCGATTGGAGACAACAACATTTCGTTCCATTGAGCACTCGCCGCGAGCATGCTCACAGTTCATGTTAACCCTTTGCATACTGCAGGATCCATCCCAAGTGATGACGTATAATGTTCAACAGCGAAGAAGAGGCGGTTCTACAGGACCAAGCTGGAGGCACTGGTCCTCCAACCAATCAGAGAATCTCATGGGCTCGCTGGGCGGTCTGATAAATCAGAGAATGCTGTTTGTCTAAAATAATCTAACCAGAACTTCCACACACCAATGCTCAATCAAAGTTCGCTTGAAAAATTCTTCCAGTTCAAAACACAATTGTTAATGATGACTCTGTTCCCTTTCCCGCAGACGAAAGTGAGGACTGCAAATGCTGGAGATCAGAGTCAGCATTAGAGTCGTGCTCAGAAAGCACAGCAGGTCACACAGCATCCGAGGATCATGAAAATCGAAGTTTCAGGCAGGCACCCTTAATCAGTAACCTTTCACGCAGCCAATTTATGATCAATATTGCTACTATCCCTTCTATTCCTTCATCCCCAGGTTTCATGCACAGCGGTCTCACAGAACTTTTGTCTTTTGTTTTGCAAATCTACATTTATCTGATCGCTTTGGATTAGCATCATCAAGACTTCTTCTTACCTCATCAAAAAAATCGACAGAACGTTCACCACAATTTTCCATGAACTATTCTATTTTAACTTTCCTGAATGAAACACATATTTCTTCACGGGGCACCTCATCTTGTCTAATTTTACCGTTTGCAACATCTTTCATACAGCTTTAAATGGTTATCCTGTCAGTACTGAATTATTTGACAACACGTTTCTCATGGTAAACTGAAAGCGTGCATACATTTTAAAGATGTGGAAATGTGTCTGAATGAGTTGTGACTTGGACATTAGTTATCGTGAATACAAAGTAATGACAATCAGGTGGTGATGGTGTTAACCTCTACCACACTTTCAGAAGCTGCCAGACAAGCTGAATACTTCCAGCATTTTCTGTTTTTTTTTTAAAAATATATATCAGTTTGCCAGTATTTGGATTCTGCACTTGAACTTGGGACAAAAGGGATGAGAAGCGGGTCGGAAGCAGGAGCAGTCACCTCCTTCAGTCATGCAACTCCCAGCTCTTCCTCTGGTTTTGTAGTTTTGTGACAACACTAACTGGCTTGAATATTGGAAATTAATGATCATCTAAGTATTTACATGTTACACTTTTAGCCCAAACATGGAAGAAAAAAAACATCAATTTATATCAATTTCACAAGTTATTTGTGCATGTCCAGGTCATAATTCTACTTTTAAGGGGAAGGCAGCATTTCATATTGGTAACAATAAATGCTAACAATTCGCAGGCCATGGCTGTGAGAGCACGGAATCCAAATGACTGAACTTCCAGGGACAGTCGCTGTTTCTATCAACATGGACCCTGTCTGATTCGGCATTACAGTCTCCCATCCTTCTGCACATGATGCCTTCAGTTCTGTCTTGGTTTTGTTCCGACTGGGTTCTAATGCACGGGCTATCCAATCATCTATTATGTTGCTTTTTCCAAAGATGAGGATCCTTCTCTCAGAGCACACTGCCTCCGTAGTTCAATGTTTAGATAGGGGAGGAACACGGACAGGGGAATGGCTGAATGCTTCCTTTCTTTGCTGCAACCAAACTCTGGTGTTGAAATTTGAAATGGGACAAAATAAGCCAATTGAGTGCAATCCTATTTTCTGGCTGATCTCTCCTGAGGCAACAGTCATTTTGCCAGAATGTGTCTATGTGTTTGCCTCTGTAAGTGAAATGGGGTTTAGATCACCGAGGGGGTGTAAACACAGGTTATCCATCTTAAACTTCAGTCGGATACATTGCAAAACGTGCCTGGATGATAGCATTACGACGAGTGCTTGAAACATTTGAGAACACAACGGGAGAGGCCAAGAGCTGAAAACTTGAATGATGGGCCTCTTTCCATTCTGTAACCAGTCGATGACTTGCTCAAACTTATGTACTGATAAATTAAACGCCATATGCTTTGGCATTAAAAAGCAGTTCAACAGCTTGCAAGGAAGCACTGGCGGTATATTGGTTAACAGTCGGTGTTTTCTTCACTGCGGCCAGGGTTGGGTACCTGGTCAGGGAATCAGGTTATATTGTTGCTGAGAGTGACAACAACGACAGTGGAGCAGCTCTGATGGGAATGCTTCAATATCTCAGATCGGTTCATGCCTCGAGAACATCAGAGTTCATGTCCCTGCTCCTTCAAAGTCTGTACTCATTCGGTCAGTTCATCATTCATTCCCCTAAAGATTCACAGAGTTGAAACGGGGCTCTTTTTAATTGTTTCCTTAAAACTCCCACGGGTTGCAGGTATTGGATAGGTTTGAAATTGATAATGTGCACAAGAGCAGCGTGCGAGACGCTCCTATCTTCCCCTCCTCTGACAGCGCTGTGAGGTTGACTCTGATATTCTCGGTTGCATTCATCGACCGGAGACATTAATCGGTATATTAAAAAGTGCCACAAATAATTCAAACAGAATGAAATTCTTTCAAATGTTCTGGCTACAAAGTATTCAGAAACAGCTCATTTTTGAGAGATATTTAGGAAAACCGAGGTTAAGAAGATAAACAAATTGCTTTGCAAGATGCTTCCAATGAAGACGTCAATTCTTTTGAACGATTCGGTGGAATTTTAGTTCTTTCTATTACCACAGACACATCTTGCGAGAGTGACAAATGCCTCAGTAGGGACCGATTTTCAGAAAAGTAGGAATTTAACCATTTGGCTACTTCTTCCTTCACTTTAGACTTGAAAACCAGAGCCTGTTTACGAAAGCAAGGATGTAAACAGGCAGCAGGCTGCCATTCGAGGACAGGCCAAGCCGTTTAGAATTGATACACGCTGAACGTATACCTCCTGAGGCAGCCTGGCTTCCTGTAATCTCCCATCATCCTGCCTGTTTACTTTGGATTCCTCTAGTTTGTTGTTGTTACATAGGAAGAGAAGCATTAAGCCGCTTCCCGTACGTCTCCTCCCCAACTGCTTCCCCGTTACTCTACGGCTTCTATTCTCTCATGTTGCTCTTCCTGCCAAACTGGAGCATTCTTCGTGTCAGCTGCTTGTTATCCACATGTCCCTCGAAGGAGAAACACAGAAGTGGAATTTCAAACTCAAACAGCTTAGCCCTGGAGAAAACTACTTCACGCTTTTTCATCAGAAATAATTACCACCCTATCTAACCCTATGATTATCTTATATGTCTCTATTAAGTCACCTCTCAACCTTCTTCTCGCCCACGTAAACAGCGTCAAGTCCCTCAGCCTTTCCTCGTAAGATCTTCCCTTCATACCAGGCAACATCCGAGGAAATCGGCACGCTTTCCAAAGTTTCCACATCCTTCTTATAATGTGGTGAACAGAACTGTACACGATACTCCAAGTGCGGCCGCACCAGAGTTTTGTACAGCTGTCGCATAACCTCATGGTTCCGAAACTCGATCCCTCTATTAATGATCCTCTGGGGATCCAACTATAGTACTCGTACTATAGTGTTTCCAGTCAATATTTGGAAAGTTGAAGTCCCCCGTGACAACTACCTTCTCTGTCTCATTGCAATCGAGAATCATCTTTGCTATCCTTTCCCCAATATCTCTGGTAGTATTTGGAGGCGGATAGAAAACTCCCAACAGCGTGACCTCTCCTTTCCTGTTTATAACCTCAGCCCATACTACCCCAGTTGATGAGTCTCCAAACATCCTCTCTGCAACTGCAATGCTATCCCTTGACCAATAATGCCACTTTTACCATCTTCTCTGTTTAGATTAGATTAGATTACTTACAGTGTGGAAACAGGTCCTTATGCCCAACAAGTCCACACCGACCCTCCGAAGAGCAACCCACCCAGACCCATTCCCCTACACCTAACACTCGGGGCAATTTAGCATGGCCAATTCATCTAACCTGCACTTCCTTTGGACTGTGGGAGGAAACCAGAGCACCTGGAGGAAACCCACGCAGACACGGGGAGAATGTGCAAACTTCACACAGACAGTCGCCCAAGGTGGGAATTGAACCTGGGGCGTCTGGCGCTGTGAGGCAGCAGTGCTAACCACTGTGTTACCGTGCTGCCTACTGTTCTTACTGAAACATGTAAATCCTGGGACCTGCAACAATCATTCCTGTGCCTGCTCTATCCATGTATCCGAAATGGTCACAACATTGACGTCCCAGGTGCCAACCCATGCTGCAAGTTCATCCACGTTATTTTGGATGCCCCTGGCGTTGAAGTAGACACACTTCAAACCAACACCTTGCTTGCTGGTGCCATCTTGCATCCCTGATACTTGATTTCGGATCTCCATACTCTCAACCTTTTGTATAGTCGAACTACAATTTTGGTTCCCATCCCCTTGCTGGGGATTAGTTTAAACCCACCCCCAATAGCCCTAGCGAATATCCCCTCCCCAGGATATTGGTACCCTTCTTGTTCAGCCGAAGACCATCCTGCTTGTGCAGGTCCCACCTACCCCAGAAAGAGCCCCAATTATCCAAGAATCCAAAACCCACCAGCCTCCACCATCCCTGTAGCCACGTGTTGAACTCCAATCTCTTCCTATTCCTCACCTCACTAGCACGTGGCACGGGCAACGAAACAGAGACAACAACTCTGTTCGTCCTAGCTCTAAGCTTCCATCCTAGCTCCCTGAATTTCTGCCTTAAATCCCCATCTCTCTTCCTACCTATATCGTTGGTGCTCGCTGGACCATGACCTGTGGCTGCTCCCGTTCCCACTGAAGAATCCCAAAAACAGGATCAGAGATATTATGAATCCTGGCACCTGGGAGGCTACACACCAACCGTGAGTCTCTTCCATCCCCACAGAACTTTCTATCTGTCACCTACGTATGGAGTCCCCAATGACTACTGCTCTGCTCCTCTCCCCCCTTCCCTTCTAATCAGCAAGGATAAACACTGTGCCATAGCCCGGTGTCACACTGATTTCCCCTGGTAAGTCGTCCCCCACAATAGTATTCAAAACGGTATACTGTTGAGGGGAATGGCCACAGGGGATCTCTGCAGTGCCTGCCAGTTGCACTTCCGTCCCTTGACTGTAACCATTTTGCCTTTTACTTGTACCTGAGGAGTGACTACCTCCCTGTAACTCCCCTCAATAACCCTCTCTGCCTCCCGAATGATCCAAAGTTCATTCAGCTCTAGCTCCAGTTCCCTAACGCGGTTTTCGTGGAGCTGGAGTTGGGTGCACTTCCCGCAGATGTAGTCAGCAGGGACACTAGTCATGACCCTCACCTCCCACATTCGGCAGGAGGAACATTCAAATGCCCTCACCTCCATTCCCACGATTCTAAATTCCCAAAGAGACTGTTGAAAAAAACAAAGAATAAAAAAAAACCTCGTTATCTTACCAATCTTACATTACCCACACCTCAACCCACCTATCACACTCTCAGATAACATGTCTTCTCCTATTTGTCTCTGTACCACCTCGGCTCAAAAGCCTCATTCCAAATGAAGAGCTCTTGCCTGAAACGTCGATTCTCCTGCTTCTCGGTTGCTGCCTGCCCTGCTGTGCCTTTCCAAGTCCACAATCTCCACTCAGTGGCGAGGCAGTGGATTTGTGTTGGGGACTGAAGATAGAGGCCTCACTTTTGCACAATTCAATTGTAGGTAATGTCTGCTCCAACAGGACATGATATCAGAGAAGTCCGGACAGTGTTTGACCTCGAACGAACAGGGATTTGATGGTGATCACATCCACCTGTTGACCTGCTCCTTCGCAGAGGTGGGTGCTTGCAGATTTCCTGTCAAATTGTTGGTGCCTAAATCCCTTAACTTCAATCCTAGCTTCAGGCACAATCCACAGTCTGTGAGAGAGTCTTTCTCATTCTCTTGATTTTAAAAAAATTATAATATGAATTTCACAGCATATTAGAAGGGGTAGTTTTAATAAACAATCACTCCACCATGATAAGATGAAGTCGCGCAATTTATCCGAAATAGAACTTGACCAGAGTTTGAACATGGGAGGAAAAGGCTCCGGTTACAGTGGGAGAGAATCGTTCACTTCTTGTGTGTGTGGACAAGGCTTCTGCACCCACCAGAGCTCACAAACTACAATTGTAGTCATATTTAAGTGAGACTGTAGACAAGTGATGATTCATTTCTCCATCTGAGCTGAAACCCCATGAAAGCAATGCTACCAGGAACAAGCTCAATGTGTGGGAAGGAATACACTCCTTCTCTGACCCACTGCGACACCTGCTCGATCACAATGACGAGAAATCATTTCAATGTCTGGATTGCGGAAAATGCGATAACACGTCCTGTGATTGGATTATCCAATACCATGTTCATACCCATGAAAAACCTTTCATCTGTCCAGAGTTCCGAAAATGTTATCATACCTCTGTGTAGTTGATGCATGGGAAATGTGCTCACACGCATGAAAGTCCTTTAGAACTTCTGGGGGCCTGGCGTCCGATCCACGTGCTCACCCAGAGGACAGACATCTTCAATTCCACAACTGTGGGACATGCTGCAAATGTCCGATCGACGTGAAATCCCATCAACATTACTAACTGGTCTTTTCAACGCCCAGACCGTGACTAGTGTTGCAAATGCTCCTGGGGACTGACATGGCATCGACGTATTCACAAAGAAGAGACCCTTCAAATGCTGAGATTGTGGTAATCACTATACAAGTTCCTTCGGATCGTTTAATCATGAACGTCTTCACATTGTGGAGAGACTATCAAATATCCGGTGTGTGGGATGTGCTTTCCAGTCCCTGTAGGACTGATGTTCCATCGACATTTTCACAAATTGAGAGACACTTCTATGAGGAGGTAATGAGCAAGTGTGAATGTGATCAGCTTGAATTCGCAGCTGGCATTTGTCAAGGTGCAGTATCGGAAGCTGCGAAATAATTGTCTATGGTGTCAGGGGCAAAGTACTGGCAAGGCTTGAGTTTTGGCTGACTGGCTGAAAACAGTTTGGTGAAAAGGTCTTTTCCAGGATGGCAGTGTGTGGTTCAGCAAGAGTCATTTTTGGCACCACAACTATTCCCGTTATGCGTGAATGATCGGGTCAAAGGACCTGAGAGTTTTGTTGATATTTTGCAGAACACACAACAACAGGTGGAAGGACAGATGGTTTTGAGGAAGTGGGCAGGCTGCAGAATGACATGGACTTGATTAATGCATGCATAAAAAATTGATGCAGTTAGGACACTGTGTGGAAAAGAGAGAGGTCATAAAGTAATGGCATGATTAGAGGCATAGACCATTTTGTGACGTGGAAAGGCTTCAGAGATTTCTCGGTTAAAGGCACTTGAGAGACCTAGTTGAGGTTTCTCTTATGTTTCACATGCAGGTTCTGTTGGCCGTTAGGAGAGCAAATGCAATGTTGGCATTCATTCAAGCGAGTTAAGAACCAACTGCAGAGGTTTGCAACTGACACGAGAAGAGGCTCCCGTCAGACGCATTTGGATTATCTGGAATAGCTTTTGCCCTCATGTCTCAGGGGAGATATATTATGAGTGGTGGATAGGAGGTTTACAATGGCTGACACAGTGGTGGCACTGCTCTCTTCCAGCCTCAGCAACGCTGGTTCAATTTCTTCATCGGGCGACTCTCTGCAGTTTGCACGTTCTTTCCGTGTCTCCGTGAGTTTTCTCTACAGAAGGAAAATACGTTGTTGATGTCATTTGGCCATGGGAAATGCAGAGTTACAGGAATCGGGTAGAGGTGTGAGCTTATGTGCAATGATCTTCGAATGTTTCATGGGTTCTTCTTGGGCTGATTTGCCTTTTCGCATATTGTCAGGATTCTATTAGAACAACGTTGATCGCAGGGATGAAGGACTTGCCGTTGAAGAATTTATTATTTAAAAAAATCACAGTTTCCATGTAAACATGCGATCTCAAGTCAATCTCTTGAACAATATGAGGAGTGAAGGGGCATTCTTCAAAGGAAATCATGAAGGCAAAGTGAGCATATTAGATAGCCTTAGCACATAGATTTAAGGATAAAGTAAAGATATTTTATAAGTACATTCAGTGCTCGAGACCAAATCGGATCCCAGGAAGATGCAAGAGCTAACATTTGTCTTGGACCTCAGCAGATGGGAGAGACACTAAATGTTCATTTCACATTAGTGAACGAAATGGAGGCTACAAACATTTATGTTTTGAAAGTAGTTCACATTGAAAAGAGGAAGTTCCGGAAGACTTGGAAAATATAAAGTTGGATATTTCTCTGGGATCTGATCTCGTGCAGCAAGGGCTTTGTGGGAAAACATGGAAATAAACTGTTGGGCCCTTGGTAGAAATATTTGCATCACCTATTACTGCGAGCGATGTGCCCAATAAATAGAGTGTAGTTTTGTTGAGGAAGGGATGAATGGAGAAAACTGAAAATGATATACCTGTGACGCTTGCTAAGGTCGTGGGTAAGTTGTTGGAAGCAATTCTGAGCAATCGGATTTATATGTATTTTGAGAGACGAGTAATGAATAGGGCTAATCTGTTTGGTTTTGTGCAAGGGAATTTCTGTCCCACAAACATGGTTGGGTTATTTGAGGACGTAACCAAGACTATTGATGATGACTAAGTTGTAAGCACTGTTCAGTTGGAATTTAATAAATCCTTTTAAAAGGTTCCACAAGGTTGATTAATTTTTAACATGGAATTCAACGTAAGCTTTACAATTAGATATAAAATTAATTTAATGGTAGAAGGCATGAACGGTGGTGGAAGTTAGTGTTCTGACTGGAGGACTGTTACCAGCTGTGTTCCACAGGGTTCAATACTGAGCCCACTTTCGTTTTTCATTCATACAAATGATTTAGATAAAAATGTATAAAACATGGTCAGCGAGTTTGCAGATGATATCAAGATTGGTAGTAGAGTGGACAGTACAAAAGATTGTGTCAGATTGTAACAGTAGATTATCAGTAAAAACTACTGAAGTAATTTGTTTGATTTATTTGATTTCCTCTTGCTAATCAAATGTTGGACCCGGCAGCTCGAACGAAATCAGAAGCACTGTGGTCAAAGCAAACGTTCACACTTGAGGAAATACCCGGGAATCAGGGTGATGTTACTGAGCAATTGCCTGTGTGTGATGACGTCACCCACATGAATACACAGCATTTGGGTTTGCGCAAACAGGTGATCTCGACAAAGAATGTGAATGTCTGTGGAGAAATCGAAAAGGAGATTTATCAGAACAGTCAAAGAAATGCGGAATATTATATCTAAGTTCAGGGTGGAGAAGTTGAAGTTGTTCTACAGAGATCAAAAACGATTCAGGTGTGATTTGTTCAACATATCCTTCCAGAAAATTAACCGACTGCAGTGTCAGAATATGAGAAATATCAGAGTGCAATGATATTTAGTCCATTTCAATATGCACAGATTCTCCCACAAGAGCTGAGTCTTTGCAAAATGTTTATTTAAAATTGTGACAATTCCCTGGGGAAGATCCTCCCTCAATCCACAAAAATGTATGCTGCCGAAAACTATTTCAGTTCGGATTGAAATGGCTCAGGGTACTTTCCATCAACCCAATGTTTCCTGCGCCATGTCGATTGAACTGTATCCAGATGAGGTTAGAACTCCCAGCCTCTTCTCCCAATGCTCCCTATTCCATGTCAACAGAAGTTGCTCCAGCCGAGTTTGGAGCTCCCAGCCTGGGCGTTTCACGCGCCTCTCTGCGTTCATAGAAGAAATGCATGCTCACGGACTTTGTCAATGGCAGATGGAGTAGAGATCCACGCCTTCATTCCACTCCCAATTTCCGATCGGATCTTCGCCACTGCACCACTAAATTTCTCTGATTCCAGACCTGGGAACCGGTGTGATGTGAGTGTTCAACAGTTATTACTATGTGGTCCTTCTGTACTGATAAAGTAACGATGTGAAACTTCGTTGTTTTTGAGACTTACATTTCAACAATTTGTGTACTATCGCCTGTACATTTAATCTTTGCTAGAAATCTATTGAACTCAGTCTTCAACATTCTCAATGATGGAATCTCCACAGCCAATGAGGGCATCGAAGATGACGATTCATTCCAATCTCAGTTCGTTGTCCTCTTGTGCATGTGGTGCTGTTCCTCGCCAATCTCAGCCAGTCCATTTATTGCTTTTACTGTTGGGTTTTTCATGTGATCGTATAGTGGCTCATCCTCTGCATTGTGGCCGAAGCAACCTCCATTCAAATCCGAGTATCAGTAATGCGCATTTGTTCCATGTTACTTCACATAACCCTTGCAAAACAAACGCAGAAAGGAAACAATCAATTTTAATGTGACAGTACACTCTAAGGTGATGATTTATTTGCTTCAAACTTTATCTGCATCGAATCTCGGAGAATTTTCTCCCTTTCACAATCACTATTCTTCCTTTCCATCCCTCCTCCCATGTCTCTGGGGCATTGCACAAATTAACATTTACTTTCACATTGACACCGGTAGTTAGTGTTGCAGCTGTCACTCTTGTTAGGTGAACTTGCCCGAATACCACCATGAGGACCATTAAGCCGCTTTATGCAATCAGATAATGTGGTTGGTTGTCAATCCTCATGTACAGTGTTTGATTTGCAATGACCAGAGTTCATTGGAGCACTGGGTTCATGAAAGGATACAGAACAATTTCGAGGGAAAGAGACTTTATTGGAAAAGACCAATGTTTGTGAATTCCCCACATTTATTTCAAGTCTTTATTCGTCTCTCACTAGAGTATTATGGACAATGCTGCAATTCACATAAATGATGCGATATGACAGCTGTGGAAACGGTGCAAAAGTGATTTGCCAATATATTGTCTGGATTGAAGAACTTCAGCTATGATAGAGTTCATTTAGACTGGCCTTGTTTTTCTGAGAGCTGTAGAGGTTGAGAGGAGACAGTATTGAGATGTAGGAAATAATGAGTGGAATGGGTTGGATACACTTAACGAAAACTTTCCCTGTGATGGAGGGATCAATCAAACGGTAGCCATAGATTTAAGATAAGGGTCATAAATGTTCGAGTAGCTGTACATAGAAAACTTTATCAGCTGGGGAGTGGTTGGAATCTGGACATCACTGTTTGTATATGTCAGAGTGGCAGAAATTCTCACAATTTTTAGAGATATTTAACTGTGAATTTGTAATGCTTAAGGCATACAACGTTAAATGATGGAAAATGGGATGAGGATAATCAAGCAGGTGTTATTGACAAGAGCATGCACAAGTAGCTTGCAGGCTCAGTTAGCTCTGACATCCACCGTGTGGCGTTTGGTAACCTCAGTTGTCACGTAGGAGGCCAGGGTTCATTTTCCCGCTGGGGCGGCTCTGACTGTTTCAGGGTTTCAAGGTTTGTGTTAAGATCTGCAGTTCCAGTGAAGGGTGCAGATGGTGTGCGGATGTTTGGTGGTTTTGGGAAGTTCATTGGCGGCCGTTTCCTCCAGTTTCTCGGTGACATCCTCAAGGCAGATGAAACTCGTGTGAAGCGCTGCTGTCCTGAAGCGTTTCGAATTGGTTTGATTTCCTTCCCACAGCTTTCAGTTGCTGGTTCTTGTCGTCCTTTGCATGTCCCAGTATGTTGGGTCCAGATCAACTGTTTTTTGATAGAGTCATTGGATGAGTCTCTAGAAATTCTCTGGCTGCACTTTAGTTAGCTTGACCTATTATTTTTGTGTTGATCCAGTCGAATTTGTTGTCCTCGTCATCGCTGTTCATTGCTACTCGGAACAGCTGGTTGTGTTGTTTACTGGATCCTCCAGAAATACTTTGCAACAGTAGATATTGCCGCAGATCCCTTGTCAAAATCAACGCGAGGAGGACATGCCATGACCCAACACACCAATCACTCTACATTATAGGTTAAAATGTCTCGGCACGTACAGGCAGACACCTCTGACCACTCAGATTTAGGAGAAAACATAAACCGAAAGCCACGTTTGACAACATTTCACCAAAAAATGGACCCAATACCCATCATCTGCAGGACACATTTGGACAAACAATGTTGTACGTAGTGACTGCAGGAAACATTATAAAGGACAGACAACTCACAATACGCATTCATGAAGATCAACTTGACACAAAACACCACTGACAGGTGTCCTCAGTAGGTTGACTCATGAGACTGAGTGTCGCTGATTCCGTGGCTCGAAGTTCGGTTGTGTGACAGTCTGAGCAATGGAGAGTGCGTTGCTGAAAAAGTCCAGCAGGTTCGGCAGCATCCAAGAAGCAGGTGAATGGACGTTTCTGACATGAGTACTTCATCAAGCATTCGGCCAAAACGTCGATTATCATGCTCCTCGGATGCTGCCTGACCTTCTGTGTTTTCCAGCACAACACTCTCGATTCTGACCTCCAGTATCTACAGTCCTCACTTTCTCCTCCGTCTGCAGCAATAGTTCGTTCCTTGTGTGAGGGAACTGTTGAGATCACCAATGTAAAATTCGTTTGCTGATTGAGACATACAACCAGGTACGTAACCCAAAAGAGTGTTTATGTTGTTTTGAGTTCCCTGGCTGCTCAATGTGTGCTTCTGAGATCGCACAGTTGGCAGTGCTCTGGGGAGCGGCTGCAGTTCTCTGCGTTCGGAACCTAGATGCTATTGGTGCTGTGTGATTTGTTCTTGATTTGTGAAACAGAAACACAGTGACGGATCAACTGATATTGCAAGAAGGCTAACAGGCGTGGAAAGTATCGAGGTACTGGTGACATTTGATTAGAGATCACCGAAATCAAGGAGAAAAGAATTTTGAATTCTTTCGAGTCGTGATGAAGAACAACCAGGGAAATAAGTCACCAGCGGGTACAGTTTACAAGGGCACTGACAGGAACCAAAATGCGAAATAAAACGTACAAAATGACGTCGACAGATGAAGGATGACAGTAATCATGGGTAACCTGATTTCCACTCCCCAGGTTCCCTAACTCCCACTGCCAGCCCCATTGTAAACAAATGTTAGCGAGCCATAAACATCAACGTCGTCCATTGGAACGATCCAAGTCTTTTCTAAATTTTCGATTAGGCTATTAGTTTCAGTTATTTTTTCTTTCCTGGGAAACAATCTTTTTCATTGTCAGCATTCGGGAAGGAAGCCATCCTTTTTGTCAGGGAAAGAATATGATACTAAACTTTGTGCCTTGTATAATATTCTTCTGCGTCACATGTTTCTTCTACTTTCTCTCGATTTTAATAGTAATCTCTCTTTTGACTCTTCTGACAAAAGTGCATGACCTAATAATCCGGACATGAAACTGCACCTGAATAGTTTGTCCCCACTCCCGCAATCTATCTATATGCCTATGCATATTGCCATGATCTTATCATAACATGCGCTCCCACGAGTGTGTATTCTCAGCACATTTGGACACTTTTCACACTGCCACTTGCTGCATGCTATTAGCAGAGAGATAATTGAAGCCTTGAACATACCCAGTCTTGACAAGCCTCGGCTGTAAATACTTCTACATACTTGCTACACACTGAATGTGAGAACATCCTCCTCATTTGTTTCTTAAGAGGGTAACGCCTTCCCCTGAGATTGGGATCACTGGTCCTGCACAATTCTGGATATAAACAAGAGCAGGACAAACTTTGAAAGTAAAACATAATCTCACTGGCGTTTCCAGTGCAAGTTCTGAGTTTTCTTTTTTGACCTCTGTTTGAACAAACTGCCCTTATTATCACATTATTATTGACAATGACACATCTGCTTCACAGGTGCTTCAGTGCCTGTGATTAAAGTGGAGCTGAAAAGCGCGATAGAAGTGCATCTTTATTCCTCGAACATTGCCGTGTTATGAATCTCTCTGCTCATGAAAAGGGATCCTTTATATTCATTCTATCGCTCATCAATACCGAGCATGTTTCCCTCACAGTTGATTTTAAATGTTTTCTTGTTGGAAGAGTTATCGCTGCAACTCCAGAAAACCCGCCGAAACAACTCGATATGTTCTCAGGTCTACTCATTTCTTGACATGCAGGAAACTTGCGTTCTGAACAAGAAACGGACCTGACTCAAAAAGGACCTGTTTCTCTATCCACAGATGATAAAAAAAACGCATGGGATATATGGAGGTTTCACTGACTTTATTTGACACAAGTTATCTTTTTCCATTAAACGTCTTCACTCCTCGTTCTCTGGTCAATTACCTTGGTCAGAGGCAGCAGTTCCTCCTGACGATTAATCCGCCCATCCACAGCTCTTTCTCCCACATCATTATAAACGTCCCCAAGAAATTTCCCATTAATCTTCTTTGCTCCAATCAAAACATTCCCAGGGTCGTGAATCTTTGTACATGGTGAAAAGCAGAATTGTGAAAAGATTCTGGGAAAATGTTGCCAATTGTCAAGTGGGAAAACTGTCAACAAGTAAAACAGCAATCCCAGACTCGAGCGTTCGGAATCGTTAGATATTCCTTGGGCCGCGGATTCAGTGGAAAATGAAGGGTGAAATGGCCGACTGGGCAGAGACAGTTTAGAAATCTTTCCATTCTTTCGGAGGCCGGTACTTTGACTCTGATATTCTCCGGACATGAAATGATGTATGATAGTGAAGGATTCTCGTTCCTGAGCGTCAGGATGTCAAATCCCATCTCAGTTCCAGGGCAATTCGAAAACACGGGAAGAGATAGGACACTGAAAGGCTGGAAGTGAGACAATCTCGGTTGGCGGATAACTGGTTCCGGTGTCATGGGTGCGTCTATAGAGGGTGGGATCAGACTATTCCCATGTCTTCACCGTGAATTTCCCTGGATTTATTTAGGAAAAATACTAATTAAGGATGATTGTCAATATGGGAGGGGCAGGCTGCAGCTTGCATTCGGGGGTCATTGAAGCCGTTGGCTCATTAGTCTTTGTGACGATGTTAGTCAGTGCGTTCGGCTCTTCACTGACAGGTTGCTGTTCTCCTACGACCCAGGAACAGAGCGACAGCTGTTCTCACACCATTTGTTTTTTTTTTGTGCGCACAGTTTTGGGTTTTTACCAAGGTCAGGAAAATGTTTCTCAGAAGGCTCAAAGGGAGAAGTTCCCCGTTTTAGGAGAGCTGTTTCCCGGTAACATGTATGTGTTTGCAAAGCATGAGATCAGACTGTTCCTGTTGTCCACAATGAATGCCCCAGGATTCATTTTGGAAACTTTAACCAATTGAGGACAATTTTCATTCTGCGAAGGGCAGGCGAAAGCGTGAATTCACTGACAGTCTGCTTTAGGAGATCCTGCAAGGGGCCTGCTACAAGGAACTGCCTAGTCTCTGTGGAGCAATTAGTCCTCTCGTTTCGCTGTTAACCGAGAAAGTGTACACACGCATAGAGCGGCAGGTGTTCTTATCCATCCGACTCATTTGCTGTGCACTTTCAGGTTTTTAATACGGTTAAGGATATGTATCCAAACGGAAAGCAAGTGAAGGGTTGTGGACACTCGGAATCTAAAACAAAAACAGAAACTGATGAAGGAACTCGGCAGGTTTGCCAGTACCTGTCGGAAAAAACAGAGTTCAGAGAAACTCCAGGAGAAGCTCTGAATCGTTGTCTCTATTTGTCTCTCCCTAGTTGCTGCCAGATCTGTTTAGATTCTCCTGCAATCTCTACCTTTCTTTTTAACTGAATGACCATTTCAACCACCGAGATTGATTACACAGACCAAACATGTCCTGACATTTAACCCTGTCGAAACTGTGGTGATTGAATTCAAACAAACCGAACAATGATTGCCTGTCCCTCAGCTCCACAGGGAGGGAGTACTTGAAACCAGTTTAGTAGCACGCTTCTGCAGATGTGGCCATGTAGTTTAGGCCATGGGCGTTAAATGCAATGTGTATTCCTCATTCAGTTAAGCATCTTGCTGACTGTGATTGAAAGCCGAGAGTGAACTTGAAGAGTGCTTGTTCTCTGCTTTCTTGTTTGAAATTCAATCGCTGGATTAGGTGAATTGCGTAAACTCAAATAAGGAACGTTAAGAATCTGCAAACAACTGCCTGATAGGATGCAAAAGACAGATAACCCCAGAGCAGGTAAGACCCATTTAGTTGTACACTTCCATGACTGAATACATTTGCCCCTCTGAACCAATTGACGCCAAATGAGATAAGAACAGTTCAGGGGATTGTGTTGGACTGGTGCAGACATATGGGCCAAAGGATATTATTGTGCTAGACACTTCCATGGCCAGCTTCGAGGAGGTCATTTTGTCAAGTAACAGGACATTCTTTGCAAAATGTCCCTCGGCGAGGAAGGGGTCGAAGCTACTCTCCCCTGATCTTTCTGTCAGTCATGGTATTCATTGGGACATTTCAATTGGTAATAACTGTTGCGGTGCATATTTGTGGAATCAGTCTATATGATAATGAGGACAACGAAACCGTGATGTTTCATTACCCAGCAGAGAGCAAGCCATTGCAGCTTACAATCCCTGGCTCTGCTTTTGAAATAAAGATTACTTTCTCTATGTGCCTGTGTTTATATCAAACAGCTCATTGACATTGGGACTAGACGTTCAGAGGAAGCGGGAAGTGTGACAGCGATAGAAACAGAACAAGACGAGACATGAAAGTGTTTAGATTTTGCCGTGTGTCCGTTGTTTTTAGGGAGGAATGTCGGCTGGGCGCTAACCTGTCAGGTCCCAGGAGCCTGAGGGCTTGTTTTGGTGGGATTTGTGTTATTGAAAATTTCACATGAGAAGCGTTTGGGACCATTTCAGCTCAGTATCCATTTCATATCGCGGCTCACAGCAACGGTGCATATTTTCTGACGAAGTGCCTTGTATTCCACTTAAAGCCTCCTTTCTCTGGAGATACTTGTAGACACAAAGCACATGGAATGGGTATAATCCTGAGGACTCTGTCACTATCGGGGAATGTGCCTGCGTGACTACCTCTGTATTTGAACATGAGAATACGTTCCTCAAAGGGGTTACAACAGTGTGACCAGGTCAACCTTCAGGACCATTGTTATGTCATTTCAGATCACATAGACAATTTCATTGCTGCAAAGTGGGACGAGAGTAGATGGATGCCTGATAACGTACGCTTCACATAGAACGAATGGCCGTTCACAACTCCTCCCCCACACGCTTCTTAAACTCGAGGCCAGAGAGAAACTGACCTGACGAGAAAATCGCTTCACAACCTTCCAGAACCTTATTATTGTCCATTCTACTACCAACTTTTCAAACTTACTTACCATGCTTTCTATCTTCCCACCTACATCATTTATTTAAATGAAAAATAAAATGAATGTGCGCTCAGCTAATGGGATACCATTGGCAAAAGTCCTCCAGTCCGAAAACTACCTTCCACCACCATTCTCAGCATCCTGCTATCTAACTAATTTTATATCTAATTGGAAACCTTATATTTAACTTATGCGATTTAACTTTATGAATTAGTCAACCGTGTGGAACAGTGTAAAAGCTTTTATTAAAGCCCAAGTGAGCAAACTCTACCACTATGTCCTCATTGATCTTCTTGATTACGCCTTCAAAAAACTCAATCAATTTTGTGCAAAACCATGCTGATTATCCCGATTCATTCCTTGTATCTAAAAATTCAAATAAATCCTATTGGTAAGAATTGCATCCAACAACTTACCCACGACCATAACCAGACACACAGGTCTATCGATCCCAGACTTCTCCATGAATTCATTTCTAAACAAAGGCACAACATTAGCCATCCCCCAGTCATTCGGCGCCTCACTCGTAATAATAGAAGATAAAAATATTTCAACGAAGGGCACAACAGTTTCATTCCCTAACTTCCCACAAGTTTCCGGGATACAGGAGATCAGATCCCAGAGAAATATCCAACTGTATAGCTTCCAGGTCCTCCAGCACTCCCCTTTTTCAATGTGAACTGCTTTCAAAACATCAGTATTTAGGTGTACCCGCCACTTCGTTCTCCACAGTGTAAACTGACGAGAAATGAACATTATATGTTTCTCCATCTGCTGAGGATCAAGACATAGGTGAGCTTTTTCATCTTAAAGTGGTCCTATTTCGTCTCAATTTCTTAATGTACTTGCAGAATCTCTTCAGATTATGCTTAACTTTATGGTCTGAGGCTATTTCATATTCTCCATTGACCTTTATGATGTCCTCCTCAAGAATGTCCCTCCACTCCTGATACCGTTCAAGACGTTCACTTGAAACCATGCGTTTATATGGAAGGTGTCACCTCGGTTAAAAAAATTGTTATGGCAAGGCCTAAATCCCTGCGATCAACGTTGTTCTACCTAAAATGTGCAAAACGGAGATTTTGACCAAGAAACCCCCACTAATCATGCGAAGGGAATCGTACCCAACTCACACCTCTACCCAATTCCTGTAACTCTGAATTTCCCATGACGAAAGAACGTCAGCTGCACATCTTTAGTCTGGGGAGGAAACACAGGCTGAAACGGACAGGATGTGCCAACTCCAAATTCACATTCGTCCAATGTAGATATTGAACAAACATCGTGGAGGCTGCAAGACATTACTACTCACCACTGAGTCAGCCATTATAAACCTCCTATCCACCACGCAAAACATGCCATCACTTATATATGGGGCCAAAACCTACTCCCAATGTTCCAAATGCAATGGTCCAGAACCTCCTATTGACTGAGGCCTAAACCTCTGCCCGTGCTTTTCAATTTGCTTGAACAGAACGCCGACATTGTATTTGCCTTCCTAAACACCAACTGAAACTGCATGTTAAACATAAGAGAAAATTGAACTTGGAATTCTTTCTGCTTTCAGAAAATTGTCTATGCCTCTACTCTTTCCACCAAACACATGACCTCATATTTTCCATAAAGTATGGCAACTACAACGTTTTTCGAAGAACTCATTCCGTTCAAGTCATTCTGCAGCATGCCCGCTTCATCAATAAGATCTGGCCTTCCACCTATCATTGTGTCTTCTTCAAATGGAGCAACAACACCCTCAGTTCCTTTGAATGGATCATTCATACATAATGTGAATAGCTGTGGTGCCAACCCTGACTCCTTTGAACTCCACTAGTCACGGGCTGCAATCCTGGAAGAGACGTCTTTACCCAACTGTCTGCCTTCTGCCAGTCAGCCAAGCCTCAATCCATGGCCTCTTATTTAGCAGTTTGCCATACTGCACCTTGACATATGTCTATGGAAATTCAAGCCGGTCACCTCCACAGGCTTGTCTTCGTCTCATTTGCTCATTATCTCCTCAAAGCATTCTAATATATTTCTCAAATGTGATTTCTCCTTGACAACCTGTGCTAATGCTTCACGTACTCTGTAATCCCATCCTTTCAATGACCTTCGATACTGTGTTTAACACAATGCAGATTTTTTTGGTTGTTATCTAGAATATTAAAACTTAGCTTTCAGATCTGAATGTGAAGAACAAAGTTCAATCGGTGTTGAGATATGTAAACTCTCCGCTGTCTCAGTAGGGTCGATGAGTGAGTGAATTCCATCCCTCAGTAGGATCCCTGTACTCTCTCAGCAGGGTCGATGAGTGACCTAACTGTTTTTCTCACATGGAGCAGGTAAAAGCTTGCTGACAACTGCAAAACAGATGGTGTGCTGAGAGTTGAGATGATTGTTTGAACCTATTCCTGGAATAAATTCACTTGAAACGTCTCCCACAATTCGAAAATATCGATGGGACATCAGTTCTACAGAGACTAGAGAGCACATCCCACAGACTACATGTTTGAAAGGTCTCTCCTCAATGTGAAGACGTTCATGATATACTGTCCCCAGGAACGTTTATAGTGATTAATGTCTATATTCAGTGTCAACACGTTGATGACACGTTTCTATTCAGGAAAGAGTGCAGCACTTCCCGCAGTCAGGGCATTTAGAAAGACCTGTTAATACTGTGTAAAAGGTGATGAGCCATCAGGTCGCTCGGACGTAACAGCACGTCCCACAGATTTGGAACTGGAGATGTCTCTCCTCCGGGTGAGCACGTGGATCACACGTCAGGTCTCTTTGATTCTTAATGGACTCTTATTTATGTGAGCATATTTCTCAAAGATGAAGCACATAGAGGGTTGATAACATTTTCCAAAGTCCGGAGAGATAAAAGGTTCCTCATTAGTACGAGCGAGGTGTTCGGTTCTCCAATCGCGGGATGTTTTAAAGCATTTTCCGCAGTTCAGGCATTGAAATAGTTTCTCATCATTTTGAACGAGTAGGTGTCGCAGCAGGTCAGAGACAGAGTGAATCCCTTTCCACACTCTGAGCAGGTGAATGGCTTGTTCCTGCGTATCATTGCGTCCACGGGAATTCAGCTCAGACAGGGAGTGGATCGCCACGTTTCCCCAGTCTTTCCTCAGTATGATTGCAATTGAGCTTTGTAAGGTCTGATGACAGGTGGAAGCCTCGTCCACACACACAATATGTGAACGATTTATCTCACACTGTAACCAGAGCTTTTTCATGTCATGTTCGAAATCTGATCAAGTTGTATTCGGGATAAAGTGTGCGGCTTCATCAGATTATTGTGGAGAGGTTGGTTTGTAAATCTTACCCTTCTAAAATCCTGCGAAACTGATGTTATCCAAAAATGAGAGTGTGAAACCGTCTTTCACAAGACTCTAGATTCTGTCTGAAGATAAGGTCTGAAGGTAAGGGATTTTCGACACGAAGAATTTGAAGAGAATTTTGTCAGAATCTTTTATGCACACAGCCTCCACCACAGAGACCAGCGGGTCAGCAGGTGGATATGAACACGATCACCTCCCTGTTCCCTCCAGGTCAAACACTGTATTGACTTGTCTGCCATCCAGCCCTGATGGAGCAGACATTTCTTACAATTGAATCATTGCAAAACTGAGGCATCTGACTTCAGTCCCGAACTCAAAATCCACTGCCTCGCCACTGAGTTAGAAGTGTGATATTGGAAGAACACAGCAGGGCAGGCAGCATCCAATGAGCAAGTCAATCGATGTTTCGGGCACCATCAGGAAAGAGGCTTGTGAAGCGAGGTGGTAGAGAGACAAATGGGAGCGTGTGTGGCTGGGACAAAGTAACTGAGAGTGTGATAGGAGGATGGAGGTGTGGGTAATGATTATAGGTCGCAGCGCAGGGTGGAGCAGATAGGTGGGAAGGAAGATGGACAGACAGGACAGTTCATGAGAGCGGCAGAAGCCCTGGACATGAATGAACTTGGCTGTGTGGGAGGGAGAGTTGACATGTTCGGCCAGGGGCCAGTGATGTTGTTTGGTGCGGGTGTCCCAGAGAAGTTTTTCGAAGTGGTCTGTAATTAGGCATCCGATCTCCTCAGTGTCGAGGAGACTGCAAAGGGAACAATGGATACAGTAAACGACATGCGTGGAAATGCAGGTGAAACTCTGATGGACATGGAAGGGTCCTTTGGGGCCTTGGACAGAGTTGAGGGCGGAGGTGTGGATGGATGTTTTGCAAATCCCCTGTTGGAATGAGAAGTTTGCTGGGAGCGGATGGGAGGGTGGTTTGGTCGGGGCGTGCACCATCAGGAAGTCGAAGAGGGAATGATATTTACAGAAAGTGGGTAGGGGTGGGGAGGGAAACATCTTAGTTGGTGGGTTTCATTTGCAGCTGACGGAAATACCGGAGGATGACATGATGTCTACAGAGGGTGTTGGATTTTAAAGTGATGTAGAAGGGAGTTCCGTCCTCGTCTCAGTTGGAGGGATGAGTTTTGGGAGCGAAGTTGAGGGAAGTGGATGACATGAGCTGGAAGGCATTATCGACCAAGTCCTGGGAGAAAATGCCTCACCACTGATTCAATCTCCTCCCTGGTAATTGTCTGGGTCTGAACAGGCACGTCATAACCATGGTGACATACTTCACTTCCTGATGTGATTTTAACCACATATCCCCAACATCACCATGTCAGCCGACTTGCATTTCATTAACATCATTAACTCTTCCACGTCTCTGCTCTTCTGCAGCTCAAACTCTAATCCATTCGTTTGGAAGTCACGGTCATAATACACTTCCATCCGTCCATTCAAATTCCCTCCCTGCTGTTGTGCTCGTGATGCAAGGAATAGGGAGAGAGTGGAGTTGAACACATGGCTACAGGGATGGTGCAGGAGGGAGGGTTTTGGATTCCTGGATAATTGGGGATCTTTCTGGGGTAGGTGGGACCTGTACAAGCAGGACGGTCTTCATCTGAACCAGTGGGGTACCAATATCCTGAGGGTAAATTCGCTAAGACTATTGGGGTGTGTTTAAACTAATCCAGCAGAGGGATGGGAACCAAAATTGTAGTTCACGTATCGAAAAGTTTGAGAGTAGGGAGGTCCAGAACAGGTTTCAGGGTCGCAAGATTGCAAGACGTTGGTTTGGAGTATGTCTACTTCAACGCCAGGAGCATCTGGAATAAGGTCGATGACCTTACAGGATTGGTTGGTACATGGGAATTCGGTGTTGTGGCCATTTTGTAGACATGAATAGAACAGCGACATGAATAGTTGCTGCAGATTCCAGGATTTAGATGTTTCAGTAAGAACAGAGAAGAAGGTAAAAGAGGGGGGACCTGTGGCAGTGTTGGTCAAGGACAGTATGACAGTTGCAGAAAAGATGTTTGGGGACTCGTCAACTGGGGTAATATGGGCTGAAGTTAGAAACCGGAAATGAGATGTCACCCTGTTGGTAGTTTTCTATAGGCGTCCGAATAGTTCCAGAGATGTAGAGGAAAGGATAGCAAAGATGATTCTCGATAGCAGTGAGAATGACAGGGTAGTTGTTATGGGGGATTTCAACTTTCCAAATATTGACTGGGAACAAACATAGTGCGAGTACTATAGATGGGTCAGTTTTTGTCCAATGTGGGCAGGAGGGCTTTCTCACACAGTATGTAGACAGGCCAACAAGGTAGGAGGCTACATTAGATTTGGTACTGGGTAATGAGCTCGGCCAGTTGTTAGACTTGGAAGTATGTGAGCACTTTGGTGATAGCGATCACAATTCTGTTATGTTTACTTTTGACATAGAAATGGATGGGCAAGAGTTACAGCTGGGGGAAAGGCAGTTATGATGCGATTAGGCCAGATTTAGGAAGCATAGGATGGAGAAGGAAACTGCAGTGGATAGGCACATTAGAAATGTGGAGCTTATTCAAGGAAACGCTACGTGTTTCCGAGATAAGTATGTACCTGTCAGGCAGAGTTAAAGCTGTCGAGAGCGGGAGCCGTGGTTTCCGAAGGAAGTAGACTGTCTGGTCAAGAGGAAGAAGACGGCTTATGTTCGGATGAGAGGCGAAGGCTCAGTAAGGGCGCTTGAGGGTTACAAGGTAGCCAGGAAAGACCGTAAAAGAGAGCTCAGATGAGCCAGGAGGCGACATGAGAAGTTTTTGGCGGATAGGATCAGGGGAAACACTATAGGTATTTAAGGAATACATGAATGACGAGAGTAAGATTCTGGCCAATCAGCAATAGCACTGGAAAGTTGTGTGTGGAGTCAGAGGAGATGGGGGAAGCACTAAATGAATACTTTTCAACAGTATTCAGTCTAGAAAACGACAATGTTGTGGAGGAGAATACTGAGATACAGAGTACTACACTAGGTGGGATTGAGGTTCACAAGGAGGAGGTATTAGAAATCCTGCAGAGTGTGAAAATAGATAAGCCCCCTGGGCCGGATGAGCTTTATCCCTGGATCTTCTTGGAAGCCGGGGGGAGATTGCCGAGCGTTTGGCATTGAACTTTAAATCGTCATTGTCTACAGGAGTAGTGCCATGCGAACTGAGGATAGAAAATATGGTTCCCATGTTCAAGAAGGGGAGTAGGGACAATCCTGTTAATTTTAGATCAGTGAGCCTCACTTCAGTTGTTGGTAAATTGTTGGAAAAGGTTATGAGATAGGATTTATAACCATCTGGAAAGGAATAATTTGTTCAGAGATAGTCAGCATGGATTTATGAAGCGTAGGTCGTGCCTCACAAACCTGACTGATTTCTTTGAGAAGGTGACCAAGCAGGTAGATTAGAGTAAACCGAATGATGTTGTGGATATGGATTTCAGCAAGACGTTCGATAAGGTACCCCACAGTCGGCTATTGCACAAAATGCAGAGGAATGGGATTTTGGGAGATGTAGCAGTTTGTATCAGTTATTGGCTTGCTGAAAGAAGACAGAGGGTGGTTGTTGAGGGGAAATGTTCATCCGGAAGTCCAGTTACTAGTGGTAAACCGCCAGGGTCGGTATTGGGTCCACTGCTGTTCGTTATTCTTTATAAACGACCTGGATGAGGGCGTAGAAGGGTGGGTTAGTAAATTTGCAGACGGCACTAAGGTCGGTGGAGTTGTGGATAGTGATGAAGGATGTTGTAGTTTACAGAGAGACATAGGTAAGCTACCGAACTGGGCTGAGAGGTGCCAAATGGAGTTTAATGCGGACAAGTGAGAGGTGATTCCTTTTGATCGGAACAACCGGAATGCAAAGTATTGTCCTAATGGTAAATTTCTTAGTAGTGTAGGTGATCAGAGAGATCTCGGTGTTCAGGTAGAGAGATCCTTGAAATTTGCCACCCAGGTTGACAAGTTTGTTAAGAAGGAGGAGAAAGTGAGGTCTGCAGATGCTGGAGATCAGAGCTGAAAATGTTTGCTGGAAAAGCGCAGCAGGTCAGGCAGCATCCAGGGAACAGGAGAATCGACGTTTCGGGCATAAGCCCTTCATTCCTGAAGAAGGGCTTATGCCCGAAACGTCGATTCTCCTGTTCCCTGGATGCTGCCTGACCTGCTGCGCTTTTCCAGCAACACATTTTCAGCTCAAGTTTATGAAGAAGGCATACAGTGTTTTAGCTTTTATTAATTGAGGGATCGAGTTCTGGAACCATGAGGTTATGCTACAGCTGGACAAAACGCTAATGCGGCCGCACTTGGACTATTGTATACAATTCTGGTCACAACATTTTAAGAAGGATGATGAAGCTTTGGAAAAGGTGCAGAGGAGGTTTACTCGTATATTGCATGGCATGAAGGGAAGGTCTTACGAGGAAAGGGTGAGGGACTTGTGGTTGTTTTCGGCAGAGAGAAGAAGGTTGAGAGGTGACTTAATAGAGACATATAATATAATCAGAGGGTTTAGATAGGGTGGACGGGGAGAGCCTTCTTCCAAGAATGGTGACGGCGAGCACGAGGGGGCATAGAATTAAATTGAAGGGTGATCGATATAGGACAGATGTCAGAGGTAGTTTATTTACTCAGAGTGTAGTAAGGGTATGGAATGCTTTGCCTGGAACGGTAGTAGATTCGCCAACTGTAAGTACATTTAAGTCGTCATTGGACAAGCATATGGACGTACATGGAATAGTGTAGGTTAGATGGACTTCAGATTGGTATGACAGGTTGGCGCAACATCGAGGGCCGAAGAGCCTGTACTGCGTTGTAATGTTCTATGTTCTATGTTCTATGGTCTAACTCCCACTGCTTCTATTCAAGGGTGCACCTGCGTTCTGTTCACTGTTTAGTTGTGCATTATCTGAATGGCATTTTTACGAACGCCCATTTTCGCAAACGTGCACTGCGGCCTTCGCAGCTTTATCTTTCCACAAGGGCTCCCACAGGGTGGAAGGTAAGGAGTTGCAGGTTATTCACCCAATGATGTAATCCTGAGGTCTTCCAATACCTCTCCTGCATGTCGGAGTACTCAAAACAAGGGTTGCTCACCCATCACCGGGCAGCTAAATTTCAAATTTTTCATCATTTTCTACAAATCTCTAGACTGTCTTCCCTCTATCTATCACTGGCATGTCCTCCAGCCCACTCAAGAGCAAATAGAGCTGGTCAATAGTATGCAACCCAGCCAGCAGACACGACACCCAAGATTATGTTTTAAAGTGCACTCTCAGATATTCTGCATTTCCTCGAATTCCAAGCTCCGGAGCATGTTCGATTTGAACTGTTTCACGTTTGGTGCCTAAAAGTCACCTGCCAAGGCCATAAATAATGAATTCCCGTGGCAACGTAAATCGCACCAGGCAAAAGGAAAGGAATTACTCACCAAGTGATTAAGAAAACCTGCAATACATGTTGAAATCAAGGGTAATGAGCTGGTATCAATACTACAACGTACCTTTTATATAAAAGCAGCTTCAAAGCTTTTACTTTGTGTGAGTTTAAACAAATGTTGATCCCTGTCACATTATGAGATATTGGGAAGCTGACAAAGTGTTATATCAAACACGCGATCAAAGAAATGGGTTTCAAGTCGTATTTTGTCACACAAAACGAAGCTTGTATCACAAAACTGAGATGACCGAAGTTTTTCTGCTAGAGGTCATCATCTTTTGTCAGTCTCAAAACGCTTCATATGTTAGTGCTCCCATAGCTCAGTGGTTCGAGCCCGGAGTTGTAACCTCGATTCATACTACAGCCTTGCTGAATTTTCTTGAAACTATTGCAGCAAGCATCCGAAGGTGCGTTCTCCATGTTGTTAGGAATTATTTTTGAAGGAATAGCTGGAAGTCATTTTATAGGCAGACCACCCGCCCCCCCCCCCACCCCACCCCACCCCGCCCCAGGCCCCATTTGTTTCTGTTTGGAAGTCCACATACGTGTTTTTCCTTCGAGGAACATGAGGATGACAAGCTTCTGATGCGAATAATGCCTTCATTTGGCAGGAAGAACAACGTGATTCATGAAAAGCAGAAAAGAAACGGTGAAACAATGGGGGACGAAAACGTACAGGGATGCGGTTGAATGCTTCTGTTCCTTATGTAGAGACAGGAATCTGCTGGAATCCAATTAAACAGGCAGGAAGTTGGAAGAACACAGCTGGCCAGGCTGCCTCAGAGTTGGAGAAGTCAACGTTGAGCAGGTACCAATTATTGCCGATTGGGACAGTCCTTGAGGTACAGCCTCCCGCCTGTTTACCCCTCTGCTTATGTAAACAGAATCGGTTTTCAAGCGAGTCATGAAGAAAGAAGAGGCCAAACGGGTCAATTCCTCATTTTACGGAAGTTGGGCTCTCCTGAGGCCTTTGTCACTTTCAAAAGATGTGTCTGTATAGTTCCCTCAATGGGTCAAAATGAGGCTCAGTTCTCCCGCAGTTCATGAACAAATTTGACGGTATCTGACTTCAGACTCATTCACTGGTTCATTGGAGATTAAAACTTTGCAGGGAAAGTCTCATTCAGATGAACACTTCAGACGTCAGGCTGTGGGCCAATGAGTGGAAATTGGAAACGAGAATATTTGGATGTTTGATGACTGGCACTGACATAATGTATTATTCTGTGCTCTAAAAGCACGGTGTCACAAACACTCTTTTTTGGAAGGACTTTCTCATCGCAGGAAAAGAAACCTATGCTGTTAAGAAGAGATGCAATTGCACATGCCGTCCTTCCTGGTCGACTAGTGGTTACCATACAGTGCTTTCACCGCTGTGGTTTGGATTAATTTCTTGGTCAGGGAATCTGGATTTATTGTTCCTGATAAGGGCAACAACACAAGTCGAGCGTCTTTGACATTTCAAATGCGTCCGCATGTGCCTTGCATAATTGTGCAGGGCCGCAAGGTGGCTCACTGTTTATCACTGCTGCCTCACGGCGCCAGAGATATGATTTGCCGACAACTGGGTCGACGGTCAGTAAGTTGCCTTATTTAAGAGCAAATGAAGAGAAAAAGGGTAAGGAATTGTTCTGTGAGGGTTAATTCCCGGAGGATTGGTGTGCATTTGTTGCATCGAATAGCCAATTTCTGAACTGTAGGCATTCCATGTTCCCTTATTGTGTTGCTTTAGCACATGTTCAGACAAGGGAGAAAAGTGAGGAAAAACAGTCACGACCCAATCAGTGATTGATCCATTGTGCAACAACCAACGGATTCACTTTTGACTGAACTAGCTCCCATTTTCCCTACATTGGTAATGGTAGTATGCAGCATTAGAACGGGTTTTCATGTGTTGTTTTGGCCCCAGCATCCTTTCTCAACATGGACTATACTGGGACATAAAGAGATGATAAAAGACATGGATGGCGATGACTGGAATGAAAAGACATCAGGAAGAATAGACAGCGTTTACTTGGAAACAGAAACATGGAAAGGAAGCCAACGATGTAGTGGGGGAGAATGCCATTTGAAAAGACAAAGCGGGGTTTCATGGGATGGTGGAAAAGACGAATAGATCATGTGGCGTGAAACCAGGTAAAACTGAGTTGTGTCCGTATAGAAGGTTTCTAGGCGATATGAATTTGGTAAGAGTAAACAGGAGGGAAATTCCCTCATTCGGATAGATCTAAATCTAGAGTACAGAACTTGAAAACCAGCGATGAATGATAAAGAGAAGTTTGGAGCTCGCATTCTTTTTCTTTCTACAGCTATTGAATTCGAAAATGATTACTTTTTCTCAGGAAAAATTATTCAGAAGCTGATTCTAAAACATTTGTAAAGACGCGTGAAGACACACAAGGAGTGAATTTCACCGGGATATGGAGTCTGGGCGGCTAGAATGGGTACAAAAGGTGCACACTCTCTAATTGCTTAACGTTAATTGGAAAGAAACTTCATAACTCCTGCAACTGAGCACGACTAAGTGTAGAATGAGCTGATTGTGAGGAAAGGTTGAGCAGCTTGTTCTACGTGAAATTCTATAAATTGTAAAAGAACTGAGCAGTTTGTGTTAGCTCAGCATTAAAGGGAAGCCGGTTAGCTCAGTCTGCTGCATAACTGGTTTATGATATAAAGTGATGCCAACAGTGTGGGAATAATTTGCGCAATGTCTCAGCATACCGTCAGGATCCTGATCTCCCAACTCAGCTAATAAATTAGACGGTGGCGATAATCAAAGTGAAACTATACTATCGTGAGCTGGAACTGACCTGCCGATGTGATGCACCCTTGTTCTTTCATCTGTTGCATTGGAAAATTTGGCTGCAATCACAGAGAAGGGAGTGAGTTCATTTGCAGCTCACTCATCTCCCCCAACCATATCTAGTGACAAGGCACGAAAAAAATTCCTGTTTGAATTCTGTAATCTTCATAGCAGTACTTAAAAACATCTTTGTCATTTCTATTCCAGTTTTTCTGATAACAAGCAAAATGTCCAATGAGATAAACCTAATAATTTTTGGATTGTTTTAGTTGACTGTGCGAGTTTGCAGCAATATCAGTAATATGATACGAGCTAAACATCCTTTACAGAATTTAACATAGCGCAGGATCAGCGACATGAGAAACGTCATCGACTTCAAAAATCACCTCTGTATCTCTAGTGAGTGATGGATATTCACTCAGGGAGTCTTTATGGCTGGTTTTAAGTAACTGAGATATTTCCCAAGGACAGAACACTCCACAAAATCAGATATTTTTTGAATAAATGCTGTTTTATTCAATGTTCTTTTGCAACTTACATATATATATATATATGCACACACACACATACATGCATGCGCACACACATTTATATATATATATATCCATTCCAAATTTTCTGAATTCACACACACACGCATATGTGTGTGTGTGTGTGTGTGTGTGAATTCAGAATATTAGGAATGGATGGTCGGCCATTGTATAATGTGCGAGCGAAGAGTTTTCAGTAATGTCTCTGACATTTGAATCGACGGGAAGTGCACCCAACTGCATCTCCTTGGTAACAGCTTTAGGGAACTGGAGCTGGACATTGAATCTTTCGGAAGTCTGAGGTGAATTGAGAGGAGTTATAGGGAGGCAGTTACACTTCAGGTACAAGAAAAAGGTCGATGGGATACAGTCGGGAGACGATAAGGGAACAGGCAGCCAGTGCAGGCATCCACTTTGTCTGTGCCCATCTGTAACAAGCATACCGTATTTGTTACTTTTTGGGGGGATGACATATGAGGAGTAAGCCATGGGGTACAGAACTCTGGCACAGTGTTTGTCCCTGTGATCAGAAGGGTAGGGGAGAGGGGAGGAGAGCAATAATTATTGGGGACTACATAGTAAGGGGGACAGATTGCAGTTTCTGTGGGTACAGGGCAGGCTCATGATTGATGTGTTACCTCCAAGTTACCAAGGTTTGTGATGTCTCGCAGCGTGTTTTCAGGATCCTTAAGGGGAGGGGGAGCAGCCCGAGGTCATGTTTCACATATGCACTAACAACTTATGTAATAAAAGTGATGTGGATGTATGGCAGAAATTCAGGGATCCAGGGTGACATCTTAGATCTAGATCAAACAGAGTTGTTCTCTCTGCTTTGTTACACATGCCACGTTGGAGTGAGGGAAAAAATAGGGAGAGAGCAGATGAACGCGTGGTTGCAAGGATGGTGCAGCTGATAGGGATTTGGATATCTGGAGAGTTGTGGGTCATTCTGGATTCGGTTGGATCTCAATAAACAGGATTGTCTTCACCTGACCCGGAAGGGTACCAACATCCTGAGTGGATAAAAATGAATGGTTTTTCCTGGCACCTCAGTTTCGATTTTTCAGTCAGAACAGGGAAGTCGTTAAAGAAGGGAAGATGTGGCATTTTTAGTCAAAGGCAGTACTATGGTAGCAGAAAGAATATTTAGTGAGGACCTGACTCAATCTGCTGAACTAGAATGGGCTGAGATTAAAATCAGGCAAGTACAGGTCACCACCAAAATGTTCTAGAGATATGGAGGAAAAGATTGCAAAGATGATTCTAGATAGGAACGGAAGTAACAAGGTAGTTGTGGTGGGGAAGTTTAACTTTCCAAATATTGATTGGAAATGTTATTGTTTGAGGAGCTCCGATTGGTCAGTCTTTGTCCAATGTGTGCAGGAGGGTTTCGTGACGCAGCAAGTAGACAGGCCAACAAGAATCAAAAACATTTGGTACTGCGTAATGAAGCAAGTCAACTGTTCGATTTGGAGATAAGTGAGCACTTTGGTGATACTGACCACAATTCGGTATGTTTATTAATGATGTGTATATATATATATATATATATATATATATATATATATATATATATATCGCAGAGCATGAGGTAGGATGAACCAGATGGGAAAGTAAACGCAGGGGTTTTGCACACCTGAAGTATGGAGCATCAGGGATGCGCTCATGCATGTCTTTGATAAGTGTGTGTGCGTCAGGCAGGGAATATGAGATTGAGACAGGGAAACATTTTTACTCAAAAAGTTGAATTTCTTGTCAAGGTGGAGAAGACGGTGCATGTAACCATGTAATATGAAAGCTGAGTTAGGGCACTTGAAAATTAAAAGCTCGCAAGGAAGGACCAAAAAAGAGAGCTACTCAGAGCAAAGAGGGGAAATGAAAAGTCTTTAGAAACCCTGAAGCTTTCTCTTGTCATTTCAAGAATAAAAGAATATCTAGGATATGATTCGGGCTTGTCAAGAACAGTAGTAGGACGTTGTCAACGGAGTCCGAGGATAGGAGAGCCGCTGAATGTATATTTTTCATCATATCTCAAATGAAAAAGACAATGCTGTCGAAGAGAATTTTGAGATGCAATCTGTTGGAATAAACGAAATTGATATTCGTAAAGACGAGTTGTTAGGAATTCTTGAAAGCCTGAAAATAGCTTTGTCCCCTGGGATTGATGGGATGTATCATAGGATTCTCTGGGAATCGTGGGAGGAGTTCGCAGAACTTTTGACTAACAACGTTATTTCGTCAGTGTCTATGTGATTAGTGCGAGAAGACTCGAGTTCAGCAAATATTGTCCCCTTCTTCACGAAGAGGAGTAGGGAGAACGCTGGAAATTATAGAACAGTGAGCTGAATTTCCTTGAAGGTGAAGTTTTGGGAAAGGTTATGAGAGATATGATGTATGATCACCTAAGAAGGAAGAAGTTGATTCACTACAGTCATCACGATTTTGCGAATAGCATGCTGTGCCTCACAAACTTTATTGAGCTCTTTGAAAAGTCAACAAACAAGTGGATGAGAGTAAAGTGGTTGACGTGGTGGATGCGATTTTCACTAAGGCACGGTCGGCTGTTGCATAAAATACAGAGACATGGGATTGAGGGTGATTTAGCGGTTTAGATCAGTAATTGGCTCGCTGAAAGAACACAGAGTATGGTAGTTAATGGAAAATATTCATTCTGGAGTTCAGTTATTCATGGTGTACCACAAGGTTCATTTTTGGGTCCACTGCTGTTTGTCACCTTTATAAATGACCTGGGTTCGAGCATGGGATGATGGATGAGTAAATTCTCAGAATACACTAAGTCGATGGAGTTGTCAACAGTGCCGAAGTCTGCTGCAGGTTACAGACAGACATGAATAATCTGCAGATTGGGGCTCAGAGGTGGCATATGGAGGTTATTGTGGAAAAGTGTGAGGTGATTTACTTTGGAATGAACAACAAGAATAAAAAGTTCTGGGCTAATTGTAATGTTCTTGGAAGTTTAGATGAGCCAAGCAATCTCAGCGTCCATGTATATAAAACTCTGAAAGTTAACACACACGTTGATAGATTTGTTTGCAATGAGCACAGTGTGTTAGTTTTTATTGGGAGAGGGAATGAGTTTCAGGGCCAAACGATCCTTTTGCAGCTCCAGACATTTGTCTGGTATGGACAAACTTGTGGAGTTGCGTGCGGTTCTGGTCGCCACATTATAGGACGGATGTGAAAGCATTGGAAAGGTTGTAGACGAGATTTCCTCGGATGTTGCCTTCTGTGAAGGGAAAGTCTTACGAGGAAAGGCTGAGGGACTTGAGGCTGTTTTTGATTGAGATAAGAATTTTGAGACGTGAATTAATAGAGACATAAAATATGATCAGAGGTTGCTTTAAGGTGGACAGTGAAGTCCTTTTTCTTCAAATGGTGATGGTTGACACAATGGCACATCGACGTAATTTGAGTGTGATTGATGCCGAGGTCGATTCCTTTCTCAGAGAGTAGTAAGGGTGCAGATCGCCTTGCCTTCAACAGTCGTAGACTCACCAACATTCAGGGCAATTAAATGATCATTGGATAAATTTACGGCTTGTAATGCCAAAATGCTGGTCAGATGGACTTCAGATTGGTATCACAGGTCGGTGCAACATTAGTGCCAAAAGCACTTTATTGCGGTGAAATATTCCGTGTTTGAACTGTTCTTCAGCTTGAAGTTGCAATCATCTCTGTTCACTATCAGTAAAACAAACACCTGGCGAGAATCCAATGCACAATTTTGGCAGTGCATGTTCTGCCATTCTATAATGCAACTACGTTGAAACTTTATTGCTGGAACAGCACAGCAGGTCAGGCAGCATCCAGGGAACAGGAGATTCGACGTTTCGGGCACAGGCCCTTCTTCAGGAATCCTGAAGAAGGGCCTGTGCCCGAAACGTCGAATCTCCTGTTCCCTGGATGCTGCCTGACCTGCTGTGCTGTTCCAGCAATAAAGTTTCAACTTTGATCTCCAGCATCTGCAGACCTCACTTTCTCCCCTATAATGCAACTACAGCAAGCTAACTAATTACACCGCTGGATCTGCCGTCTAATGATGACAAACGTCTCCTGATCTTACCACTGGGACCCTCAACCCAATTACTCATTTTTTTTCTGTGGACCTGAAAAGAAACATAGTGCAGAGGAGGTTATACTGATAATGGATCGCCGATTATGAAGCATTAACTTCAGGAAAATGGCACAGGAAATGTGGTGAAAATCGATTTTATTGAATACTGCGTACGTTTTCCGTGGCTTCCTGCGTTGATCACAGGAAATGTTATGTCGCCACTGTCCTGGGATTTTCCTTCTATCGGCGTCAATTCGTCAGAGAATTCGATTCACTGACATTTCACCAACTTCCTTTGGCATGTTCTTATGACCCATCCACTCACACTGCACACAACATCAACAATGTTCAGCATACTACATCCAAGAGCATGTGGCATGGTTTTCATAAACAGTGAAGTTTGGATAATGTTATGCAAAGGCAAATTGAAATTCAGTTTAATTAGTAAAGTCGCAAGAATCCAGAGTAAGATTCAAAATGTCAGAATTTCACATTCATTACCTTGGGCAGAATTCCAGCCCAGCAAAGGGGAAATCTGCCCCTGAATCCCCAGCATCCATGCAATTGCTTGCTCCATGTCTTCACATGGAAACCTATGTGAAGGAACATTCACCCTGAAGGAGAACTTGTGAGAATCCTCCGCTGTCTGATCTAAACCTGAAACAAGAGCTGTCTATTCCAGCTGGGAGGGAAGCGAGGTGGAGATGAGACGAACATATTACTTGGTGTTTAATTCATATTGTCCCCATTGTGATTATTTAAAAACCTGGGCCAGAAATGGCACAGACACAAAGGAGCAGAAGGAGGCCATTCTTAACACCGATCCTGCCCCGCCACGTCATTCGATATCGTCATGGCTGACACAACAATGTTAAGTCTTTTTCCAGCCCACCACGTCATCGTGTTGCCGAGTGGCTAACAGATATTTATCGGCCTCTATCATAAATAGACATCGAAAATGTACATCCGTGAGAGGAAAATGGTCCGTTTCGAGACAGTTGGGTTTCTGCATGAATATTACTGGTTTTGCAGATGACAGCCGAGTCTGGTCTGACCACTTTGCAATACATAAATTAAAACTCGACTCTGATGGGATTCGAACCCACAACCTTTGAATAGCAGCTTGCACACGGATGTAGAAGTCCAACGCGCTTTCCATTGCGCCACAGAGCCGTGCATGCAGTGAGTTTTAAGCACACAAGTTTGCCTTTGACGCATTGCGTTCAGGATACCCATCTCGCGCCTGTCTGTCATCGTCACACTTTCCGGTACCTGGTCCTTATCCACTCCTGCTCTGGCTCATGAAGTGTTCGGTTACAGACTGCTGAATCGTTCTCATGATACTTAGCTTTACCACATGTTCAGATAATGATTTCCAGATAATCAATACTCTTTTAGGTGAAAGCATTCTTCCTAAATCTAATCCTTGTCTCCTGTCTTTCATTTATGTCACTCTGTTACTTCCCAATACAGGCTTATCCCTGTCACACATATCTATCCTCTTCATAAAATGAGCACGTTAATCGGTTTCTCATTCAGCCTTCTCTGCGCTTGGATGAACATCCCCAGCCTAGCTCGTGTACCTTCACAATGGGAGTGATCAAGCCCTTGCCTTTCTTTTCATCTCCAGCGAAATTCTCCTCCTGCAATTAGACGCTTCCAGCAGTCTGGCGATTACAACGGAAAAGCAAAGTTCTCAGAAGAAAAACCAAAAGGTCTGAACAAAATCAGCAGCTCTTGTCCATCTCTGATGAGAAAGGAAAGTTAACGTTTCGAGTCCAATGATCCGTCTTCGGAACTGATGGGAAGGGCGGGTGGACGAAGAATGTGGAAGAGGGCAGACGGTTTCTAAAATGATTGAACTCGATGTTGGGTCCCCATGTTTGCATGGTCTGTTGGTAGAAAATTAGTTGCCGGTCTTTGGTAGAAAATTAGTTGCTTGTGTTGTGTCTTGAAGAGCACAGCAGCAGACCAGAAACTGAAATGATTGCCTGGGAACACAGTGTCTCGATTAGAGTGGGGCTGGAAAAGCACAGCAGTTCAGGCAGCATCCGAGGAGCAGTAAAATTGACGTTTCGGGCATCAGCCCTTCATCAGGAATACAGGCAGAGACCCAGAAGGGTGGGAACACATTGTAATGTTGAAGTACAGGAGACTGGAAGATCCGGATAGTTTTTGTTGATTCTGGACAGAATGTAAGTGATCTCAGCTTTGTCACCGACACTATTTTCCTCTCTCCATTGGAGAAAGGTCACACTCTGAGCAGGAAATACAGTTGCCTCGATTAAATGAACTGCAGACAAATCTCTGGAAGATGTGACGAGAAGCTTCCATAGTAAGGAGAGGTATCGGAAACCAGCAGTAAATGTAACTTACAACATAGAACGTTACAATGCTGTACAGGCACTTCGGCCCTGGGTGTTGCCGCGACGTGTAAAATAATGTGATATCCATTGTAATGGAAAATCAACATTTATTTTGAAACCAATAAAAACACAGGGAAACAAATAAGTAAGTACCTAACTTTGCAGAGGCAAGTGTTGCAGACAGACTGAACAAAAATGTGAAGTTAAGCCGAAATAATAGCAGACTTACAAGGCCAGTAAACTACCATATCAACAGTCAAGGAATGAGAAAAAAAACTCCGTATCTGGAAAGTAACCCGAATGTTTCAGGCCCCTGAACTTGAGGTTTTGATAAGAAGAAGCGAATTCTACTATCAAGGGAAAATGTATTATTTGTGGAAGGTGAGCTAGTTACCTTTTTGGTAGATACAGGAGCAACATAGTCAGTCCTAAAATCAACACAGTTGAGAGAGTCGACGCAATGGATGCATCAGGAGTCGTGATACGAGAGAGCTTAACCGCACCACTATTGTGCGGACCCAGTAATGGTGAAACATTCCAATTCTCATTACTATTGTCGGAAATCTGTCCTTTAAATCAGATGGCTCGCGATCAAATTGTGAGATTGGGTCGGGTTGTGCAGTACCCTGAGAGGCGTGTAGGTAATACGAAAAGAAGATTTACCAGCGCAAGCTGTAAATTACGACTCACGACCCCGATGCATGTCTATGAGTGGCGAGAAAGCCAGAGAACCAAACGTTCAGTAAGCGATTCACTCGCCCAGCAATCAAGTAACCATGTTAATTCCATTAACACCGATTTTCTTGCTGGGGTTATGCTGCACTGCACAGCACACATACACCGTGATGGCCCTTACAAATCGTAAGAGAAGGATTGTTTGAGGAGATTGGTTAAACCAGATCAGTTAGTATTGTGCGAAGTTTATTGGAATGATCACAGATGTGCAGTCAGTGTAAACTTATCCAAAGTATCTTTGACGGCAGGTAGACCCTATCCTTTTGATGTGTAAGGCACCTTTCCTCACGTACTATTGGCGAAGGCATCCAGCTAGAGTTGGCAGGATTTGAGACGATGGGTACTGCAGGCACAAAAAAGCGAAAGATTGTGTCTTCAGCGACGATGTGCGTATCTGATTCAATGCAGATATAAGGACAGATATGAAGAAACTAAATTGGCTAACTCAGGCAGATAGAGCAGTCCAGGTAACCCCCGCCAAGAGGGTATCCTGGCGATTAGCTATGGCAGATGTCTCGGACCCAAGATTAAGAAGGGTCCCTACTGAGCGCAGGGCAAAAGGCAAACGTGATTATGGGCTCATACGAAGCTGTGAACCCCATACGAAGTCCTCCGAAGTCTGAGTATCGTCCTTGCAGAACACAAGACTCGTTAAAACCCGAGGTTGTCAAAGGATACTACTTTGTATCCCTCCTTAAGGCTTGAGTGATAATTCCCTGTGGATAATCACCGGTGAGAGCCCGCATTGTTCCGGTCAAAAAGGCAAACATTCCAGGTGAATCAGGAAACGGAGCTTTGTTCAAGACCTGCAGGTAGTCAATTATGCTGTTGTTCCGACCGCCCCAAATGTTCCTAACCCTTGTACTATATTAGCTCAAATTCCACCGGACAGTAAATGGTTCTCTGCTATGGATTTAGCAAATGTCTTATTTAGTGTACCGGTACACCCAGAAAGTCACTTCTGGTTCACTTTTCCATTCAAATGCAAATCGTGTACATTCACACGACTTTGTCAAGACTACTGTGAGTCACCCGCCATAATTAATGAGGCTCGATGCTGGAGTCTGGAGATTCTTGTTTTAACCCCGGGGTCAGCGCTTCTGCAGTATGTAGACGAATGCTTAATAGCATCACCAACAAAGGAACAATGTGAGAAAGATACGCTTGCGTTGCTCTGCCATCTAGCCAGGAATGGGCACAAAGCTAGTTTCGCAAAACTACAATTTGTGCAACAACAGGTGAAGTTCTTAGGTCACTTCTTGTCTGAACAAGGGAAGGTTGAAACTTTATTGCTGGAACAGCACAGCAGGTCAGGCAGCATCCAGGGAACAGGAGATTCGACGTTTCGGGCACAGGCCCTTCTTCAGGAATGAAGAAGGGCCTGTGCCCGAAACGTCGAATCTCCTGTTCCCTGGATGCTGCCTGACCTGCTGTGCTGTTCCAGCAATAAAGTTTCAACTTTGATCTCCAGCATCTGCAGACCTCACTTTCTCCTTGAACAAGGGAAGGCCATTGGTCAAGACAGTTCAAGCAATCCAGCAAATTCCAAAGCCTCACACGAAGAAACAATTGCTATCCTTTTTGGTCATGCGCTCCTACTGTAGAATGTTTATCTCACATTATACAACCCTTGAGGCCCCCATAAATGAAATTTCCGATGGCTAAGAGTTGCAGAGCCAGAGACCGAAGCAGTTGAATTGAAAATGGCACTCCAAACCACACCTACACTGGGGATTCCGAATCCAAACAAGCCTTTTGTACAAACGGTAGATGCATGACATCGGTGCTGATGCAGGATAATGTGGGAAAATTGAGGCAGGTAGCTTACATTTTGGCTTAACATAGACCACGTAGCGGCAGGATTGCCTATATGCCTGCGAGCCGTGGCTGCAGCTGATAAAGTTTGTTGTAGCGTCCAGGGACACAGTCGGCTTTGGATAATTAACCCTCCTGGTCCCACATGCATCCTCACTGGTTTCCGAGCAAAACACAGCACACATGTCGGCAGCACGTTGGCTCAGAAACAATACTGTGCTATTGGAGATGCTTAACATTTCAATAACGAGATGTAACGTCCGTAATGCTGCTCGCCTTCTCCCCACAGAAGGAGACGGAGACTCACATGACTGTGTCGCTGTAACTAATAAAATTTGCAGCCCAAGACCAGACGTGCAGGATTCACAAACTCAGAATCAGTATATGGCGTTTTTTTGTGAATGGGTCAGCATTCAGGTGCAAACGGATAGGCCAGAATTGTGTTTGGTATGCTGTCGTAACTACTCATGAGGTAGTCAAAACGGAATCACTCCCTTGTCATCTGTCAGTTCAAGCAGCGGAGCTGATTGCCTTGACTGAGGCATGTAAATTGGCTGAGTGAAGTATAGTGAACATTTACACCGACAGCAGATATGCATACGGGGTTATACATAATTGTGGAACTCTGTGGAAACCCAGGGGCTGCTTGACCTACTCTGGAAAGCCCAAAATACACCGTGGCCTGACTTCTGACCTCCTGGAAGAGGTCCTACCGCCTAAATCATTCGCTGTTTGTAAATGTGAAGCCCACACGAAAAAGTACGATTCCCTTTCTCAAGGCAATGCGAATGCAAACTCAGCGTGAAGGACGGCAGCCCAGCAGCCGCCAAGTGATCAGTTGACATGTGTATGTCAAATTATTGTAATCCAAAGCACACTAATGGGAGGTCGAGTCGCAGGCCACGCCGAAGGACAAGCGTGAATAGACAATGGCAAGGTGCAGAATGAGGGAATGAGTGTAGTGTGGCCCCATTGGTAAACCCTGTCTACCGCGATCATTATTCCCATTCCATGCCAATTAACACACAGTGAGGACCATGTGTCAAAAGGGGGGAATGTACCGAATAAAGTGGTATGATTTTATCTTGATATGTAATTTGGTTTCCGTGGTCGAATCTGTAACTCCTTTTCTGACATGGTGCAAAATAATTTTCCAAAGGTTTTCTTAGTCAGTCCGGGACTGAGGTTCAGAAAAGAACAAATATTTTTTTTTGTAGCTTGCTGTGTTTACATTCTCCCCGCCTCGCTCTGCGTAGAAGGACTTATAAACATCATTCCTGTCAGTCCAGGTGAGGCACTTTGTGACGCAGGTAGTTTCATTGGCAAAGAAAAGACATTTATCCCCATGAAGCTTCCTTTCACCCTCTGCCTGCCCATTCATTCAATTTGATCACTGCTGTTCTGAAAAATTTCACCTCTGCTCTCCTGTTGTTATTCCGTAATTCGAGGGAACCTCGAACCGAATCCCAACATCATATTAATTTTCGGTTGTTTATGTTACATCAATGACCAGACCAGAACAAGCTAGCAGGGAGTTGAATAACACATAAAAAGATTTTTAAAATTCCTTCCAGAAAATTAACCGACTGCAGAGTCAGAATATGAGAAATGTCACACTGCACTGATATTTCGCCCATTTCACAATGCACAGATACTCCTAGACGAGTTCAGTCTTTGCAAAATGTTTATTTATAATTGTGACAATTCCCTGGGACAAATCCTCCCTCAATCCACAAAAATGTATGCTACCAAAAACTATTTCAGTTCAGATTAAAATCGCTCAGGATACGTTCCATCAACCCAAAGTTTCCTGCGCCATGTCAATTAAAGTGTATCCAGATGAGGTTAGATCTCCCAGCTTCGTCACCCAAAGCTCCCTATTCCATGTCAACAGAAGTTGCGCCGGCCTAGTTTGGAGCTCCCAGCCTGGGCATTTCACGTGCCTCTCTGCCTTCATAGAAGGACTGCATGCTCACGGACTTGGTCACTGGCAGAAAGAGTAGATATTCACGCGTTCATTCCACTCTCAATTTCCGATCGGACCTTCGCCGTTGCGTCACTAAATTTCTCTGATTCCAGACCTGGAAACCGGTGTGATTGAAGTGTGCAACCTTTGTTGTTACCTTGTCTCGAGGCACTGGGAAAGTAACGATGTGAAACTTCGTTGTTATTGAAACTTACATTTCAACAATTTCTTGAAATCTATCGAACTCAGTCTTCAACATTCTCAATGATGGAATCTCCACAGCCACTGAGGACATCGAACATGACGATACAACCCAATCTCAGTAGGTTATCCTCTTGTGCATGTGGTGCTGTTCCTCGCCAACCTCGGACATTGCATTTATTGCTTTTACTGTTGGTTATTTATTCATGTGATCGTATAGTGGCTCGTCCTCTGTATTGTGGCCGCAGCAACCTTCATTCAAATCCGAGTATCAGTAATGCGCATTTGTTCCATGTTACTCCACATAACCCTTGCAAAACAAACGCAGAAAGGAAACTATCAATTTTTAAGGTTAAAATGCTCTCGAAGGTGATGATACTTTTGCTTCCAACTTTATCTGCACCCAATATCGGAGACGTTTCTCCCTTTCCCAATCACTATTCTTCATTTCCATCCCTCCTCCCACGTCACTGGGGCATTGCACAAACTAACATTCACTTTCACCGTTGACACCGTTAAGTTAGTGTTGCAGCTGTCACTCTTGTTAGGTGAACTTGCCCCAATACCACCATGAGGAACTTTAAGCCACTTAATGCAATCAGATAATGTGGTTGGGTTATCAATCCTCATGTAAAGTGTTTGATTTGCATGGACCAGAGTTCATTTGAGCACTGGGTTCATGAAAGACACAGAACAGTATCGAAGAAAAGAGACTTTATTGGAAAAGACTAATGTTTGTGAATTCCCCACATTTATTTCAAGTCTTTATTCGTCTCTCGCTAGAGTGTTATGTACAATGCTGCAATTCACATAAAAGAAGGGATATGACAGCTGTGGAAACGGTGCGGAAGTGATTTGCCAATATATTGTCTGGATTGAAGAACTTCAGCTATGAAAGAGTTTAGACAGACTGGCCTTGCTTTTGTGAGAGCAGGAGAGATTGAGAGGAGACAGTATTGAGATGTAGGAAATAATGAGGGGCATGGATTGGGTACACTGAACGAAATATTTCTCGATGATGAATGGATCAATCAAGCATAGATTTAAGATAAGAATCATAAATGTTCGAGTAGCTCTACATTAAAAAAACTTTATCAGCTAGGGAGTGGTTGGAATTTGGACATCACTGTCTGTATATGTCAGAGCGGCAGAAATTCTGATAATCTCCAGAGATACTTAACTGTGAATTTGTAATGCTTAAAGCATACAACGTTCAATGATGGAAAATGAGATGAGGATAATCAAGCAGGTGTTGTTGACAAGAACATGCACAAGGAGCTTGCAGGCTTAGTTAGCTCTGACATCCACCGTGTGGCGTTTGGTAACCTCAGTTGTCCCGTGAGAGGCCAGGGTTCATTTTCCCGCTGGGGCGATTCTGACTGTTTCAGAGTTTCAAGGTTTGTGTAAAGATCTGCAGTTCCGGTGAAGGGTGCAGATGGTGTGGGGATGTTCGGTGGTTTTGAGAAGTTGGTTTGCGGCCGTTTCCTCCCGTTTCTCGGTGATATCCTCAAGGCAGATGAAACTCGTGTGAAGCGCTGTTGTCCTGCAGCGTTTCGAATTGGTTTGATTTATTTCCGACTGATGTCAGTTGCTGGTACTTGTCGTTCTTTGCATGTCCCAGTATGTTGAGTCCAGATCAACTGTTTTTTGATGGAGTCATTGGATGAGTCTCGTCATTCTAGAAATTCTCTGGCTGTCCTCTGTTTAGCTGGCCCTATTACTTTTGTGTGGTCCCAGTCGAATCTGTTGTCCTCGTCATCGCTGTGCATTGCTACTCGGAACAGCTGGTTGTGTTGTTTAGTGGATCCTCCAGAAATATTTTGCAACAATAGACATTCCCGCAGATTCATTGTCAAAACCAACGCCAGGAGGACATGCCATTACCCAACAAAACAATCTCTCCACATTATAGGTAAAGGTATGTCTCGGCACGGACAGCCAGACTCCTCTGGCCACTCGGATGTATGAGACAGAAACCGAAAGACAATATTTGACAACAACTCACCAAAAAATGGACCAAATACCCATCAAAGACAGGACAAATTTGGACAAACAATGTTGCCTGTAGTGACTGCAGGAAACATTATAAAGGACAGACAACTCACAATACGCATTCTTGAAGATCAACTTGACACGAAACACCACTGGCAGGTGTCTGCAGTAGGTTGACTCATAACACTGAGTGTCGCTGATTCCGTGGCTCGAAGCTCGGATTGTGTGACAGTCTGCAGCAATGGAGAGTGCGTTGCTGAAAAAGTACAGCAGATTAGGCAGCATTCAAGAAGCAGGAGAATCCACTAAACAACACAACCATGACTACTTCATCAGGCATTCGGCCAAAACGTCGATTCTGCTACTCCTCGGATGCTGCCTGACCTGTGTTTTTCAGCACCACACTCTCGAATCTGATCTCCAGTATCTACAGTCCTCACTTTCTCCTCCGTCTGCAGCATTGGTTAGTTCCTTGTGTGAGAAAACAGTTGAGATCACCAATGTAAAATCCGCACCAATTGCGGATTGAGATATACAACCAGGTACGTAACCCAAAAGAGTGTTTCTGTTGTTTTGAGTTTCCTGGCTGTACAATGTGTGCTTCTGTGATCGCACAGTTGGCAGTACTCTGGGGAGCGGCTGTAATTATCTGCGTTCTGAACCGAGATGCTATTGATGCCGTTTGATTTGTTCTTGATTTGTGAAACAGTAACACAGTGACGGATCAACTGACATTGCAAGAAGACAGACAGGCGTGGAAAATATCGAGGTACTGGTGACATTTGATTAGAGATCACCGAAATCAAGGAGAAAATAATTTTGAATTCTTTCGAGTTGTGATGAAGAACAACCAGGGAAATAAGTCACCAGCGGGTATAGTTTACAGGGCACTCACATGAACCAAAATGCGAAATAAAACGTACAAAATGACGTAGACAGATGAAGGATGACAGTAATCATGGGTAACCTGACTTCCACTCCCTAGATCCCCTAACTCCCACTCCCAGCACCATTGTAAACAAATGTGAGCGAGCCATAAACACCAACGTCGTCCATTGGAACGATCCAAGTCTTTTCTAAATTTTCGATTCGGCTATTAGTTTCAGTTATTTTTCTTTCTTGGGAAACAATCTTTTTCATTGTTAGCATTCGGAAAGGAAGCTATCCTTTTTGTCAGGGAAAGAACATGTTACTAAACTTTGTGTCGTGTATAATATCCCTCTGCGTCACACGTTTCTTCTACTTTCTCTCGATTTTAATAGTAATCTCTCTTTTGACTCTTCCGACCAAAGTGCATGACCTCATAATCCGGACATGAAACTTCACCTGGATAGTTTGTCCCCATTCACCCAATCTATCTATATGCCTATGCATATTGCCATGATCTTATCATAACATGCGCTCCCACGAGTGTGTATTGTCAGCACATTTGGACACATTTCACACTGCCACTTGCTCCATGCTATTAACAGAGAGATAATTGAAGCCTTGAACATACCCAGTCTTGACAGGCCTTGGCTGTAAATACTTCTACATACTTGCTGCCAACTGAATATGAGAACATCCTCCTCATTTGTTTCTTAAAAGGGTAACGCCTTCCCCTGAGATTAGGATCACTGATCCTGCACGATTTTGGATATAAACAAGAGCAGAACAAACTTTTAAAGTAAAAAATAATCTCCCTGGCGTTTCCAGTGCCAGTCCTGAGTTTTCGTTTTTCACCTCTGTTTGAACAAACTGCCTTGATTAGCACATTATTATTGACAATGACATATCTGCTTCACAGGTGCTTCAGTGCCTGTGATTAAAGTGGAGCTGAAAAGCGCGATAGAAGTGTATCTTTATTCCTCGAACATTGCCGTGTTATGAATCTCTCTGCTCATGAAAAGGGATCCTTCATATTCATTCTATCTCTCGTCGATACCGAGCACATTTCCCTCAGAGTTGATTTTACATTTTTTCTTGTTGGAAGAGTTATCGCTGCAACTCCAGAAATCTCGCCTAAACAACTCGATATGTTCTCAGGTCTGCTCATCTCTTGACATGCAGGAAACTTGCGTTCTGAACAAGAAACGGACCTGACTCAAAACGGACCTGTTTCTCTATCCACAAATGATAAAGAAAAAGCATGGGATATGGGTTTCACTGAGTTTATTTGAAACAAGTTGTCTTTTTCCATTACACGTCTTCACTCCTCGTCCTCTGGTCAATTACCCTGGTCAGAGACAGCAGTTCCTCCTGACCATTAATCCGCCCATCCACAGTTCTTTCTCCCACATAATTATAAACGTCCCCAAGACATTTCCCATTAATCTTCTTTGCTCCAAACAAAACATTCCCACGGTCGTGAATCTCTGTACATGGTGCAAAGTAGAGGATTGTGAAAAGATTCTGGGAACATGTTGCCACTTGTCCAATGGGAAAACTGTCAACAAGCAAAACAGAAATCCCAGACTCGAGCTTTCTGAATCTTCACATAATCCTTGGTCCGCGGATTCTGTGGAAAGTGAAGGGTGAAATGGCCAACTGGGCAGAGACCGTTTAGAAATCTTTCCGTTCTTTCGGAGGCCGGTACTTTGACTCTGATGTTCTCTGGACATGAAATGATCTATGATAATGAAGGATTTTCGTTCCTGAACGTCAGGATGTCAAATTTCATCTCAGCTCCAGGGCAATCCGAAAACGCGGGAACAGATAGAACAGTGAAAGGCTGGAAGTGAGACAATCCCAGTTGGAGGATAACTGGTTCCGGTGTCATGGGTGCGTCGATAGAGGGTGGGATCAGACTATTCCCATGTCTTCACCGTGAATTTCCCTGGATTGACTTAGGAAAAAATGCTAATTAAGGATGATTGTCAATATGGGAGGAGCAGGCTGCAGCTTGCATTCGGGGGTCATTGAAGCCGTTGGCTCATCAGTCTCTGTGACGATGTTAGTCAGTGCGTTCGGCTCTTCACTGACAGGTTGCTGTTCTCCTCCGAACCAGGAACAGAGCGCCAGCTGTTCTCACACCATCTGTTTTTTTTGTCCGCACAGTTTTGCGTTTTTACCAAGGTCAGGAAAATATTCCTCAGAAGGCTCAAAGGAAGAAGTTCCCCGTTTTAGGAGAGCTGTTTCCCGGTGACATGTATGTGTTTGCAAAGCATGAGATCAGACTGTTCCTATTGTCCACAACGAATGCCCCAGAATTCATTTTGGAAACTTTAACCAATTGGGGACAATTTTCATTCTGCGAAGGGCAGGCGAAAGCTTGAATTCACTGACAGTCAGCTTTAGGAGACCCTGCAAGGGTTCTGCTACAAGGGACTACCAAGTCTCTATGGAGCAATTAGTCCTCTCGTTTGGCTGTTAACCGAGAAAGTGTACCCACGCATGGAGCGGCCGGTGTTCTTATCCATCCGACTCCTTTGCTGTGCACTTTCGGGTTTTTAATAGGGTCAGGGATATGCATACAAACGGAAACCAAATCCAGTGAGGAGCCACAAATGCGTTATTGTATTGTTGAATGGCTAGTTGTGGACACTCAAAATCTCAAACAAAACCAGAAACTGATGAAGGAACTCGGCAGGTTTGCCAGTACCTGTCGGAGAAAACAGAGTTCGGAGAAACTCCTGAAGAAGCTCTGAATCGTTGTCTCTATTTGTCTTTCCCCAGATGCTGCCAGATCTGTTTAGTTTCTCCTGCAATCTCTCCCTTTCTTTTGAAATGAATGACCATTTCAACCATTGATGACGCAGACCAAACATATCCTGACATTTAACCCTGTCAAAACTGTGGTGATTGAATTCAAGCAAACCGAACAATGATTGCCTGTCCCTCAGCTCCACAGGGAGGGAGTACCTGAAACCAGTTTAGTAGCACGCTTCTGCAGATGTGACCATGTAGTTTAGTCGATGGGCGTTAAATGCAATGTGGATTCCTCATTCAGTTAACCATTTTGCTGACTGTGATTGAGAGCCGAGAGTGAACTTGAAGAGTGCTTGTTCTCTGCTTTCTTGTTTGAAATTAAATTGCAGGATTAAGTGAAATGCGTAAAACTCAAATAAGGAACGTTCGGAATCTGCAACTAACTGCCTGACAGGATGGAAAAGACAGAAAACTCCAGAGCAGGTAAGACCCATTTAGCTGTACACTTCCATGACTGAATACATTTGCCCCTCTGAAGCAATTGATGCCAAATGAGATAAGAACAATTCAGGGAATTGTGTTGGACTGATGCAGACATATGGGCCAAAGGATATTACTGTGCTAGAAACTTCCATGGCCATCTTCGAGCAGGTCATTTTGTCAAGTAACAGGACATTATTTGCAATATGTCCCTCGGCGAGGAAGGGGTCGAAGCTACTCTCCCCTTATATTATTGTCAGTCACGGTATTCATTGGGACATTTCAATTGGTAATAACCGTTACGGTGTATATTTGTGGAATCAGTCTATATGATAATGAGGACAACGAGAGCGTGATGTTTCATTACCCAGCAGAGAGCAAACCCTTGCAGCTTTCATTCCCTGGCTCTGCTGTTGAAATAAAGATTACTTTCTCGATGTGCCTGTATTTAGATCAAACAGCTCATTAACATTGGGACTTGACGTTCAGAGGAAGCTGGAGATGTGACAGCGACAGAAACAGAATAAGACGAGGCCTGAAAGTGTTTAGATTTTGCCGTGTGTCCGTTGTTTTTAGGGAGCAATGTCTGCTGGGCGTTAACCTGTCATGTCCCAGGAGCCAGAGGGCTTGTTGAGGTGGGATTTGTGTTATTGAAAGTTTCACATTAGAAGCGTTTGGGACCATTTCAGCTCAGTATCCATTTCATATCGCGGCTCACAGCAACGGTGCACATTTTCTGGCGAAGTGCCTTGTTTTCCACTTAAAGCCGCCTTTCTCCGGAGACATAAAGCACATGGAATGGGTATAATCCTGAGGACTCTCACTGTCAGGGAATGTGCCTGCGTGACTGCGTCTGTATTTGAACATGAGAATACCTTCCTCGGAGGGGTTACAACAGTGTGACCAGGTCAACCTTCAGTACCATTGTTATGTCATTTCAGATCACATAGACAATCTCATTGCTGCAAACTGGGACGAGAATAGATGGATGCCTGATAACGTACGCTTCACGACGGACGAATGGCCCTTCACAACTCCTCCCCCACACGCTTCTTAAACTCGAGGCCAGAGAGAAACTGACCTGACGAGAAAATCGCTTCACAACCTTCCAGAACCTTATTATTGTCCATTCTACTACCAATTTTGCAAACCGACTTACCATGCTTTCTAACTTCCCAAGTACTTCATTTATTTAAATGAATAATAAAATGAATGTGCACTCAACCAATGGGATACCATTGGTAACAGTCCTCCTGTCTGAAAATTATCTTCCACCACCATTCTCAGCATCCTGACATCGAACTAATTTTATATCTAATTGGAATCCTTACATTTAACTTATGCGATTTAACTTTATGAATTAGTCAACCATGTGGAACAGTGTAAAAGCTTTTATTAAAGCCCAAGTGAGCAAACTCTGCCACCATGTCCTCATTGATCTTCTTGGTTACGCCCTCAAAAAACTCAATCAATTTTGTGCAAAACCAAGCTGATTATACCGATTCATTCCTTGTATCTAAAAATTCAAATAAATCCTATCGTTTAGAATTGCATCCAACAACTTACCCACGACCAGAACCAGACACACAGGTCTATCGATCCCAGAATTCTCCATGAATTCCTTTGTAAACAAAGGCACAACATTAGCCATCCCCCAGTCATTCGGTGCCTCACTCGTAATAATAGATGATAAAAATATTTCTACGAAGGGCCCAACAGTTTCATTCCCTAACTTCCCACAAGTTTCCGGGATACAGGAGATCAGATACCACAGAAATATCCTACATTATATTTTCCAGGTCCTCCAGCACTTCCCCTTTTCAATGGGAAATCCTTTCAAAACATCAGTATTTAGGTGTACCAGCCATTTCGTTCTCCACAGTGTAAACTGACGCGAAATGAACATTATATGTTTCTCCATCTGCTGAGGATCAAGACATAGGTGAGCTTTTTCATCTTAAAGTGGTCCTATTTGGTCTCAATTTCTTAATGTACTTGCAGAATCTCTTTAGATTATGCTTAACTTAATTATCCGAGGCTATTTAATATTCTCCATTGACCTTCATGATGTCCTCCTCAAATATGTCCCTCCACTCCTTATATCGTTCAAGACGTTCACTTAAAACCATGTATTTATAAAGAAGGTGTCACCTCCGTTAAAAAAAAAACTTATGACAAGGCCTAAATCCCTGCGATCAACGTTGTTCTAACGGAATACCTAAAATGTGCAAACCGGACATTTGGACCAAGAAACCCCCACGAATCATGCGAAGGGAATCGCACCCAACTCACACCTCTACCCAATTCCTGTAACTCTAAATTTCCCATGACGAAAGAACGTCAGCCATACATCTTTCGTCTGGGGAGGAAACGCAGGCTGAAACGGACAGGATGTGCCAACTCCAAATTCACATTCGTCCAAAGTAGATATTGAACAAACATCGCGGAGGCTGCAAGACATTAGTACTCACCACTGAGTCAGCCATTATAAAACTCCTATCCACCACTCAAAACATACCATCACTTAGATATGGGGCCAAAACCTACTCTCAATGTTCCAAATGCAATGGTCCAGAGCCTCCTATTGACTGAGGCCTAAACCTCTGCCCGTGCTTTTTAATTTGCTTGAATTGAACGCCGACATTGTATTTGCCTTCATAAACACCAACTAAAATTGCATGCTAAACATAAGAGAAAATTGAACTTGGAATTCTTTCTGCTTTCAGAAAATTGTCTATGCCTCTACTCTTTCCACCAAACAGATGACCTCATATTTTCCACAAAGTATGGCAACTACAACGTTTTTCGAAGCACTCACTCCGTTCAAGTCATTCTGCAGCATGCCCGCTTCATCAATAAGATCTGGCCTTCCACCTATCATTGTGTCTTCTTCAAATGGAGCAACAACACCCTCAATTCCTTTGAATGGACCATTCATACATAATGTGAATAGCTGTGGTGCAAACCCTGACTCATTTGAACTCCACTAGTCACGGGCTGCCATCCTGGAAGAAACCTCTTTACCCAACTGTCTGCCTTCTGCCAGTCATCCAAGCCTCAATCCATGGCCATTTAGCAGTTTGCCATACTGCACCTTGACATATGTCTATGGAAATTCAAGCCGGTCACCTCCACAGGCTTGACTTCGTCTCGCTTGCTCATTACCTCCTCAAAAATTCTAATATATTTGTCAAACGTGATTTCTCCTTGACAACCTGTGCTGATGCTTCACGTACTCTATAATCCCATCCTTCCAATGACCTTCGATACTGTGTTTAACACAAAGCTGATTTGATTGTTATCTAGAATATTAAAACTTTGCTTTCAGACCTGAATGAGAAGATCAAAGTTCAATCGGTGTTGAGATATGTAAACTCTACGCTGTCTCTTTAGGGTCGATGAGTGAGTGAATTCTATCCCTCAGTGGGAACCCTCTACTCTCTCAGCAGGTTCGATGAGTGACCTAACTGTTTTTCTCACATGGAGCAGGTAAATGCTTGCTGACAACTGCAAAACAGATGGTGTACTGAGAGTTTAGATGATTGCTTGAACCTATTCCTGGAATAAATACACTTTAAACGTCTCTCACAATTCGAAAATATCGATGGGACATCAGTTCTACAGAGACTAGAGAGCACATCCCACAGACTACATGTTTGAAAGGTCTCCCCTCAATGTGAAGACGTTCATGAGAAACTGTCCCCAGGAACGTTTATTGTGATTAATGTCTATCTTCAGTGTGAACACGTTGATGACACGTTAGTATTCAGGAAATAGTGCAGCACTTCCCGCAGTCAGGGCATTTAGAAAGACCTGTTAATACTGTGTGAAAGGTGATGAGCCATCCGGTGGCTGGGACGTTACAGCACGTCTCACAGATTTGGAACTGGAGATGTCTCTCCTCCGGGTGAGCACGTGGATCACACGTCAGGTCTCTATGATTCTTAATGGACTCTTATTTAGGTGAGCATATTTCTCAAAGATGAAGCACATAGAGGGTTGATAACATTTTCCAAAATTCGGAGAGATAAAAGGTTCCTCATTAGTATGAGCGAGGTGTTCGGTTCTCCAATCGCTGGACGTTTTAAAGCATTTTCCGCAGTTCAGACATTGAAATAGTTTCTCATCATTTTGAACGAGTTGGTGTCGCAGCAGGTCAGAGAGAGAGTGAATTCCTTCCCACACTCTGAGCAGGTGAATGGCTTGTTCCTGGTATTATTGCTTCCACAGGAATTCAGCTCAGACAGGGAGTGGATCCCCACGTTTCCCCAGTCTTTCCTCAGTATGTTTACAATTGAGGTGTGTAAGGTCTGATGACAGGTAGAAGCCTCGTCCACACACACAATAAGTGAACGATTTATTTCCTACTGCAACCAGAGCTTTTTCATTTCATGTTCGAAATCTGATCAATTTGTATTCGGGATAAACTGCGCAGCTTCATCAGATTATGGTGGAGAGGTTGGTTTGTAAATCTTCCCCTTCTAAAATCCTGCGAAACTGATGGTACCCAAAAATGAAAGTGTGAAACCGTCTTTCACAAGACTCTAGATTCTGTCTGAAGATAAGGTCTGAAGGTAAGGGATTTTCGACACGAAGAATTTGAAGAGACTTTTGTCAGAATCTTTCATGCACACAGCCTCCACCACAGAGACGAGCGGGTCAGCAGGTGGATATGAACACGATCACCTCCCTGTTCCCTCCAGGTCAAACACTGTCTTGACTTGTCTGACATCCAGTCCTGACGGAGAACATCTCTTAGAATTGAATCATTTCAAAACTGAGGCATCTGACTTCTGTCCCTAACTCAAAATCCACTGCCTCGCCACTGAGTTGGAAGTGTGTTATTGGAAGAACACAGCAGGGCGGCAGCATCCAATGAGCAAGACAATCGACGTTTCGGGCACGAGCCTTCATCAGGAAAGAGGCTTATGAAGCGAGCGGGTAGAGAGACAAATGGGAGCGTGTGTGGCTGGGACAAAGTAACTGAGAGTGTGATAGGAGGATGGAGGTGGGGGTAATGATTATAGGTCGCAGCGCAGGGTAGAGCAGATAGGTGGGAAGGAAGATGGACAGACAGGACAGTTCATGAGAGCGGCAGAAGCCCTGGACCTGAATGAACTTGGCTGTGTGGGAGGGAGAGTTGACATGTTCGGCCAGGGGCCAGTGGTGTTGTTTGGTGCGGGTGTCCCAGAGAAGTTTTCCGAAGTGGTCTGTAATTAGGCATCCGATCTCCTCAGTGTCGAGGAGACTGCAAAGGGAACAATGGATACAGTAAATGACATGGAAATGCAGGTGAAACTCTGATGGACATGGAGGGGTTCTTTGGGGCCTTGGACAGAGTTGAGGGCGGAGGTGTGGATGGATGTTTTGCAAATCCCGTGTTGGAATGAGAAGTTTGCTGGGAGCGGATGGGAGGGTGGTTGGTGGGGGCGTGCACCACCAGGAAGTCGAAGAGGGAATGATATTTACAGAAAGTGGGTAGGGGTGGGGAGGGAAACACATCTTCGTTAGTGGGTTTCATTTGCAGCTGACGGAAATACCGAAGGATGACATGATGTCTACAGAGGTTGCTGGATTTTAAAGTGATGTAGAAGGGAGTTCCGTCCTCGTCTCAGTTGGTGGGATGAGTTTTGGGAGCGGAGTTGAGGGAAGTGGATGAGAGGAGCTGGAAGGCATCATCGACCAAGTCCTAGGAGAAAATGCCTCGCCACTGATTCAATCTCCTTGCTGGTAATTGTCTGAGTCTGAACAGGCACGTCATAACCATGGTGACATACTTCACTTCCTGATGTGTTTTTAACCACATATTCCCAACATCACCATGTCAGCCAACTTGCACTTCATTAACATAATTAAATCTTCCACGTCTCTGCTCTTCTGCAGCTCAAACTCTAATCCATTCGTTTGGAAGTCACGGTCATAATACACTTCCATCCGTCCTTTCAAATTCCCTCGCTGTTGTTGTGCTCGTGATGCAAGGAATAGGGAGAGAGTGGAGTTGAACACGTGGCTACAGGGATGGTGCAGGAGGGAGGGTTTTGGATTCTTGGATAATTAGGGATCTTTCTGGGGTAGGTGGGACCTGTACAAGCAGGATGGTCTTCATCTGAACCAGAGGGGTACCAATATCCTGGGGGGCAATTCGCTAAGACTATTGGGGTGTGTTTAAACTATTCCAGCAGAGGGATGGGAACCAAAGTTGTAGTTCAAGTGTCGAAAAGTTTGAGAGTAGAGAGGTCCAAAACAAGTCTTAGGGTCGCAAGATTCCACCGGTAAGCAAGATGTTGGTTTGGAGTATGTCTACTTCAACGCCAGGAGCATCTGGAGTAAGGTCGATGACCTTACAGGATTGGTTAGTACCTGGAAATTCGGTGTTGTGGCAATTTCGTAGACATGAATAGAACAGGGACATGGATGGTTGCTGCAGATTCCAGGATTTAGATGTTTCAGTAAGAACAGAGAAGAAGGTAAAAGAGGGGGGGGGACCTGTGGCAGTGTTGGTCAAAGGCAGTATTACAGTTGCAGAAAAGATGTTTGGGGACTCGTCAACTGACGTAACATGGGCTGAAGTTAGAAACCGGAAATGAGATGTCACCCTGTTGGTAGTTTTCTATCGGCCTCCGAATAGTTCCAGAGATGTAGAGGACAGGATAGCAAAGATGATTCTCGATAGCAGTGAGAATGACAGGGTAGTTGTTACGGGGGATTTCAACTTTCCAAATATTGACTGGGAACACTATAGTGCGAGTACTATAGATGGGTCAGTTTTTGTCCAATGTGTGCAGGAGGGCTTTTTCACACAGTATGTAGACAGGCCAACAGGGGCGAGGCTACATTAGATTTGGTACTGGGTAATGAGCTCGGCCAGTTGTTAGACTTGGAAGTAGGTGAGCACTTTGGTGATAGCGATCACAATTCTGTTATGTTTACTTTTGACATAGAAATGGATAGGTGTATCCCACTGGGCAAGAGTTACAGCTGGGGGAAAGGCAATTATGATGCGATTCGGCCAGATTTAGGAAGCACTGGATGGAGAAGGAAACTGCAGTGGATAGGCACATTAGAAATGTGGAGCGTATTCAAGGAAACGCTACTGTGTTTCCGAGATAAGTATGTACCTGTCAGGCAGAGTGAAAGCTGTCGAGAGCGGGATCCGTGTTTTCCGAAGGAAGTAGACTGTCTGGTCAAGAGGAAGAAGAAGGCTGATGTTAGGATGAGAGGCGAAGGCTCAGTTAGGGCGCTTGAGGGTTACAATGTAGCCAGGGAAGACCGAAAGAGAGAGCTCAGATGATTCAGGAAGAGACATGAGAAGTTTTTGGTGGATAGGATCAGGGTAAACACTGAGGCTTTCTATAGGTATTTAAGGAATAAATGAATGACAAGAGTAAGATTTTGGCCAATAAGCAATAGCAGTGCAAAGTTGTGTGTGGAGTCAGAGGAGATGGGGGAAGCACTAAATGAATACTTTTCAACAGTATTCAGTCTAGAAAATGACAATGATGTCGAGGGGATTACTGAGATACAGGCTACTACACTAGGTGGGATTGAGGTATTAGAAGGAGGTATTAGAAATCCTGCAGAGTGTGAAAATAGATAAGCCCCCTGGGCTGGATGAGCTTTATCCTAGGATCTTCTGGGAAGCCGGGGGGAGATTGCCGAGGATTTGGCATTGAACTTTAAATCGTCATTGTCTACAGGAATAGTGCCATGAGTCCTGAGGATAGCAAATATGGTTCCCATGTTCAAGAAGGGGAGTAGGGACAATCCTGTTAATTTTAGATCAGTGAGCCTCACTTCAGTTGTTGGTAAATTGTTGGAAAAGGTTATAAGAGATAGGATTTATAACCATCTGGAAAGGAATAATTTGTTCAGGGATAGTCAGCATGGTTTTGTGAAGGGTAGGTCGTGCCTCACAAACCTAACTGATTTCTTTGAGAAGGTGACCAAGCAGGTCGATTAGAGTAAACCGGTTGATGTTGTGTATATGGATTTCAGCAAGGCGTTCGGTAGGTTTCCCCACAGTCGGCTATTGCACAAAATGCGGAGGAATGGGATTTTGGGAGATGTAGCAGTTTGTATCAGTTATTGGCTTGCTGAAAGAAGACAGAGGGTGGTGGTTGATGGGAAATGTTCATCCTGAAGTCCAATTGCCAGTGGTATACCGCCAGGGTCGGTGTTGGGTCCACTGCTGTTCGTTATATTTTATAAACGACCTGATTGAGGGCGTTGAAGGGTGGGTTAGTAGATTTGAAGACGACACTAAGGTCGGTGGAGTTGTGGGTAGTGATGAAGGATGTTGTAGTTTACAGAGAGACATAGATAAGCTACCGAGCTGGGCTGAGAGGTGGCAAATGGAGTTTAATGCGGACAAGTGAGAGGTGATTCCTTTTGATCGGAACAACCGGAATGCAAAATATTGTGCTAATGGTACGTTTCTTGGTAGTGTAGGTGAGCAGAGAGATCTCGGTGTTCAGGTAGAGAGATCCTTGAAATTTGCCACCCAGGTTGACAAGTTTGTTAAGAAGGCAGACAGTGTTTTAGCTTTTATTAATTGAGGGATCGAGTTCTGGAACCATGAGGTTATGCTGAACAAAACTCTAATGCGGCCGCACTTGGACTATTGTACACAGTTCTGGTCACAAAATTATAAGAAGGATGATGAAGCTTTGGAAAAGGTGCAGAGGAGATTTACTCGTATGTTGCATGGTATGAAGGGAAGGTCTTACGAGGAAAGGGTGAGGGACTTGTGGTTGTTTTCGTCAGAGAGAAGAAGGTTGAGAGGTGACTTAATAGAGACATATAATATAATCAGAGGGTTTAGATAGGGTGGACAGGGAGAGCCTTCTTCCAAGAATGGTGACGGCGAGCACGAGGGGGCATAGAATTAAATTGAGGGGTGATAGATATAGGACAGATGTTCGAGATAGTTTCTTTACTCAGAGAGTAGTAAGGGTATGGAAAGCTTTGCCTGCAACGGTAGTAGATTCGCCAACAGTAAGTACATTTAAGTCGTCATTGGACAAACATATGGACGTACATGGAATAGTGTAGGTTAGATGGACTTCAGATTGGGATGACAGGTTGGCGCAACATCGAGGGCCGAAGGGACTGTTCTGCACTGTAATGTTCTATGTTCTATGTTCTATGGTCTAACTCCCACTGCTTCTATTCAAAGGTGTACTTGCGTTCTGTTCACAGTTTCATTGTGCATTATCTGAATGGCATTTTTACGAACGCCCATTTTCCCAAACGTGCACTGCGGCCTTCGCAGCTTTATCTTTCCACAAGGTCACCCACATGGTGGAAGGGAAGGAGTTGCAGGTTATTCACCCAATGATGTAATCCTGAGGTCTGCCAATACCTCTCCAGCATGTGGGAGTACTCACAACACTGGTTGCTCACCCATTACCGGATGGCAAAATTTCAAATTTTTCATCATTTTCTACAAATCTCTTGACTGTCTTCCCTCTAACTATCACTGTCATGTCCTCCAGCCCACTCAAGAGCAAATAGAACTGGTCAATAGTATTCCAACCCAGCCAGCGGACACGACACCCAAGATTATGTTTTAAAGTGCACTCTCAGATATTCTGCATTCCCTCGAATTCCAACCTCCGGAGCATGTTCGATTTGAACTGTTTCAAGTTTGGTGCCTAAAAGTCACCTACCAAGGCCATAAATTACGAATTCCTGTGGCAACGTAAATCGCACCAGGCAAAAGGAAAGGAATTACTCACCAAGTGATTAAGAAAAACTGCAATACATGCTTAAATCAAGGGTAATAAGCTGGTATCAATACTACATCGTGCCTTTTATATAAAAGAAGCTTCAAAGCTTTTACTTTGTGTGAGTTTAAACAAATGTTGATCCCTGTCACATTATGAGATATTGGGAAGCTGACAAAGTGTTATATCAAACAAGTGATCACAGAAGTGGGTTTCAAGTCGTATTTTGTCACACAAAACGAAGCTTGTATCACAAAACTGAGATGACCGAAGTTTTTCTGCTAGAGGTCATCATCTTTTGTCAGTCTCAAAACGCTTCATATGTTAGTGCTGCCATAGCTTAGTGGTTCGAGCTCGGGGTTGTAACCTCGATTCACACTACAGCCTTGCTGAATTTTCTTGCAACTATTGCAGCAAGCATCCGAAGGTGCGTTCTCCGTGTTGTTAGTATTATTTTTGAAGGAATATCTGGAAGTCATTTTATAGACAGAACTCCCCCCCGCCCAACCTCCCCGCCCCCGCCCCATGCCCCAATTGTTTCAGTTTGGAAGTCCACATACGTGTTTTCCCTTCGAGGAACATGAGGATGACAAGCTTCTGATGCGAAGAATACCTTCGTTTGGCAGGAAGAACAACGTGATTCATGAAAAGCAGAAAAGTAACGGTGAAACAATGGGGGACGAAAACGTATAGGGATGCGATTGAATGCTTCTGTTCCTTATGTAGAGACAGGAATCTGCTGGAATCCATTTAAACAGGCAGGAAGTTGGAAGACCACAGCTCGCCAGGCTGCCTCAGATTTGGAGAAGTCAACGTTTAGCAGGTACCAATTATTTCCGATTGGGACAGTCCTTGAGGGATAGACTCCCACCTGTTTACCCCTCTGCTTATGTAAACGGAATCGGTTTTAAAGCGAGTCATGAAGAAAGAAGTGCCAAACGGGTCAATTCCTCATTTTACGGAAGTTGGGCTCTCCTGAGGCCTTTGTCACTTTCAAAAGACGTGTCTGTATAGTTCCCTCTATGGGTCATAATGAGGTTCAGTTCTCCCGCAGTTCATGAACAAATTTGATGGTATCTGACTTCAGACTCATTCACTGGTTCATTGGAGATTAAAACTTTGCAGGGAAAGTCTCGTTCAGATAAACACTTCAGACGTCAGGCTGTGGGCCAATGAGTGGAAATTGGAAACGAGAATATTTGGATGTTTGATGACTGGCACTGACATAATGTATTATTCTGTGCTCTAAAAGCACGGTGTCACAAACACTCTATTTTGGAAGGAATTTCTCATCGCAGGAAAAGAAACCTATGCTGTTAAGAGAAGACGCAATTGCACATGCCGTCCTTCCTGGTCGACTAGTGGTTACCATACAGTGCTTTCACCGCTTTGGTTTGGGTTAATTTCTTGGTCAGGGAATCTGGATTTATTGTTCCTGATAAGGGCAGCAACACAAGTCGAGCGTCTTTGACATTTCAAACGCGTCCGAATGTGCCTTGCATAATTGTGCAGGGCCGCAAGGTGGCTCACTGGTTATCACTGCTGCCTCACAGCGCCAGAGATATGTTTTGCCGACAACTGGGTCGACTGTCAGTAAGGTACCTTATTCAGGAGCAAATGAAGAGAAAATGGGTAAGGAATTGTTCTGTGAGGGTTAATCCCAGGAGGATTTGTGTGCATTTGTTGCATCGAATAGGCAATTTCTGAATTGTAGGCATTACATTTTCCCTTATTGTGATGCTTCAGCACATGTTCAGACAGGGGAGAAAAGTGAGGAAAAATAGTCACGACCCAATCAGTGATTGATCCATTGTGCAACAACCAACGGATTCACTTTTGACTGAACTAGCTCCCATTTTTCCTACATTGGTAATGGTAGTATACAGCATTAGAGCGGGTTTTCATGTGTTGTTTTGGCCCCAGCATCCTTTCTCAACATGGACTATACTGGGACATAAAGAGATGATAAAAGACATGGATGGCAATGACTGGAGTGAAAAGACGTCAGGAAGAATGGACAGTGTTTACTTGGAAACAGAAAAATGGAAAGGAAGCCAACGATGTAGTGGGGGATAATGCCATTTGAAAAGACAAAACAGGGTATCATAGGATAGTGGAAAAGACGAATAGATCATGTGGCGTGACACCAGGTAAAACTGAGTTGTGTCCGTATAGAAGGTTTCTAGGCGATGTGAATTTGGTGAGAGTAAACAGGAGGGAAATTCCCTCATTCGGATGGATCTATATCTAGAGTATAGAACTTGAAAACTAGCGATGAATGATAAAGAGAAGTTTGGAGCTCGCATTCTTTTTCTTTCTACAGTTATTGAATTCGAAAATGATTACTTTTTCTCAGGAAAAATTATTCATAAGTTGATTCTAAAATATTTGTAAAGATGCGTGCAGACACACAAGGAGTGAATTTCACCGGGACAGGGAGTCTGGGCGGCCAGAATGGGTATACGTTACGTGCACACTCTCTAATTGGTTAACGTTAATTGGAAAGGAACCGCATAACACCTGCAACTGAGCACGACTAAGTGTAGAATGAGCTGATTGTGAGGAAAGCTTTAGCAGCTTGTTCTACGTGAACTTCTATAAATTGTAAAAGACCTGAGCTGTTTGTGTTAGCTCAGCATTAAAGGGAAGCCGGTTAGCACAGTCTGCTGCATAACTGGTTTATGATATAAAGTGATGCCAACAGTGTGGGAATAATTCGCGCAATGTCTCAGCATACCTTCAGGATCCTGATCTCCCCATTCAGCTAATACTTTAGGAGATGGAGAGATTCAAAGTGAAACTACACTATCGTGAGTTGGAACTGACCTGCCGATGTGATGCACCTTTGTTCTTTCATCTGTTGCATTAGAAAATTTGGCTGCAATCACAGAGAAGGGAGTGAGTTCATTGGATGCTCACTCATCTCCCCCAACCATATCTAGTGACAAGATACGAAAATAATTCCTGTTTGTATTCTGTAATCTTCATTGCAGTACTTAAAAACAGCTTTGTCATTTCTATTCCAGTTTTTCTGATAACAGGCAAAATGTCCAATGAGATAAACCTAATAACTTTTGGATTGTTTTAATGGACTGTGCGAGTTTGCAGCAAAATTAGTAATATGATACGAGCTAAACGTCCTTTCCAGAATTAAACACAGCGCAGGATCAGCGACATGACAAACGTCATCGACTTCAAACATCACCTCTGTATCTCTAGTGAGTGATGGATATTCATTCAGGGAGTCTTTATGGCTGGTCTTAAGTAACTGAGGTATTTCCCAAGGACAGAACACTCCACAAAATCAGATATTTTTTTGAATAAATGCTGTTTTATTCAATGTTCGTTTGCAACTTTTAAATATATATGCATACACACACATACATGCACGCGCACACACATTTATACATATGTGTACATACACAAATGTATATACATATAGCTCGCACATTCGACGGGAAGAACATTCGACGTGGAGGTTGAACAGTTCATCCACTTTACAAGGAGTTTGAATAGTTCATCCACTTTATATCGGAGCTGCCTCGTGCTCCCACGAGGAGATTAAACAGTTCATCCACTTTATATCTGCGCTGCCTCATGCTCCCACGTGGAGGTTGAACAGTTCATCCACTTTACGAACACCTTCCACCCCGATCTCAAATTCACCTGGACCGTCTCAGCATCCTCCCTCCCCTTCCTAGACCTTTCCATTTCTCTCTCGGGTGACCGAACCGACACGGACATTTACTATAAACCGACCGACTCCCACCCTGCCCCTTGTAAAAACGCCATCCCATCTTCCCAATTCCTTCGTCACCGCCGCATCTGCTCCCAGGAGGACCATTTCCAAAACCATACAACCCAGATGGCCTCCTTCTTCAAGGACCGCAATTTCCAGCCAGACGTAGTCGACGATGCCCTCCACCGCATCACTTCCACTTCCCGCTCCTCCGCCCTTGAGACCCGCCCCTCCAACCGCCACCAGGACAGAACCCCACTGGTCCTCACCTACCACCCCACCAACCTCCATGTACAACGTATCATCCGTCGTCATGTCCGCCACCTCCAAACGGACCCCACCACCAGGGATATATTTCCCTCCCCTACCCTATCAGCGATCCGAAAAGACCACTCCCGCCGTGACTCCCTCGTCAGGTCCACAACTCACACCAACCCAACCTCCACTCCCGGCACCTTCCCCTGCAACCGCAAGAAATGCAAAACTTGCGCCCACGCCTCCCCCCTTACTTCCCTCCAAGGCCCCAAGGGACACTTCCATATCCACCCCAAATTCACCTGCACCTCCACACACATCATCTATTGCATCTGCTACACCCGATGTGGCCTCCTCTACATTGGGGAGACAGGCCGCCTACTTGCGGAACGTTTCAGAGAACACCTCTGGGACACCCGGTCCAACCAACCCAACCACCCGTAGCCCAACACTTTAACTCCCCCTCCCACTCCACCAAGGACATGCAGGTCCTTAGACTCCTCCATCGCCAGACGGTTGGAGGAAGAGCGCCTCATCTTCTGCCTGGGAACCCTCCAACCACAAGGGATGAACTCAGATTTCTCCAGTTTACTCATTTCCCCTTCCCCCACCTTGTCTCAGTCAAATTCCTCGAACTCAGCACCGCCTTCCTAACCTGCAATATTCTTCCTGACCTCTCCGCCCCCACCACACTCCTGCCTATCACCCTCACCTTCACCTCCCTCCACTTATTGCATTTCCAACGCCCCTCACCCAAGTCCCTCCTCCCTACCTTTTATCTTAGCCTGCTGGACACACCTTCCGCATTCCTGAAGAAGGGCTTATGCCCGAAACGTCAATTCTCCTGTTCCTTGGATGCTGCCTGACCTGCTGCGCTTTTCCAGCAACACATTTTCAGCTCTGATCTCCAGCATCTGCAGTCCTCACTTTCTCCTAGAACATTCAAATGGCCGACAAACCAATTCCAAATATTCTAAATTCACACACATGTGTGTGTGTATGTGTGTGTGTGTGTGTGTGTGTGTGAATTCAGAACATTAGAAATGGATGGTCGGCCATTCTTCTGCCTGTAGAATGTGAGAGCTTAGAGTTTACTGTAATGTCCCTGACATTTGAATCTACGGGAATTGCACCCAACTCCATCTCCTTGGCAACAGCTTTCGGGAACTGGAGCTGAACATTGGATCTTTGGGTAGTCTGAGGTGAATTGAGAGGAGTTATATGGAGGCAGTTGCACTTCAGGTACAAGAAAAAGGTCGATGGTATACAGTCGGGAGACGAAAAGGGAACAGACAGCCAGTGCAGGCATCCACTTTGGCTGTGCCCATCTGTAACAAGCATACCGTATTTGTTACTTTTGGGGGGATGTCCTACGAGGGGTAAGCCATGGGGTACAGATCTCTGGCACAGTGTTTGTCCCTGTGATCAGAAGGGTAGGGGAGAGGGGAGGAGAGCAATAGTTATTGGGGACTACATGGTGACAGATTGCAGTTTCTGTGGGTACAGGGCAGGCTCATGATTGATGTGATTTCTCCACGTTACCAAGGTTTGTGATGTCTCGCAGCGTGGTTTCAGGACCCTTAAGTGGAGGGGGAGCAGCTCGAGGTCATGTTTCACATATGCACTAACAACTTATGTAATAAAATTGATGTGGATATATGGCAGAAATTCAGGGATCCAGGGTGACATTTTAGAACTAGATCAAACAGAGTTGTTCTCTCTGTTTGGTTACACATGCCACGTTGTCGTGAGGGAAAGAATAGGGAGAGAGCAGATGAACACGTGGTTGTAAGGATAGTGCAGGTGATAGGGATTTGGACATCTGGATAGTTGGGGCTCATTCTGGAGTCGGTCGGACCTCGACAAACAAGATGGTCTTCACCTGACCCGGAAGGACAATTTTCTAAAGCTCTTCAGGAGGGTTTGACGGATTCAGCAGCGGATTGCGAACCCGAATTTTAGCTGCGGTTTGCTGGAGGTTTTGAGTGGTTAGGACATAAATAGGTTTTCGGGTTTGCGAGTGAATGCTGGCAAGGATGAAGGTGGTTTGAAGTCTGTCTACTTCACCGCTAGGAGCATCTGGGTTAAATCAGGTGTCATGGGTTGTTAACTGGGACTTCAATATTGTGGCCATTTCAGAGACATGAATGGAGCACTGAAATGAATGGTTGTTCCTTGCACCTCAGTTTCGATTTTTCAGTAAGAACAGGGAAGTCGTTAAAGAGGGGAAGATGTGGCATATTTAGTCAAAGACAGTGCTATGGTAGCAGAAAGGATATTTGGTGAGGACCCGACTCATTCTGCTGAACTAGAATGGGCTGAGATTAAAATCAGGCAAGTGGAGGTCACCACCAAAATGTTCTAGAGATATGGAGGAAAAGATTGCATAGATGGTTCTGGAGAGGAACGGAAGTAACAAGGTAGTTGTAGTGGGGAAGTTTAACTTTCCAAATATTGATTGGAAATGTTATTGTTTGAGGAGCTCTGATTGGTCAGACTTTGTCCAAAGTGTGCAGGAGGGTTTCGTGACGCAGCATGTGGACGGGCCAACAAGAATCAAAAACATATTGGATTTGGTACTGCGTAATGAAGCAAGTCAACTGTTCGATTTGGAGATAATTGAACACTTTGGTGATAGTGACCACAATTCGGTATGTTTATTTAGTGATGCATAGGAATATATATATATATATATATATATATATATATATATATATATATATATATATCGCAAAGCATGAGGTACCGCTGGCAGAAAGGCCAGTATGATGCGATCAGCAAGAGTTAGGATGCACCAGATGGGAAAGTAAACGCAGGGGTTTTTCAAACCTGAAATACGGAGCTTGTTCAGGTAAGCGCTCATGCATGTCCTTGATAAGTGTGTGTGCGTCATGCAGGGAATATGAGGTTGAGACAGGGAGCCATTTTTACTCAAAAAGTTGAATTTCTTGTCAAGATGGAGAAGGCAGTGCATGTAAACATGTAATATGAAAGCTGAGTTAGGGCACTTGAAAATTAAAAGCTAGCAAGAAAGGGCTAAAAGAGAGAGCTACTCAGAGCAAAGAGGGGACATTAAAAGTCTTTAGCTGGCAGGGTCATTTAAAACCCGGAAGCTTTCTCTTGTCATTTCGAGAATAAAATAATATCTAGGATATAATTCGGGCCTGTCAAGAACAGTAGGAGGACGTCGTCAATGGAGTCCGAGGATAGGAGAGCCGCTGAATGTATATTTTTCATCATATCTCAAATGAAAAAGACAATGCTGTCGAAGAGAATTTTGAGATGCAATCTGTTAGAATAAACGAAATTGATATTCATAAAGACGAGTTGTTAGCAATTCTTGAAAGCCTGAAAATATATTTGTCCCCTGGGCTTGATGGGATGTATCATAGGTTTCTCTGAGAATCGTGGGAGGAGATTGCAGAACTTTTGACTACCAACTTTATTTCGTCAGTGTCTATGTGATTAATGCGAGAAGACTCGAGTTCAGCAAATATTATCCCCTTCTTCACGAAGAGTAGCAGGGAGAAAGCTAGAAATTATAGAACAGTGAGCCGTATTTCCTTGAAGGTGAAGTTTTGGGAAAGGTTATGAGAGATATGATTTATGATCACCGAAGGAGGAAGAAGTTGATTCACTACAGTCAACACGATTTTGCGAATAGCAGGTTGTGGCTCACAAACTTTATTGAGCTTTTTGAAAAGGACAACAAACAAGTGGATGAGAGTAAAGTGGTTAACATGGTGGATATGATTTTCACGAATGCACGGTCGGCTGTTGCAGAAAATACAGAGACATGGGATTGAGGGTGATTTTGCGGTTTAGATCAGTAATTGGCTTGCTGAAAGAGCACAGAGTGTGGTAGTTAATGGAAAATATTCATCCTGGAGTTCAGTTATTCATGGTGTACCACAAGATTCCTGTTAGGGTCCACTGCTGTTTGTCACCTTTATAAATGACCTGGGTTTGAGCATGGGATGATGGATGAGCAAATTCGCAGAACACACTACGTCGATGGAGTTGTCAACAGTGCCGAAGTCTGCTGCAGGTTACAGACGGACATGAATAATCTGCAGATCGGGGCTCAGAGGTGGCATATGGAGGTTATTGTGGAAAAGTGTGAGGTGATTTACTTTGGAATGAACAGCAAGAATAAAATGTTCTGGGCTAATTGTAATATTCTTGGAAGTTTAGATGAACAGAGCGATCTCGGCGTCTATGTATATAAAACTCTGAAAGTTAACACACACGTTGATGGATTTGTTTGCAATGAGCACAGTGTGTTAGTTTTTATTGGGAGAAGGATTGAGTTTCAGGGCCAAACGATCCCTTTGCAGCTCCAGAAATTTGTCTGGTATGGCCAAACTTGTCGAGTTCTGGTCGCCACATTATAGGACGGATGTGAAAGCATTGGAAAGGTTGTACACGAGATTTCCTCGGATGTTGCCTTCTGTGAAGGGAAGGTCTTACGAGGAAAGGCTGAGGGACTCGAGGCTGTTTTTGATAGAGATAAGAAGTTTGAGAAGTGAATTAATAGAGACGTAAAAGATTATCAGAGTTTGCCGTAAGGTGGACAGTGAAGGCATTTTCTTCAAATGGTGATGGTTGGCATAAGGGCATATCGATGTAATTTGAGGATGATAAATGCCGAGGTAGCTGCCTTTCTCAGAGAGTAATAAGAGTGCAGAACGTCTTGTCTTCAACAGTCGTAGACTCACCAACCTTCAGGGCAATTAAATGATCATTGGATAAACTTACGGCTTATAATGTCAAAATGCTGGTCAGATGGACTTCGGATTGGTCTTACAGGTCGGTGCAACATTAGTGCCAAAAGCACTTTATTGCAATGTAATATTCCGGGTTTAAACTGTTCTTCAGCTTGAAGTTACAATCATCTCTGGTCAGTATCAGTAAAACAAACACCTGGCGAGAATCCAATGCACAACTTTGGCAGTTCATGTGCTGCCATTCTGTCATGCAAGTAAAGCAAGCTAACTAACTGCACCACTGGATCTGCCGTCTAATGGTGACGAACGGTTCCTGATCTTACCACTGGGCCCCTCAACCCAATTACTTATTTTTTTTCTGTGTATCTGAAATGAAACGCAGTGTAGAGGTGGTTATACTGATAATGGATCATCGATTGTGAAGCATCAGCTTAAGGAAAATGGCATAGATAAATGTGGTGAAAATCGGTTTTATTGAATACTGCATACATTTGCCATGGCTTCCTGCGTTGGTCACAGGCAATGTTATGTGGCCATTGTACTGGGAATTTCCTTCTATCGGCTTCAATTCGTCAGACAATTCGATTCACTGATATTTCACCAACTTCCTTTGGCATGTTCATCTGAGACATCGACCCACACTGCACACAACATCAACAATGTTCAGCATACTATGTGCACGAGCATGTGGCATGGTTTTTATGCACAGTGAAGATTGAATAATGTTCTGCAAGGGCAAATTAAATTCAGTTTAATTCGTAAAGTCGCAGGAATCCAGAGTAAGATTCAAAATGTCAGAAATTCACGTTCATTACCTTGGCCAGAATTCCAGCCCAGCAAAGGGGAAATCTGCCCCTGATTCCATGCAATTGCTTGCTCCATGTGTCCACTTGGAAACCAATGTGAAGGAACATTCACCCTGAAGGACAACTTGTAAGAATCCTCCGCTGTATGATCTAAAGCTGAAACAAGAGCTGTCTATTCCAGCCGGGAGGGAAGCGAAGTGGAGATGAGACCAAAATATTATTTGGCGTTTAATTCATATTGTCCTCATTGTGATTATTTTAAAACCTTGGCCAGAAATGGCACAGGCACAAAGGAGCAGAAGGAGGCCATTCTTAACACCGATCCTGTCCTGCCACGTAATTTGATATCATCATGGCTCATAGAACAATTTTATGTCTTTTTCCAGCCCATCCACAACATCGTACTGTCTAACAGGTATTTATCGATCTCTACCATAAATAGACATCGATAATGTAAACCGTTTCGAGACAGTTAGGTTTATGCACGAATATTACTGGTTTTGCAGATGAGCAGCCGAGTCTGGTCTGACCACTTTGCAAAACATAAATTAAAACACGACTCTGATGGGATTCGAACCCACAACCTTTGAATAGCAACCTGAATAGAGATGTAGAAGTCCAACGCGCTTTCCATTGCGCCACAGAGCCGCACCAGTTGTTATCTTTAAGCACACTAGTTTGCCTTTGATGCATTGCATTCAGGACACCCATCTCGCGCCTGTCGAACCTCGTCACACTTTCTGATACCTGGTCCTTCTCCACTCATGCTCTGGCTCATCACGTGTTCGGCTACAGACTGCTGAAACGTTCGCATGACACTTACCTTTACCACATGTTCCAGATAATCAATACTCTATAGGTGAAAGTATTCTTCCTAAATCTCCTCCTTGTCTCCTGTCTTTCATTTATGTTACTCTGTTCCTTCCCAATACAGGCTTATCCCTGTCAAACATATTTATCCTCTTCATAAAATGAGCACGTTAATCGGTTTCTTATTCAGCCTTCTCTGCGCTGAGAGCAACATCCCCAGCCTAGCTCGCGTACCTTCACAATGGGAGTGGTCAAACCCTTTCCATTCTTTTCATCTCCTGTGAAATTCTCCTCCTGCATTCAGAAGCTTCCAGTATCTGGCGATTACAACAGAAAAACAAAGTTCTCAGAAGAAAAGCCAAAAGGTCTGAACAAAATCAACAGCTCTTGTCTATCTCTGATGAGGAAGGAAAGTTAACGCTTCGAGTCCAACGATCCGTCTTCAGAACTAATGGGAAGGGAGAGTGGGTGAAGAATGTGTAAGAGGGCAGACGGTTTCTAAAATGATTGAACTTGATGTTGGGTCCTAAAGTTTTCATGGTGTGTCGGTAGAAAATGAGTTGCGTGTCTTCCAGCTTGTGTTGTGTCTTGAAGGAGCACTGCAGCAAACCAGAGACTGAAATGATGGCCTGGGAACACAGTGTCTAGATTTGAGTGGGGCTGGAAAAGCACAGCAGTTCAGGCAGCATCCGAGGAGCAGTGAGATCGACGTTTCGGGCAACAGCCCTTCATCAGGAATAGAAGCAGAGAGCCTGAAGGGTGAGAACACAGTGTAATGTTGAAGTTATAGGAGACTGGAAGATCGGGATAGTTTTTGTTGATTCTGGACAGAACGTAAGTGATCTCAGCTTTGTCACCGACTTTATTTTCCTCTCTCCATTGGAGAGAGATCACATTCTGAGCAGGAAATACAGTTGCCTCGATTAACTGAAGTGCAGACAAATCTCTGGAACATGCGACCGGGAGCTTCCAGAGTGAGGAGAGATATCTGAAACCAGCAGGAAATGTAACTGACAACATCGAACGTTACAATGCAGAACAGGCAATTCGCTGTTGCTGCAACCTGTAAAATAATATGATGTCCATTGTAATGGTAAATTAACATTTATTTTGAATCCAATAAAAGAACAGGGAAACAAATAAGTAATTACCTGACTTTGCAGAGGCATGTGTTGCAGACAGAGTGATAATAATGTAAAGTTAAACCGAAATAATAGCAGACATACAAGGCCAGTAAACTACCATATCAGGGACAAACAGTCAAGGAATGAGAAAAAAAAAATCCTTTTGATGTGGAAGGCACCTTTACTCACGTACCATTGGCGAAGGCATCCAGCGAGAGGTGGCAGGATTTGAGACGATGCATACTGCAGGCACAAAAAAACGAAAGATTGCGTTGTCAGCGGCGATGTGCGTACCTGATTCAATGCACACATAAGGACAGATATGAAGAAACTAAATTGGCTAACTCAGGCAGATAGACTAGTCCAGGTAACCCCCGCCAAGAGAGTAGCCTGGAGATTAGGTATGGTAGATGTCTCGTACCCAAGATTAAGAAGGGTCCCTACTGAGTGCAGGGCAAAAGGCAAACGTGATGTGGGGTTCATAGGAAGCTGTGAACCATAAGAATAGCCCAGAAGTCGGAGTATCGTCCATGCAGAGCACGAGAC